>NC_092340.1:186231250-186566875 GCF_046630445.1 Rutidosis leptorrhynchoides | reverse complement strand
AACTGAGTCGTTAAGTCATCGTTAGTCGTTACATGTAAATGTTGTTTTGAAACCTTTAGGTTAACGATCTTGTTTAATGTTGTTAACCCATTGTTTATTATAACAAATGAGATGTTAAATTATTATATTATCATGATATTATGATATATAATATATCTTAGTATGATGTATATACAGTTAAATGTCGTTACAACGATAATCGTTACATATATGTCTCGTTTCGAAATCATTAAGTTAGTAGTCTTATTTTTACATATGTATTTCATTGTTAATACACTTAATAATATATTTACTTATCATTTAACATAATTAACCAAGTGTATCAATATCTTAATATGATTCATATGTACCTAGTAAGACGTTGTTATAACGATAATCGTTATATATATCGTTTTCGAGTTTCTTAAATTAATAGTCTCATTTTTATGTATATAACTCATTGTTAAAATACCTAATGAGATACATAATTATAATAAAAACATGTTAACTATATATATAACCATATATATGTCATCGTATAGTTTTTACAAGTTTTAACGTTCGTGAATCACCGGTCAACTTGGGTGGTCAATTGTCTATATGAAACATATTTCAATTAATCAAGTCTTTACAAGTTTGATTGCTTAACATGTTGGAAACATTTAATCATGTAAATATCAATCTCAATTAATATATATAAACATGGAAAAGTTCGGGTCACTACAGTACCTACCCGTTAAATAAATTTCGTCCCGAAATTTTAAGCTGTTGAAGGTGTTGACGAATCTTCTGGAAATAGATGCGGGTATTTCTTCTTCATCTGATCTTCACGCTCCCAGGTGAACTCGGGTCCTCTACGAGCATTCCATCGAACCTTAACAATTGGTATCTTGTTTTGCTTAAGTCTTTTAACCTCACGATCCATTATTTCGACAGGTTCTTCGATGAATTGAAGTTTTTCGTTGATTTGGATTTCATCTAATGGAATAGTGAGATCTTCTTTAGCAAAACATTTCTTCAAATTTGAGACGTGGAAAGTGTTATGTACAGCCGCGAGTTGTTGAGGTAACTCAAGTCGGTAAGCTACTGGTCCGACACGATCAATAATCTTGAATGGTCCAATATACCTTGGATTTAATTTCCCTCGTTTACCAAATCGAACAACGCCTTTCCAAGGTGCAACTTTAAGCATGACCATCTCTCCAATTTCAAATTCTATATCTTTTCTTTTAATGTCAGCGTAGCTCTTTTGTCGACTTTGGGCGGTTTTCAACCGTTGTTGAATTTGGATGATCTTCTCGGTAGTTTCTTGTATAATCTCCGGACCCGTAATCTGTCTATCCCCCACTTCACTCCAACAAATCGGAGACCTGCACTTTCTACCATAAAGTGCTTCAAACGGCGCCATCTCAATGCTTGAATGGTAGCTGTTGTTGTAGGAAAATTCTGCTAATGGTAGATGTCGATCCCAACTATTTCCGAAATCAATAACACATGCTCGTAGCATGTCTTCAAGCGTTTGTATCGTCCTTTCGCTCTGCCCATCAGTTTGTGGATGATAGGCAGTACTCATGTCTAGACGAGTTCCTAATGCTTGCTGTAATGTCTGCCAGAATCTTGAAATAAATCTGCCATCCCTATCAGAGATAATAGAGATTGGTATTCCATGTCTGGAGATGACTTCCTTCAAATACAGTCGTGCTAACTTCTCCATCTTGTCATCTTCTCTTATTGGCAAGAAGTGTGCTGATTTGGTGAGACGATCAACTATTACCCAAATAGTATCAAAACCACTTGCAGTCCTTGGCAATTTAGTGATGAAATCCAAGGTAATGTTTTCCCATTTCCATTCCGGGATTTCGGGTTGTTGAAGTAGACCTGATGGTTTCTGATGCTCAGCTTTGACCTTAGAACACGTCAAACATTCTCCTACGTATTTAGCAACATCGGCTTTCATACCCGGCCACCAAAAATGTTTCTTGAGATCCTTGTACATCTTCCCCGTTCCAGGATGTATTGAGTATCTGGTTTTATGAGCTTCTCTAAGTACCATTTCTCTCATATCTCCAAATTTTGGTACCCAAATCCTTTCAGCCCTATACCGGGTTCCGTCTTCCCAAATATTAAGATGTTTCTCCGATCCTTTGGGTATTTCATCCTTTAAATTTCCCTCTTTTAAAACTCCTTGTTGCGCCTCCTTTATTTGAGTAGTAAGGATATTATGAATCATTATATTCATAGATTTTACTCGAATGGGTTCTCTGTCCTTCCTGCTCAAGGCATCGGCTACCACATTTGCCTTCCCCGGGTGGTAACGAATCTCAAAGTCGTAATCATTCAATAATTCAATCCACCTACGCTGCCTCATATTCAGTTGTTTCTGATTAAATATGTGTTGAAGACTTTTGTGGTCGGTATATATAATACTTTTGACCCCATATAAGTAGTGCCTCCAAGTCTTTAATGCAAAAACAACCGCGCCTAATTCCAAATCATGCGTCGTATAATTTTGTTCGTGAATCTTCAATTGTCTAGACGTATAAGCAATCACCTTCGTTCGTTGCATTAATACACAACCTAGACCTTGCTTTGATGCGTCACAATAAATCACAAAATCAACATTCCCTTCAGGCAATGACAATATAGGTGCCGTAGTTAGCTTTTTCTTCAATAACTGAAACACTTTCTCTTGTTCATCATTCCATTCAAATTTCTTCCCTTTATGCGTTAATGCATTCAAGGGTTTTGCTATTCTGGAAAAGTCTTGGATGAACCTTCTGTAGTAACCAGCTAGTCCTAAAAACTGGCGTATGTGTTTCGGAGTTTTCTGGGTTTCCCACTTTTCAACAGTTTCTATCTTTGCCGGATCCACCTTAATACCTTCTTTGTTCACTATGTGACCGAGGAATTGAACTTCTTCCAACCAAAATGCACACTTTGAAAACTTAGCGTACAATTCTTCCTACCTCAATACTTCTAACACCTTTCTCAAATGTTCACCGTGTTCTTGGTCATTCTTTGAGTAAATAAGTATGTCATCAATGAAAACAATGACAAACTTGTCAAGGTATGGTCCACACACTCGGTTCATAAGGTCCATGAACACAGCTGGTGCATTAGTTAAACCAAACGGCATGACCATAAACTCGTAATGACCGTAACGTGTTCTGAAAGCAGTCTTTGGAATATCATCTTCTTTCACCCGCATTTGATGATACCCGGAACGTAAGTCAATCTTTGAATAAACAGACGAGCCTTGTAGTTGATCAAATAAGTCATCGATTCTCGCTAGTGGGTAGCGGTTCTTGATGGTAAGTTTGTTCAACTCTCGGTAGTCGATACACAACCTGAATGTACCATCTTTCTTCTTGACAAACAAAACAGGAGCTCCCCACGGTGATGTGCTTGGACGAATGAAACCACGCTCTAAAAGTTCTTGTAATTGGCTTTGCAGTTCTTTCATCTCGCTGGGTGCGAGTCTGTAAGGAGCACGAGCTATTGGTGCAGCTCCTGGTACAAGATCTATTTGAAATTCAACAGATCGATGTGGGGGTAATCCCGGTAATTCTTTCGGAAATACATCGGGAAATTCTTTTGCAATGGGAACATCATTGATGCTCTTTTCTTCAGTTTGTACTTTCTCGACGTGTGCTAGAACAGCATAGCAACCTTTTCTTATTAGTTTTTGTGCCTTCAAATTACTAATAAGATGTAGCTTCGTGTTGCCCTTTTCTCCGTACACCATTAAGGGTTTTCCTTTTTCTCGTATAATGCGAATTGCATTTTTGTAACAGACGATCTCTGCTTTCACTTCTTTCAACCAGTCCATACCGATTATCACATCAAAACTCCCTAACTCTACTGGTATCAAATCAATCTTAAATGTTTCGCTAACCAGTTTAATTTCTCGATTCCGACATATATTATCTGCTGAAATTAATTTACCATTTGCTAATTCGAGTAAAAATTTACTATCCAAAGGCGTCAATGGACAACTTAATTTAGCACAAAAATCTCTACTCATATAGCTTCTATCCGCACCCGAATCAAATAAAACGTAAGCAGATTTATTGTCAATAAGAAACGTACCCGTAACAAGCTCCGGGTCTTCCTGTGCCTCTGCCGCATTAATATTGAAAACTCTTCCGCGGCCTTGTCCATTCGTGTTCTCCTGGTTCGGGAAATTTCTAATAATGTGGCCCGGTTTTCCACATTTATAACAAACTACATTGGCATAACTTGCTCCGACACTACTTGCTCCGCCATTACTCGTTCCGACACCATTTGTTCCTTTCGTTCTATTAACCCCTGGTCCGTAGACCTCACACTTCGCCGCGCTATGACCATTTCTTTTACACTTGTTGCAAAATTTGGTGCAGAACCCCGAGTGATACTTTTCACACCTTTGGCATAGCTGCTTCTGATTATTGTTGTTGTTGTTGCGATTATTATTGTTGTTGGGATGATTGTTGTAGTTGCTATTGTTGTTGTTGTTGTTGTTGTTGTTGTTGTTGGGCCGTTTGTTGTAGTTGCGATTGATGTTGCGATTGTTGGGATAATTGTTGCGATTATTGTTGTAATTGCTGCTGTTGTTGTATTGGTGATTCTTATCACCATTTTCCTCCCACTTTCTTTTGACTTGCTTCACATTGGCCTCTTCAGCAGTCTGTTCTTTAATTCTTTCTTCAATCTGGTTCACTAGTTTGTGAGCCATTCTACATGCCTGTTGTATGGAGGCAGGCCCGTTTGAACTTATATCTTCTTGGATTCTTTCCGGTAATCCTTTCACAAACGCGTCGATCTTCTCTTCCTCATCTTCGAATGCTCCCGGACACAATAGGCACAATTCTGTGAATCGTCTTTCGTACGTGGTAATATCAAATCCTTGGGTTCGTAACCCTCTAAGTTCTGTATTGAGCTTATTGACCTCGGTTCTGGGACGGTACTTCTCGTTCATCAAGTGCTTGAATGCTGACCACGGTAGTGCGTACGCATCGTCTTGTCCCACTTGCTCTAGATAGGTATTCCACCATGTTAACGCAGAACCTGTGAAGGTATGCGTAGCGTACTTCACTTTGTCCTCTTCAGTACACTTACTTATGGCAAACACCGATTCGACCTTCTCGGTCCACCGTTTCAATCCGATCGGTCCTTCGGTTCCATCAAATTCCAAAGGTTTGCAGGCAGTGAATTCTTTATAGGTGCATCCTACACGATTTCCTGTACTGCTAGATCCAAGGTTATTGTTGGTATGTAGCGCAGCCTGTACTGCGGCTATGTTTGAAGCTAGAAAAGTACGGAATTCCTCTTCATTCATATTCACGGTGTGTCGAGTAGTCGGTGCCATTTCCTTCAAAATAGTCAAATGGAACAAGTTAATCATACAGAATATTAAGAGTAGTTAATAGTATTTCGTAGCATAATATGAACTCATTTATAAAAGCTTTTTCTTCATATTAGCGTTTTATAAGTTTAAATTCGGGTAGTACCTACCCGTTAAGTTCATACTTAGTATCTAATATACAATTCAACTACTACAATTCTATATGAAAAACTGATTATAATAATATTTCGCGTTCAAACTTTTATACAATATTTTACAAACTTACAATACCGCTTATTTTACATAAAGCATGAAATATAGCACACAATAACTTTGATACAAGATAGTTGTGAAGATAATTCTAGCTAGTACACAAGTCGTTCAGCAAAGGCAATAAAGACACGTAATTCATACGTCCAGAAATAAGTCATGCATTCTGGTTTTACTAGGATTACTTCCCATCCTTGGTCTTGTGGAACATAACCGTTATGGCCGTTGATAAGACAGCGTGTTGTAACGTCGTCAAAGGGACGAGGGTTACGTAATGTCTAACAGTCCCGTAACAATCTAAAAACCTCATTTCTTACCCCAATTACCGACTCCGTCACTTGTGGAAACGTTTTGTTTAATAGTTGTAGCCCGATGTTCTTGTTCTCACTTTGGTGAGAAGCGAACATTACTAATCCGTAAGCATAACATGCTTCTTTATGTTGCATGTTAGCCGCTTTCTCTAAATCACGAAGTCCAATATTCGGATATATTGAGTCAAAATAATTTCTTAACCCGTTGCGTAAAATAGCATTTGGGTTCCCCGCAATATATGCGTCAAAGTAAACACATCGTAACTTATGGGTTTCCCAATGTGATATCCCCCATCTTTCAAATGAAAGTCTCTTATAAATCAAGACATTCTTGGAACGTTCTTCGAATGTCTTACAAACTGATCTCGCCTTAAATAGTTGTGCCGAGGAATTCTGACCGACTCTAGACAAGATTTCATCAATCATGTCTCCGGGTAGGTCTCTTAAAATATTGGGTTGTCTATCCATTTTGTGTTTTTATACTGTAAAATAGACAAGAGTTAGATTCATAAAAAAAATATACTTATTAATACAAGCAATTTTTACATATATCATAAAGCATAAACACACTATATTACATATATTACACCACACGAATACAAATATCTTATTCCGACTCGCTCGTTTCTTATTGTTCGGTTTAGGTTCGTTTTGCCAAGTTTCTAGGGATATATGATGTTCTCCTAATACGAGCCGTCGTTGTCCACATTGGTTTAAAAAAACCTGGTGGTTTTAGAGGTTCCCGGGTCATTGTTACAACTTAAGGACTTCGGGGGTTGACGATACATATAAAGTTCATCGGGGTTGGAATTAGATTTCTCTATTTTTATGCCCTTTCCCTTATTATTTTCTTTTGCTTTTTTAAATTCAGTTGGGGTAATTTCTATAACATCATCGGAATTCTCGTCGGAATCCGATTCATCGGAGAATTGGTAATCCTCCCAATATTTTGCTTCCTTGGCGGAAACACCATTGACCATAATTAACCTTGGTCGGTTGGTTGAGGATTCTCTTTTACTTAACCGTTTTATTATTTCCCCCACCGGTTCTATTTCTTCTTCCGGTTCCGATTCTTCTTCCGGTTCCGACTCTTCTTCCGGTTCCTCTTCGGGAACTTGTGAATCAGTCCACGAATCATTCCAATTTACATTTGACTCTTCATTATTATTAGGTGAGTCAATGGGACTTGTTCTAGAGGTAGACATCTATCACATAATATCAAACACGTTAAGAGATTAATATATCACATAATATTCATATGTTAAAAATATATAGTTTCCAACAAAAATGTTAAGCAATCATTTTTAAAGAAAACACGGTCGAAGTCCAGACTCACTAATGCATCCTAACAAACTCGATAAGACACACTAATGCAAATTTTTTGGTTATCTAAGACCAACGCTCGGATACCAACTGAAATGTCCCGTTCTTATTGATTAAAAACGTTCCATATTAATTGATTTCGTTGCGAGGTTTTGACCTCTATATGAGACGTTTTTCAAAGACTGCATTCATTTTAAAACAAACCATAACCTTTATTTCATCAATAAAGGTTTAAAAAGCTTTGCGTAGATTATCAAATAATGATAATCTAAAATATCCTGTTTACACACGACCATTACATAATGGTTTACAATACAAATATGTTACAACAAAATAAGTTTCTTGAATGCAGTTTTTACACAATATCATACAAACATGGACTCCAAATCTCGTCCTTATTTAAGTATGCGACAGCGGAAGCTCTTAATAATCACCTGAGAATAAACATGCTTAAAACTTCAACAAAAATGTTGGTGAGTTATAGGTTTAACCTATATATATCAAATCATAATAATAGACCACAAGATTTCATATTTCAATACACATCCCATACATAGAGATAAAAGTCATTCATATGGTGAACACCTGGTAACCGACATTAACAAGATGCATATATAAGAATATCCCCATCATTCCGGGACACCCTTCGGATATGATATAAATTTCGAAGTACTAAAGCATCCGGTACTTTGGATGGGGCTTGTTGGGCCCGATAGATCTATCTTTAGGATTCGCGTCAATTGGGGTGTCTGTTCCCTAATTCTTAGATTACCAGACTTAATAAAAAGGGGCATATTCGATTTCGATAATTCAACCATAGAATGTAGTTTCACGTACTTGTGTCTATTTTGTAAATCATTTATAAAACCTGCATGTATTCTCATCCCAAAAATATTAGATTTTAAAAGTGGGACTATAACTCACTTTCACAGATTTTTACTTCCTCGGAAAGTAAGACTTGGCCACTGGTTGATTCACGAACCTATAACAATATATACATATATATCAAAGTATGTTCAAAATATATTTACAACACTTTTAATATATTTTGATGTTTTAAGTTTATTAAGTCAGCTGTCCTCGTTAGTAACCTACAACTAGTTGTCCACAATTAGATGTACAGAAATAAATTGATAAATATTATCTTGAATCAATCCACGACCCAGTGTATACGTATCTCAGTATTGATCACAACTCAAACTATATATATTTTGGAATCAACCTCAACCCTGTATAGCTAACTCCAACATTCACATATAGAGTGTCTATGGTTGTTCCGAAATATATATAGATGTGTCGACATGATAGGTCGAAACATTGTATACGTGTCTATGGTATCTCAAGATTACATAATATACAATACAAGTTGATTAAGTTATGGTTGGAATAGATTTGTTACCAATTTTCACGTAGCTAAAATGAGAAAAATTATCCAATCTTGTTTTACCCATAACTTCTTCATTTTAAATCCGTTTTGAGTGAATCAAATTGCTATGGTTTCATATTGAACTCTATTTTATGAATCTAAACATAAAAAGTATAGGTTTATAGTCAGAAAAATAAGTTATAAGTCGTTTTTGTAAAGGTAGTCATTTAGTCGAAAGAACGACGTCTAGATGACCATTTTAGAAAACATACTTCCACTTTGAGTTTAACCATAATTTTTGGATATAGTTTCATGTTCATAATAAAAATCATTTTCTCAGAATAACAACTTTTAAATCAAAGTTTATCATAGTTTTTAATTAACTAACCCAAAACAGCCCGCGGTGTTACTACGACGGCGTAAATCTGGTTTTACGGTGTTTTTCGTGTTTCCAGGTTTTAAATCATTAAGTTAGCATATCATATAGATATAGAACATGTGTTTAGTTGATTTTAAAAGTCAAGTTAGAAGGATTAACTTTTGTTTGCGAACAAGTTTAGGATTAACTAAACTATGTTCTAGTGATTACAAGTTTAAACCTTCGAATAAGATAGCTTTATATGTATGAATCGAATGATGTTATGAACATCATTACTACCTTAAGTTCCTTGGATAAACCTACTGGAAAAGAGAAAAATGGATCTAGCTTCAACGGATCCTTGGATGGCTCGAAGTTCTTGAAGCAGAATCATGACACGAAAACAAGTTCAAGTAAGATCATCACTTGAAATAAGATTGTTATAGTTATATAAATTGAAGCAAAGTTTGAATATGATTATTACCTTGTATTAGAATGATAACCTACTGTAAGAAACAAAGATTTCTTGAGGTTGGATGATCACCTTACAAGATTGGAAGTGAGCTAGCAAACTTGAAAGTATTCTTGATTTTATGTAACTAGAACTTGTAAAATATATGAAGAACACTTAGAACTTGAAGATAGAACTTGAGAGAGATCAATTAGATGAAGAAAATTGAAGAATGAAAGTGTTTTTAGGTGTTTTTGGTCGTTGGTGTATGGATTAGATATAAAGGATATGTAATTTTGTTTTCATGTAAATAAGTCATGAATGATTACTCATATTTTTGTAATTTTATGAGATATTTCATGCTAGTTGCCAAATAATGGTTCCCACATGTGTTAGGTGACTCACATGGGCTGCTAAGAGCTGATCATTGGAGTGTATATACCAATAGTACATACATCTAAAAGCTGTGTATTGTACGAGTACGAATACGGGTGCATACGAGTAGAATTGTTGATGAAACTGAACGAGGATGTAATTGTAAGCATTTTTGTTAAGTATAAGTATTTTGATAAGTGTCTTGAAGTCTTTCAAAAGTGTATGAATACATATTAAAACACTACATGTATATACATTTTAACTGAGTCGTTAAGTCATCGTTAGTCGTTACATGTAAATGTTGTTTTGAAACCTTTAGGTTAACGATCTTGTTGAATGTTGTTAACCCATTGTTTATTATAACAAATGAGATGTTAAATTATTATATTATCATGATATTATGATATATAATATATCTTAGTATGATGTATATACAGTTAAATGTCGTTACAACGATAATCGTTACATATATGTCTCGTTTCGAAATCATTAAGTTAGTAGTCTTATTTTTACACATGTATTTCATTGTTAATACACTTAATAATATATTTACTTATCATTTAACATAATTAACCAAGTGTATCAATATCTTAATATGATTCATATGTACCTAGTAAGACGTTGTTATAACGATAATCGTTATATATATCGTTTTCGAGTTTCTTAAATTAATAGTCTCATTTTTATGTATATAACTCATTGTTAAAATACCTAATGAGATACATACTTATAATAAAAACATGTTAACTATATATATAACCATATATATGTCATCGTATAGTTTTTACAAGTTTTAACGTTCGTGAATCACCGGTCAACTTGGGTGGTCAATTGTCTATATGAAACATATTTCAATTAATCAAGTCTTAACAAGTTTGATTGCTTAACATGTTGGAAACATTTAATCATGTAAATATCAATCTCAATTAATATATATAAACATGGAAAAGTTCGGGTCACTACAGTATGAGCCTGTCAGCCGTACTAGTGAGGCTTCACTCGTACATCTGACTAAGTCTAACATAGTCAAACGTCCAAATCTCGTTCCTGCAGTTCCTGTAATCACATACAAACACGGATAGGATAATAACGAGCAATCATGGTGGCCTGTAAACTGTTATACCTGCAATGGACGTGGGTAGATGTCTAGGGACTTGCATAAAATGCATCAACAGAAGGTGTGAGTTGTAAGGAAACGAAGGAGGTGAATTTATAAGAAAATCTCCGACAGAACAATTAAAATGGACGATCGCATTTAAAGCGGATCCTAATTCTCTTGATTACCGGAGAGTCAAATCTTATTAAGAAGATTTTCTTCAAATCCCTTGAAATCTGGGAATCAATCATATCTACATCAAATGATAAGATGAATCTACACTTACTCATTTCACTCTTCTATGTTAGCTTCATTCGTACTCTTCATATAAATGGATTGTTTATCCAAATTATTCGCTGATGATAAAACTCTAATTTTCAGCCCGTATGCATCATGAAAACATACTTATAATCATTCACGACCTTTCCACTCAAATTTCGGGACGAAATTTCTTTAACGGGTAGGTACTGTGACAACCCGGAAATTTTCAACCAAATTTAAACTTTAATCTTTATATGTTTCCGACACGATAAGCAATATTTGTTAAGTTAAATTTCAAGAATTTTAAACTATGTTCATACATTCATTCAACCTCGACCAAGTTCTAACGATTCACGAACCATTAAATGAATATGATTATATATGTATATGTGTATATATATTATAACTTGAAACGAAAACAAAATATTAGATTAAATACTTTATATGATTGTATCTGTTTCAAAATGTTTATCAATGGAATTAGAAGATAAGATCAAATGATTGAATTATCAGATATATTGAATTATGATTACAAGTCTCTGTTGAAAGGCCCACGTTGATTTGAGAAATCTTTCCATTTTAACAATATTCAAAAAATGGTAAAGTGATTTATAAATAAGAATAAATTATCAATCATTGAGAACTAGACAAAGGATAGTGGAAGATTGAATCTCATAAAGACTCGATTGATCTATTTAGTTTCAAACGTACAAAAACGTTTTCAGTTTAAAAAGAACTTTATTATTAAAACGTATATAACTTTTATAAATATCTAGAACCACTTTTGACAACTCACTACTTAATTAGTATGATAAAGATAAAGATAACGATATTTATATTTTATTTTATTAAATATATATAACGATTTAAATTAATATTATATATATTTATATGCGTATTATACGTACATAGTTTTATACTTTTACTATACTTAAACTTTACCTTTACTTTATTTTTACTTTACTTTAACTTTAATAATTCACTTTAATAATTTATACTTTAATAATTCACTTTAATAATTCATACTTTAATAATTCACTTTAATAATTCATACTTTAATAATTCACTTTAATAATTCATACTTTAATAATTCACTTAAATAATTCAAAAATCTATTATAAATAGAATTCAATAGGTTTCATTATTTCATAGAAACTTGAAAATATTTTTCTCTAAACTCTCTCAATCGATTTACATATATGTATTACTCCGTATTATTTCAAGATATTATTAGTATACATAAAATATTACGACGGAGTGCTGTCCGAGTGGTTTCGAAATTGTTTTTCGAGTAGGATAGGATTAAGGAAATTATGGGTTATAACTATGGAGGTGATTGAGTATGGTTCATGGATATGCTCGTGAGGTCAATATAGTGTTTATCATTTCCGTTGCGTCTACGCACCTTTCCTGCAATATTGAATCTCAATATTGATACGTGAGTACTCATAATTTAACTTTTACATACTAATAGTGTATCCCTGACTAGTGCTCGAGTATTTAGGATTATGCATGCTTGTACTTTTGATATTGCCCTTAGACAGGTTAGGTTGAATCTTGAATTAGTTACACTTGCGGTTGAGAGAAGGTATAAGATATGCATGTCCTTGGAAAGCTAGCGAAAAATTAAGAACTTTTCCTTTAGATATCGAATGGTTTCGATGAACGGATTAGAAGTTATAATCAATTGAATTTTTGATATTTTTATTAAAAATGATTATTATTATCGTCGTTTTTATCGTCGTTCTAGTTTTATCTTATTATTATGATTATTATTATCTTTATCAATAAAAGGGATTTATCATTAACAATTGTATTTTTTTTATTATTACTATCGTTATTATCGTTAAAGTTATAATTAGTATTATTATTATTATCCAATTATTATTATTATTATTATTATTATTATTATTATTATTATTATTATTATTATTATTATTATTATTATTATTATTATTATTATTATTATTATTATTATTATTATTGTTATTATTATTATTATTATTATTATTATTATTAATATATATATATATATATATATCATTATTTAAAAATGGTTATTGTTATTGTCATTATTATTATTATTACTATATTATCATTAAGATAATTATTAGTATTATCGTTAATAATGTTATAGTAACTATCATTATTAATATTAGTGTAATAAAAACAAATATTTGTAACACCTAATTATTTTGATTACTATTATTATCATTATTATGAACACGATATAAAAGACGATTAAAAGCTATTAAACGAAACGATTAGGAAATAATGAGTAAGAGTATCATGATGAAATTAAAATATTATAAAATATTGATTTAGATAAAATTATCGTTCTTATTATTTTTATCATTACTATTATTATTAAAAGTATCGTTAGTATTAAAACTATCATTTTAACAAAAATTATCATTTTAATAGAATTGTCATTGTTACTATAAAATATCATTATTATTATTATTTTAAATAGAATTATTATTTTAAAGATAATATTAAAAATTATCGTAAATATTAAAGTTATCATAATTAGAATTATCATTTTATCATAATGTCATCTTAGTGATTATAAATATTGATATTTTTATAATAATAATTATTATTACAAAATAATACAACTTTTACTTACTATCATTATAGATATTATTTTATCAAATAAATATGTGATACAAACATATTTTACTACGTGTAATAACTTACTTTAATAATACCTATCATATTATCTTTATGATATTAAATGAACCCTATAAATTTTATTACTTAATATATATAAAAGTATATTTTATTATATAAATTTAATATAAAATTTTATTTATTTATTAATAAATAAATTATATTATTTACTCTAATAAATCTTTTCAAAAAATATTTAAAAATATAAAACGACGATATTTAAACTATATATTAATCATGTATAGATTTTTGGAAATTATTTTGAGTCAAATTTACTTTTGTTGACTTTTGCATATTAGTCTCGAGCATTTGGATTGTGGTACACTATGACTTGACCTAATTTGTTAGACAAATATTGACCAACACATAAATATATATAATTAATTTAGGTTCGTGAATTCGAGGCCAACCATGCACTTGTTCAATAATGTTATATGTATTTTTACTACGAAATACAGTATGGTGAGTTTCATTTGCCTTTTTACCCTTTATATTTTTGGGACTGAGAATACATGCGCTTTTATAAATGTTTAACGAAATAGACACAAGTAATTGAAACTACATTCTATGGTTGAATTATCGAAATCGAATATGCCCCCTTTTTATTAAAGTCTGGTAATCTAAGAATTAGGGAACAGACACCCTAATTGACGCGAATCCTAAAGATAGATCTATTGGGCCTAACAAACCCCATCCAAAGTACCGGATGCTTTAGTACTTCGAAATTTATATCATGTCCGAAGGAGGATTCCGGAATGATAGGGGATATTCTTATATGTATCTAGTTAATGTCGGTTACCAGGTGTTCACCATATGAATGATTATTTTTGTCTCTATGCATGGGACGTATATTTATGAGAACTGGAAATGAAATTCTTGTGGTCTATTAAAATGATGGAAATAAATGATTATGATAAACTAATGAACTCACCAACCTTTTGGTTGACACTTTAAAGCATGTTTATTCTCAGGTGTTAAAGAAATCTTCCGCTGTGCATTTGCTCATTTTAAAGATATTACTTGGAGTCTTTCATAGCATATTTCGAAGAACATTGCATTTGAGTCATTGAGTTCATCCAAGATTATTATTAAATCAATTTATAGTTGGATAGTGGATATTATGAAATGGTATGCATGCCTGTCAATTTTCGATGTAAAGAAAGTTTGTCTTTTAAAAACGAATGCAATGTTTGTAAAATGTATCATATAGAGGTCAAATACCTTGCAATGTAATCAACTATTGTGAATCGTTTATAATGTATATGAACGGGTCCTTTCACCTATCATAAGACATGTCACTGGGTAATGCGATAGGCTTGAAGATTCTGAATAGAAAGCAACGTCCCTTACCCTCGACGCCCGTGCAGTCTGGCTACAGGCATACACGTTCAGATGGCTCAACCAATTGAGCGACTCGGTTGGGTGAGGTATTAACATTCCGAAATGGTCTAAACTTTCTTATGTATAATAGAATACATGGTTTCCCATATCCGAGAGACGTGATGGGTCTCGATGCTTTCGTTAATGATTGGTTTAGAAGATAGTTAGGCATTTAAAAGAGTTCAACCATAAAGAACACCCTGGCCAAGTCGAGCTAAATTCCAGGAATACGTTCGGTTATCCTAACGGTCCAATCCTTTATGTGTTCGAACAAACAGTTCTTTAATTAACTAAGAATCCCTCAAGCTGGGTGCAATGCTTGAGACCGCGTTATGGTGAAGTGTACTAGTGAATACTAACCGTGGTCCATGGCCTTACTTAGCAGAGGTACAGCTTACAACAACTGTTGTGCTTCAGCTTGCACGTACGAAGTTTATATGCTTAGTGACTACACTAGCATGGTCTGGGACTGACAATATATTAGGGGTCTAGTCAGATGTTTCACTACGAAAGAGTCCTCAGTCGAAATCCAAGGCTCGGTAGACTTACTACAACCGGTGTGCCTCAGTCAATCTCGCGTTGTATCCGATAGACTTCTCTTACCAAGGGGTGACACATATAGTGTACTCTGGATCGGGGTTCGCGACTTCCCAATAGCAGAGCCAATAACTACGTTCTATTAGTTGGAAAAGCGATTGAGTTCAAAGCATAATCGGAAAGCATTATGACAACATACACAAGCCATAATATAATTTCGGTATTATAACTGATTACGTCATAACATACACTAAAGATAACTACTCGCTAATCATGGCAACGATATCACAGAGCATAATAATGAAAGACATTATATAAAGACAAGGGATAGAATTACCAGTAGATTAAACTGTAGTGACCCGTCCTAATCCATCTGGACGAATACATTACATTTGGTTACATCGCGAGGTACTTGATCTCTATATGATACATTTTACAAACATTGCATTCATTTTTAAAAGACAAACTTTCTTTACATTGAAAGTTGACGGCATGCATACCATTTCATAATATATCTAACTATAATTGACTTAGTAATAATCTTGATGAACTCAACGACTCGAATGCAACGTCTTTTGAAATATGTCATGAATGACTCCAAGTAATATCTCTAATATGAGCAAATGCACAGCAGAAGATTTCTTTCATACCTAAGAATAAACATGCTTTAAAGTGTCAACCAAAAGGTTGGTGAGTTCATAAGTTTATCATAAAACAATAAAATCCATCATTTTAATAGACCACAAGATTTAAATCCTGCATGGTACAAATGGGCCCGAATCGTATACCCACCTGTAATGTACATGCGATATCTTTTAAATACAGTACACATTTCTCGTGTACGAAATCATCTTTTATAAATCTTAGTAACCGTACACATATCTCGTGCACAAAAATAACATACACATAACCTGTGTATAAAATCATTCTCTCGATACATAACATTCACTTTTCATTGCTTTCATAGCTTGGCATCGTAACCGACTTTAACATATAATGCGCATAATAATATCCCCAAAACAGAACATATCTTCTGTATAATAATCATATAAACTTCAAAGTACTAAACACCACGCCCACTAGCCCTTCCGTCTAGTGAACATTTTGTGTGGGGGTTTTAAACCCGGTAGCTAACTTTAGGATTCGCGTCAATTAGGCGTGCACTAATTCTCAAAATTAGTGATGTTCCATAATTCTTAGGTTACCAAGCAATAATAATCAGGGGAAAAACTATTCATATCAATTGTGGCAATTATCATGTCCACATAATTCAATGGTGGCAATTATCACGTCCACATAATTCATTCGAGGAATGTTTTGCTTGTGTCTATCTCGTCAAACATTTATAAAAGCATTTCATGTATTCGCAGTTCAAAATGTATTTCAAAAGTATTTAATAAAGCATTTCATTTATATCGTTTGTTTGTTAAAATTATAATAATACTAAAATAATATTAGTAATGATAAAAATAATAATAATGATAATAGTGTTAAAAATGATACTTTTAATAAAAATGTTAATTTAATAGTAATGAATACTAATAATAATAACTATAAAAATAATGATTTTACTAATAATAATAATGATACCAATATTTGTATTAATTATTATAATGATAATAATACTACTAATAATAATATTACTAATACTTATTAATGATAATGATAATAATAATAATATTAATCATATAATAACAATAATTAATAATAATAACAATAATAATAATAATGAAAATGAAAATAATAAAATGTGACTACCTTCAAAATCAAGCTTTAAAAAAAAAAATTTAAATGCCTCAGCCTAGGCTCGAACCCGAGACCTCCCGCTTAAACGCACTCCCAAACCATCCCTCTGTCTGTTGCTTTTCTAAATTAATACTCAAATCTAATTGCTATGACTCGTCTGGCTCAGCTCCTTTCAGCCCAAGAGCAGGTTCTCAAGCCCACTCCCATTTAGGTTTATTTGGCCCATTAAAAAGAATAGTTGGGCTAGTTGATAAGTGGCTGAATATTACATCAATTACGATGGAAACAGAAACAACCGTCCGGTTTCTCTCTTATTTTTTGAATTATAAAACTAATAAATTTGTTAAATAGCACTCAACTATCTTTTTATTATTATTAAAATGGAACGTGCCATCTAACATCCACTAATGATGGATCCTATCTTTGCCTCCAACATTGTAACCATTAACTTGTTATCAAAATTTTATCCTCATTCCAATCTCTAAACTTCACTATCATATACCATCGTCATCGTTAATGTAGTATAAAATAGAAAAGACGATAGTCGCAGCAAAACAGTCCACATTACTGTTCCTCATCCTTAACCTTCATTAACAGAAACAAATAGTGCAGCAGTGATGATGGTTTAGTAGCGATTTTATGTGGGCATCGAAACAAGATCATAATGCGAAAGAAAATCATATAGATGGACAGTTTAAACCAAAGTGTTTTGAGGGTGGTTATTTAGCGTGGGTTTCATCGATTAGAAAACAACAAATCGAGTAGTAGCAATTAATTGTTGGGTGGTTATTCGAATTAGAACCAAGAGAGAGAGAGAACGATGATGGTGGTGCGATGGGTCTCGACTGTAAACACAGTTAACATCAAGGTGTGGGTTGTATAGGGTGAGTGATTAAGGTGGTTATCGTGGTGTTTGTTCACGTTTAAAACAGCAAGAGCAAAGAAAGGGATAGAGGTGAGAGAAGAGAAAAGAGAGAGAAAGAGAGGTGATTAGTGACGGTTCTTGTGGTGGTGGCCGATGGTGATAGGGTGGTGGTTGTGAAGGTGATGGAGGATGGTTACTTGTGGTGGTGTATAGCCGTGGCCCATCTTGGTGTTTGCTTCCGTTTACAAACAGAAGAAAGAATATAATAAGCACACTTGAATTTGGAAGTGGTTCCATGGTTGACGATCAATTAAGGAGATGAGGTGGTTTGTGTGTGGGTGTGGCACAATAAGCAATTAAGAAGGTCATAAGTTTCTTATAAAATGAAATGATGATAGACAGTTGATATATAAATTTTACTAACAATGATCAAATAACATGGTTGGTGGGTTTTCATATGTATGTGAAGTATATGAATAAATATATATAGATTTTAGATATATTCGTTGGAGTTTATTTTATGTCATAATTGAACTGTAAAGTAAATTTCTAAAAAAAAAATTATGCTTAATATTTTACGTACAAAGTGTGTTTAATCACATGACAATGATATTTATGTTATGTATATAGATAAAAATTTACATTATTAATAAAGAATAGGACAATGATGCTAGAGTACTATCATTTAGACTTTTTTTTATTAACAAAGGGTATAGATGAAGACAGGTGGTAGGAAAACTTTGAGTTTGATAGGAAACAAGAAAAGGAAAAAGAGGTTGTGGGGTTTTTTTGTGTGTTCATTCAATGTATATGCATATATATGATATATGATTAGATTCGATTCATATTTTATATAATACATATAATAATAATTATAATATATTAAATTTTAAACGTGTTGATATTAAAAGAAAGCAGCCTAAACTTTGAAACTTAGTGCCGACAGTTTTCTCGGATATGTGTGTACTCCGTTGTTTACTCAGTGGTGAACTAAAAGTTCTCAGAAAAATCCCAACTTTTTAAATTAAATATATTTATTTATTTTGGTCATTATGGTATAAAATTCGATCATTAACTATTAAATAAAAATTACATTAATTATTCACTCCCAACCCCAAGTAAAATATGAAAAGTTTTAAAATTCAACAAATGGCTCCTAAATATATCTTTAATAAGCCTAAAATTTATAGAACTCATTTTCGAATCACCCTTTATTTTAAAATAATATCAGTTTGAATTTAACTTGCTTAATATCAATCGGAACATCAATGAGTATTATTATTATTTAACATTTATTTTTAATATACTTAATTTGTATATAGATATGTTTTAAATAATAATTATTATTTTTACATAATTAATTTTCTACAATTACATCATAAATTATATTTTAAATCATATATATGTTTGTTTAAATATATATACATACCTATTTACAAATAGTTGTTCGTGAATCGTCGGTAATAGTCAAAGGGTAATTTGAATATATGAACATAGTTTCCAAAATTTTCGAGACTCAACATTACAGACTTTGCTTATCGTGTTGGAATTATATAAAGATTAAGTTTAAATTTGATCGAAAATTTCCGGGTCGTCACAGTACCTACCCGTTAAAGAAATTTTGTCCCGAAATTTGATCGAGGTCGTCATGGTTAACAATAAAAATGTTTTTATGACGAATATGAGTCGATAAATAGAGTTTTATTAACATTTAGTAACATGAATAGGACATTTCGATTACTCGAAGAGTACGAGTGAAGCTATCACAAAAGAGTGAAATGAATAAATGTAGATTCATCTTAATCGGTAACGTATTCAAGGTTGATTTCCTGAATTCAAGGGAAATGATAGAACTATCAAGATAATATGTTCTTGATATGTTTAGAGATTAGATAGAGTGTAAGAGTCGTGTAACATGACACGTGATGACGTTATTGTCTGTGAATCAACACGCTCCATTTAAAAACTCAGCATGACTTACTGTAATATAATCACGTTGATCAAGTGTCAATATATTATACTAACTCATGCTTCAGTTCCCAACACTACTTCAAAAACATTCATAATTCAAACTCGAATTTTAAAGAAATTTAGAAACTAAAGTAGTTTCCTTTATGAGGTAATATAGATAGCACGAAGAGATAAATAATTTCGGACGAGAATATTTATGAAAATATCTTCAGAAATATCGAAGATATTTATGATGATATTTTGGAATTTCTAAGTTCGATGGTTGATGAAGAAAATCCTTTCGCAAGGATTTAGAATAACTAAGGAGTGAGATATTCGCCGAAGAGTTCATCAGATACAAAATCATCTGAATTCGTTAAGTACACGTTTAGCCCTTGTGATTTGTCCACAGTCTCCTTCATGGTTTGCTCAATTCATTTTTTTTTTAGTATCAAAATCTTTGAGCTTTTTCAACACTCCATTCTTTATCCTCAAACTTTTGACTGTTAAGGCAGTCTTCAGTTTTCACTGCTTCATCAGCTTTTTCAAAACTCAGGAAACTGATTCATAAGCTAAAGCGCTTTTCAGAAATTCAGAATTGAAATTCTTAAATCCAGGAGATAGAAGTTATATTTATATATATATTTATATATATAAAAATTGTTGTCGTAGAATCGCTGAGAATTTCAATTTTATTGATTGATGCCTTCCGGTATTTGGTATGGTAATTATCGTTACGAGATACTGATGAGTTCATGATAAGACTTCAATAGATAAATATATTGATTTGTCGTAGAGATTTAAGCCAAGGAGCAACGATGTTGTTGGTACGTCTGCTGGTAATTTAGTGGAATATAAAAGATTCCCCAGGTAACGATGACGAAAGGCAAACTTATATAGCAAGGTTATAATAAAGCTAATCCGAATGAAAGTCGAAATTGATTTGCTGGAGCTATGACAAAATTGGCTACTTTGGAAAGGGATTGCAGGATTATTTTTGGTAATAAATGCCAAAAGGATTTAGCACAGATACGTGTTAAGCGTTTACTCAGGTTTGGAGTGTTTTCAGGTGCATAACTATATGCGTCAATCTTTTCTTTCGTAGATGAAGTGCGGTTGGTTCATCCTCTCGATTTGAGGTGTTTTTCAAGAATCATGAAAGGTTTGAACGCAGATTGTAATCATCAAGATACAAACGAGGTTTAAGATGGAATCAAGTGGCAAACTTGAAGAATTATTTAGTTTCATATGTTATAATCAATATTTTAATTCATTTTAATTGTCCAATGTTATTAGTCCACAGTCGATAGTCCATAGTTATAGTCCAATAATTCATATATAGTTTAATATATAATATTCGAATTAATTAATACGTATCGTGACCCCTGTACATGTCTCAGACTCGATCACAACTCAAACTATATATATTATTGTAGAATCAACCTCAACCCTGTATAGCTAACACCAGCATTACTGCATATAGAGTGTCTATGGTTATTCCAAATAATATATATAGATGCGTCAATATGATATGTCAAAACCTTGTATATGTGTCCCGATATTTAAAGTGCGTAAAATAAATAACAGAAATTGAATGATGATAAATAAAATTGCAAGAATATAAATTGCGATAAATAAATTGCGATAAATAAAATATGATACGGAATTAACAGTTAGCTAGGAACAGTTAGCTAGGAACAGTTAGCGTGGATTCTTAACAAAATTTTCTTCATAGTTAATTTGTTTGTTTCTAACAGATTTTATTTTGTCCAATGTTTTCTTCATTATGCCACTTGTTGGATTCTGATAAATCAAAATCCAAATATGAATTTGAATAAAAATGGTTATTCTGCTATGAACGGATACATATATCTGTGGATGTAAGTAGGATAGTAAATGACTGTTGAATCAGATTCGAAGAATGTACAATGTAACTTATTAATGTGAAATCTAAATATTCCTCGGGTATTACCTACCCGTTAAAATATTTTCATCATTAACAGTTTGTACGAAAGAATTTTTAATTACAATTTTTATGAAAATATACTTACATATATATTTTCTTCAGATGTAATCATAGATTCAATGAGTTAATATAATATTAATCTCATTTGATTTACCGTTATAACTAGAATACATAATTTCTAAAAAATTAGATATTACATAATCGCCATGAAGAACGAAGATAATTGATGTAGAACGATACGTAGAACGATGATTGTACTCGAGGTACTGAATGGGAAGTTGATGCATGGATTGTTGATGGTACTGGTGCTGTTACTGATGTTACTGTTGGTGCCGGTGATGTTGTTGAAGCTGGTAAATTTTGCACCATATTATCCAGATTGATTACTCGAACGCGAAGTTCGTTGACTTCTTCTATTATTCCTGGATGATTGTTGGTCGGAATGAGCGGATGAATAAGATTTATAATTTTAGATAGAATATAATCGTGGCGAGATACTCTAGAAATGAGTGTGAAAATGGTGTTTCGGACAGGTTCGCCGGTAAGTGCTTCAGGTTCTTCACCAAGAGGTGAATTCGGTTGGTGAAAGGGATCGCCTTCTTCGCGTCTCCATTGATTAAGTAGACTACGAACCCATCAGATGAATTGGAGATGGATGATTGGTTGATTCATTTTGGTGATGCTGCTTTCAGAGCTCGAGTGAAAATCCATGTCGGAATAGCTGTCGGAATAACTATCGGAATAGCTATCAGAATCTGAGGGACTCGAACTGGTTGAGGGATTCATCTCGTACGATCGGATGAAGGATTTTTTATAAGAAATAGATTATAGGATGTAGATTAGTACCCTGCAATACATAATTTACATATGCATATAAAATACTAAAATCCCATAAGTTACGGAGAAATCTACGGAATATGTCAGGCAAGGTTTACAGTAACAGATACGCTAAGATATGATTTAGCAGATACGATAAGATATGAATTTTGTCTATACACTATTCATGTAATCATTGCAGTATGATGTGTCTAGACTAAGAATGATAAACAAGTGATTTCCTAGGGATGATAAGCAGATGATTTCCGACAAAAATGATAAGCAAAACTTTTGACATGCAGACACGGTCGAAGTCCAGACTCACTAATGCATCCTAACGACTATCAGTTAGACACACTAATGCAAGACCTGGTTCGCTAAGACCACCGCTTTGATACCACCTATAGTACAGTTGGGGACAACCACCGTCCCACCCAGTGCCTTCACAGCTAACCGCCTGGTGACCACTGAGTGTACCTCAGATACTGATTTTAGGGCCTGCCTCTCGGCTACTGC
Source organism: Rutidosis leptorrhynchoides (assembly GCF_046630445.1). Classification (NCBI taxonomy): domain Eukaryota; kingdom Viridiplantae; phylum Streptophyta; class Magnoliopsida; order Asterales; family Asteraceae; genus Rutidosis; species Rutidosis leptorrhynchoides. The sequence goes on along the minus strand of NC_092340.1, from coordinate 186,543,313 downwards.
CAACCCTCGTAAGGGATCACAAGGAGTAAGAGCCAATGCTTCGTCACAGGTAACACTGTGAGAACCTCCTTTACGACTAACCCGCCACACATGGACGGCGTTATACCAGCTCTGATACCACCTGTAGTGAGCGTCCTAATCCATCTGGACGAATACATTACATTTGGTTACATAGCGAGGTACTTGATCTCTATATGATACATTTTACAAACATTGCATTCGTTTTTAAAAGACAAACTTTCTTTACATTGAAAGTTGACGGCATACATACCATTTCATAATATATCTAACTATAATTGACTTAGTAATAATCTTGATGAACTCAACGACTCGAATGCAACGTCTTTTGAAATATGTCATGAATGACTCCAAGTAATATCTCTAATATGAGCAAATGCACAGCGGAAGATTTCTTTCATACCTAAGAATAAATATGCTTTAAAGTGTCAACCAAAAGGTTGGTGAGTTCATAAGTTTATCATAAAATAATAAAATCCATCATTTTGATAGACCACAAGATTTAAATCCTGCATGGTACAAATGGGCCCGAATCGTATACCCACCTGTAATGTACATGCGATATCTTTTAAATACAGTACACATTTCTCGTGTACGAAATCATCTTTTATAAATCTTAGTAAATGTACATATATCTCGTGCACAAAAATAACATACACATAACCTGTGTATAAAATCATTCTCTCGATACATAACATTCACTTTTCATTGCTTTCATAGCTTGGCTTGGTAACCAAATTTAACATATAATGCGCATAATAATATCCCCAAAACAGAACATCTCGTCTGTATAATAATCATATAAACTTTGAAGTACTAAACACCACGCCCACTAGCGCTTCCGTCTAGTGAACATTCTGGGTGGGGGTGTTAAACCCGGTAGCTACCTTTAGGATTCGCGTCAATTAGGCGTGCACTAATTCTCAAAATTAGTGATGTTTCCTAATTCTTAGGTTACCAAGCAATAATAATCAGGGGAAAAAATATTCATATCAATTGTGGCAATTATCACGTCCACATAATTCAATGGTGGCAATTATCACGTCCACATAATTCATTCGAAGAATGTTTTGCTTGTGTCTATCTCGTCAAACATTTATAAAAGCATTTCATGTATTCGCAGTTCAAAATGTATTTCAAAAGCATTTAATAAAGCAGTTGTAAAAATAGCGCATGTATTCTCAGTCCCAAAAATGTAAAGAGTAAAAAGGAGCAAATGAACTCACCATACTGTATTTTGTAGTAAAAATACATATAACGACATTGAACAAATATAGGGTTGGCCTTGGATTCATGAACCTATATCATTTGTATATATATTAATACACATAATCGTAATCGAATAAGTTTAGAATTTATTAATTATATCATTTTTACATTAATAACCTATATGTTTCATATATTCATTTTATATATTTAAAATAAATAAATGTATTAAGTTATGTTATATGTATTAAATATATTTCTGTATATATATATATATATATATATATATATATATATATATATATCGTTTGTTAGTTAAAATTATAATAATACTAAAATAATATTAGTAATGATAAAAATAATAATAATGATAATAGTGTTAAAAATGATACTTTTAATAAAAATGTTAATTTAATAATAATGAATACTAATAATAATAACTATAAAAATAATGATTTTACTAATAATAATAATGATACCAATATTTGTATTAATTATTATAATGATAATAATACTACTAATAATAATATTACTAATACTTATTAACGATAATAATAATAATATTAATCATATAATAACAATAATTAATAATAATAATAATAACAATAATAATGAAAATGAAAATAATAAAATGTGACTACCTTCAAAATCAAGCTTTAAAAAAAAATTAAATGCCTCAGCCTAGGCTCGAACCCGAGACCTCCCGCTTAAATGCACTCCCACCATCCCTCTGTCTGTTGCTTTTCTAAATTAATACTCAAATCTAATTACTATGACTCGTCTGGCTCAGCTCCTTTCGGCCCAACAGCAGGTTCTCAAGCCCACTCCCATTTAGGTTTATTTGGCCCATTAAAAAGAATAGTTGGGCTAGTTGATAAGTGGCTGAACATTACATCAATTACGATGGAAACAGAAACAACCGTCCGGTTTCTCTCTTTCTTTTTTTTCGAATTATAAAACTAATAAATTTGTTAAATAGCACTCAACTATCTTTTTTTTATTATTAAAATGGAACGTGCCATCTAACATCCACTAATGGTGGATCCTATCTTTGCCTCCAACATTGTAACCATTAACTTGTTATCAAAATTTTATCCTCATTCCAATCTCTAAACTTCACTATCATATACCATCATCATCGTTAATGTAGTAGTAAACAGAAAAGACGATAGTAGCAGCAAAATAGTCCACGTTACTGTTCCTCGTCCTTAACCTTCATTAATAGAAATGAATAGTGCAGCAGTGATGATGGTTTAGTAGTGGTTTTATGTGGGCATCGAAACAAGATCATAATGCGAAAGAAAATTAGATAGATGGACAGTTTAAACCAAAGTGTTTTGAGGGTGGTTATTTGGCGTGGGTTTCATCGATTAGAAAATAACAAATCGAGTAGTAGCAATTAATTGTTGGGTGGTTATTCGAATTAGAACAAGGAGAGAGAGAGAGAGAACGATGATGGTGGTGCGATGGGTCTCGACTGTAAACACAGTTAACATCAATGTGTGAGTTGTATAGGGTGAATGATTAAGGTGGTTATCGTGGTGTTTGTTCACGTTTAAAATAGCAAGAGCAAAGAAAGGGATAGAGGAGAGAGAAGAGAAAAGTGAGAGAAAGAGAGGTGATTAGTGACGGTTCTTGTGGTGGTGGCCGATGGTGGTAGGGTGGTGGTTATGGAGGTGATGGAGGATGGTTACTCGTGGTGGTGTATAGCCGTGGCCCATCTTGGTGTTTGCTTCCCTTTACAAACAGAAGAAAGAATATAATAAGCACACTTGAATTTGGAAGTGGTTCCATGGTTGACAATCAATTAAGGAGATGAGGTGGTTTGTGTGTGGGTGTGGCACAATAAGCAATTAAGAAGGTCATAAGTTTCTTGTAAAATGAAATGATGATAGACAGTTGATATATAAATTTTACTAACAATGATCAAAGAACATGGTTGGTGGGTTTTCATATGTATGTGAAGTATATGAATAAATATATATAGATTTTAGATATATTCGTTGGAGTTTATTTTATGTCATAATTGAACTATAAAGTAAATTTCTAAAAAAAAATAAATTATGCTTAATATTTTATGTACAAAGTGTGTTTAATCACATGACAATGATATTTAAGTTATGTATATGGATAAAATTTTTACATTAATAATAAAGAATAGGACAATGATGCTGGAGTACTATCATTTAGACTTTTTATATTAACAAGGGTATAGATGAAGACAGGTGGTAGGAAAACTTTGAGTTTGATAGGAAACAAGAAAAGGAAAAAGAGGTTGTGGGGTTTTTTTGTGTGTTCATTCAATGTATATGCATATATATGATATATGATTAGATTCGATTCATATTTTATATAATACATATAATAATAATAATAATATATTAAATTTTAAACGTGTTGATATTAAAAGAAAGCAGCCTAAACTTTGAAACTTAGTGCCGACAGTTTTCTTGGATATGTGTGTACTCCGTTGTTTACTCAGTGGTGAACTAAAAGTTCTCAGAAAAATCCCAATTTTTTAAATTAAATATATTTATTTATTTTGGTCATTATGGTATAAAATCCGATCATTAACTATTAAATAAAAATTACATTAATTATTCACTCTCAACCCCAAGTAAAATATGAAAAGTTTTAAAATTCAACAAATGGCTCCTAAATATATCTTTAATAAGCCTAAAATTTATAGAACTCATTTTCGAATCACCCTTTATTTTAAAATAATATCAGTTTGAATTTAACTTGCTTAGTATCAATCAGAACATCAATGAGTATTATTATTATTTAATATTTATTTTTAATATACTTAATTTGTATATAGATATGTTTTAAATAATAATTATTATTTTTACATAATTAATTTTCTACAATTACATCATAAATTATATTTTAAATCATATATATGTTTATTTAAATATATATACATACCTATTTATAAATAGTTATTCGTGAATCGTCGGTAATAGTCAAAGGGTAATTTGAATATATGAACGTAGTTTCCAAAATTTTAGAGACTCAACATTACAGACTTTACTTATCGTGTCGGAATTATATAAAGATTAAGTTTTAATCTGATCGAAAATTTTCGGGTCGTCACATAAACGAGTTCTGAATAAAAAACTGACAACTTCAAGACTCTAGACCGCTCCTAATACAATCTTCGGCGTTCTTCTCCGGGTACTTTGATTTCCGCACGGAGTCGAAGACCTTGAAAGTATGACTAATATTGTACAAGAGAGAGAAATAAGTTAATTGAAGTGTGTGTTGAAAATGAATGACAAATGCCCTTTAAATAGACTTGATTTTTGCCTGCAAATGGCTGGCAGGCCGTTTGGCAGCCCGTTTGGCAGGTCGTTTGGCCAACCCGTTTGCTGAGGCCGTTTGATCTGGGCATTTGACAGGCCGTTTGCCTAACTGGCAGGCCGTTTGCCTAACTGGCAGACCGTTTGGCAGGCCGTTTAGCTTGCTGATTCCCTGGATCATAACTTGATTTCTTGTCTTTCACCGTTTTCGCTCTAGAATCTTCGTTTTAGCACCGATTCTCTTGATTCTTTTTGCATCGTCTTCCTAATTACTTGTTCTTCAATTCTAACTGACGAAGTGGGTATTTTGTCGATAAAGTTCGAATTTTTCTTGTTTTTGGGCCTTAATACCGGGGTGAAAACGTGACTTTTTAGCCGATATCACTAGCCTATGTCATGTAACCTCCTCGCATGCTTGCAGAGATAGTTTCAATCATAACATAGATGACGCACCTCATCTTTTTGCCCTTATAATAAAAATCAAACCGCTTAGGCTATTTGAAAAGAAACTCCAAAAAGATTTCTAAAGAAAATGAGAGTTTGTTTGAGGACAAGCAAAGTCTAAGTGTGAGATATTTGATATCGGCTAAAAAGTCACGTTTTCACCCCGGTATTAAGGCCTAAAGAAAGAAAGATTCAAACTTTGTCTAAAAAATACCCACTTCATCGGTTAGAATTGAAGAACAATTAATTACGAAGACGGTGCAAAAAGAATCAAGAGAATCGGAGCTAAAACGAAGATTCTAGAGCGAAAACAGTGAAAGACAAGAAATCAAGTTACGATCCAGGGAATCCAGCTGACCAGGCAAGCCAAATGGCCAGCCAAACGGCCTACCAAATAGCTTGCCTGGCTCACAAACGACCTGCTAAATGGCTTGCCTGGCTCACAAACGGCCTGCTAAACGACCTGCCTGGCTCACAAACGGCCTGCCAAACGGCCTTTGCAAACGGCTTGGCTTGGCAAACGGCCCCTGCAAATGGCCTGCTAAACGGCCTGCCAAACGGCCTGCCATCTATTTGTAGGGAAAAATTTAGCTTATTTAAAGGGTCTTTGTCATTCATTCCAACACACACTTCAATTCACTTCTTTCTCTCTCTTGTACAACATTAGTCATACTTTCAAGGTCTTCGACTCCTTGCGGGAAACCTAGTACCCGGAGAAGAACGTCGAAGATAGTATTAGGAGCGGTCTGGAGTCTTGAAGTTCTCACTTTTGTATTCGGAACTCATTTAATCTACTGGTACTTCTATCCTTTATCTTTATATAATGTCTTCCATCATTATGTTCTGTGATATTGTTGCCATGATTAGCGAGTAGTTATCTTTAGTGTATGCTATGATGTAAGCAGTTATAATGCCGAAATAATGTTATGGTTTGCGCAAGTCGTTGAAATGCTTTCCGATTATGCTTTAAACTCAATCGCATTTCCAACTAATAGAACGTAGTTATTAGCTCTGTTATTGGGAAGTCGCGAACCCCGATTCAGAGTACACTATCTGTGTCACCCCTTTGGTAAGAGAAGTCTATCGGATACAATGTAAGATCGACTGAGGCACACTGGTTGTAGTAAGTCTATTGAGCTTTAGATTCCGAGTGAGGACTCTTTCGTAGTGAAACATCTGACTAGACCCTTAGTACATTGTCGGTCCCAGACCATGCTAGTGTAGTCACCAAGCATATAAACTTCGTACGTGCAGCTGAAGCACAGTGGTTGTTCTAAGCTGCACCTCTGCTAAGTAAGGCCATAGAACCCGGTCAGTGTTGATTAGTACACTACACCATAACGCGGTCTCAAGCATTGCACCCCGCTTGAGGGATTCTTAGTTAATTAAGGAACTGTTTGTTTAGACACATAAAGGATTGGACCGTTAGGATAACCGAACGTGTTCATGGAAGTCAGCTTGACTTGGCCATGGTGTTGTTTATGGCTGAACTCTTTTTAAGGGCCTAACTATCTTTTAAAACCAATCATTAATGAAAGCATTGAAACACATCACGTCTCTCGGATATGGTAAACCATGTATTCTATTATGCTTAAGAAAGTTTAGACCTTTGTGGAATGTTAATACTTCGCCCAACCGAGTCGCTCAATTAGATGAGCCGTCTGAATGTGTATGCCTGTAGTCAGACTGCACGGGTGATGTTGAACGAGGTGTATATAAAATAGTTATTATTTTACTAGGAAAATACTATTAAATACGATACAATTTTACACAAGATATTTATTTATTTATAGAATGGATATACTTAAACCTTGCTACAACACTTATAGGCAGTGTACCTAATCGTACAGTAGTGTAGTTTTTAGTAAGTCCGGTTCGTTCCACAGGGAAATCTTTAAACAAAGCTCAACGCTATATTAGTTTACTTTTATAAAAATACAAATATATATATAAGTAATATTATTATTATAAAGGGGGGTTTTTACCGTTTAATGACCGGTTTGTCGATTTTAAGACTTTAGTCGCAGTTAAAACCTAATGTAAAATATAAAATAAATACAAGACTTAAATTAAAGCGTAAAGTAAATAACGATAATGAAATTGCGAATAATAAAAGTGCGATAAAATAAACTTGCGATAATTAAAAAGTGCGATAATTAAAAGTGCGATTAAATAACAATAAATAAAAATGCGATAATTAGAAGTGCAATTAAATATAAAATAAAGGAAATTAAATATGAAATAAAAGAATTATGCTTATTTAAACTTCCGTAATCATGATGTTTGACGTGTTGATTTTAGTTTTATGCCCTTGGGTTAATTGTCCTTTGTCCTGGATTATTCAATATGTCCGTCTGGTTTTTGTCCATAACAGTCCATCAGTCATAAATATAAATTGCAAGTGTCCTTGTCAAATTATTATTATACCCGAAGATAAATATTCCAACTAATTGGGGATTCGAATTGTAACAAGGTTTTAATACTTTGTTTAATGAATACACCAGGTTATCGACTGCGTGTAAACCAAGGTTTTACTACTTTGTTAACAATTACACCAATTACCCTTGAATGTAATTTCACCCCTGTTTTAATTATTCTAGTGGCTATTAATCCATTCCCGTGTCCGGTTAAATGAACGATTATTCGTACATATAAATACCCCGCCCATCGTGTCCGATCGAGTGTATATGGTAATTTATAGGGACGCCCAATTGTAAATCTTTATATTAACATTAACAAACTTTCATTTAGTTAAACAAATATAAAGCCCATTAATAGCCCATAGTCTAGTTTCCACAAGTGTCGTTCTTTTGTCCAAACCCCAATTATGGTACAAAGCCCAATTACCCAATTTTAGTAATTAGCCCAACATCATGATTACTTTGTTTTAAATAAGCATAATAATAACTTAGCTACGAGACATTAATATAAAAAGGTTGAACATAACTTACAATGATTAAAAATAGCGTAGCGTTACACGGACAGAATTTCGACTTACACCCTTACAACATTCGCTAACATACCCTTATTATTAGAATTATAATTAAAATTAAAATATAAATTATAAATATAAATATATTACGTATATATTGAGAGAGAGATTGAGAAATAAGATGTAAAATTCGATCAGAATTCGGTTGGCTTTATAGCCAGAAGTGAAATTTGGGGCTCCGCGACTCGCGGCAAAATGGCCTTAAAACTCCGCGAGTCGCGGAGAGATATTTACAGCTCACACCCTTGGAGTTTCCTGCTGCCGACGGTTTTTAATATATATATATAATATATATATAATTAATATAATTAATTATATATTATATTATATTTATATACATAGTTAACTTGTAATTTTTAGTCCGTTGCGTCGAGCGTTAAGAGTTGACTCTAGTCCTGGTTCCGGATTTTCGAACGTCCTCGCGTACAATTTAATATCTTGTACTTTGCGTTTTGAATTTTGTACTCTTGTGATTTCGAGACGTTTCTTATCAATAATTGGAACCTTTTTGATTGTCTTTTGTACTTTTGAGCTTTTTGGTCGTTTGCGTCTTCAATTCGTCGAATCTGTCTTTTGTCTTCACCTTTTATTATTTAAACGAATATCACTTGTAAATAGAACAATTGCAACTAAAAGCTTGTCTTTCTTGAGGAATAATGCTATGAAATATATGTTCGTTTTTAGCATTATCAACGGGCGTCGGGGGTAAGGGACGTTGCTGTCTATTCAGAATCTTCAAGTCTAGCGGAGTACCCAGTGACATGTCTTATGACAGGGGCGTTTAGGACCAGTGTAATGAATACAAGGCCTCTGCCTATTCATGAGCCAGCATTCCATAATCTCGGCAAAGTAACTGATGAAATCATAGTATGCACTTACTTTAACCCTATCTAAATTACAAATTTTATCGCATTTACTTTATCTATCTTATAAATTAGAAAATCTCAAAAATTAAGTAACCACTACTCCTTCATAACTATCTTAGGCTTAAATATAGGTTTAATTCGACTGATATCTCAAAAATATGACTCTAGGTCATACTTCCCTTGCTCATACTAAGGAGTAGTACGATTTAGGCCCCGCTAAATATAAATTTAAAACAGTACCCCCCATCTTGGTGGTTGATTCTGATGTGTTGCGACCTAACGACACCGCACAAATAAAACCGTCCATTTCGGCCATATCAAGCATACACCGATCAAGTGTACCAGTTACAATAGAATAAGCACCTCGTGCATTGGGGCGAGGTTTGTCAAACATAACGGTACCGTCCCTATAAGTCGAGCTTACGTAAAGTAATTAATATAATCAAGCTAAGGGATTTTTGATCTGAACTCATATGTATATCGTTTAGTTACTCGTGCCTAATATGTAAAACATTTAAAATAGCATGTTATCTCATCCTAATGAAAAAGTAGTAGGGACTATAGACTCACCTTTGAAAATGCATAGTAAACTCTTAGTAAAACAGTACGGTAGTCGGATGATAACGACCGTAAAACGCCACCTAATCAAATAAGTTACCTTAAGTAAATACATGAGTCACACTATGTCAACCCATAGTGTATGCATAGTCCTAGTGCTCAGACTGACTCAATAAGTAAGCAAAGGTCAACTAGTCCAAGCAAGTCAACAAAAGTCAACAAAAGTCAAACCAAAAGTCAAACTTGGTCAAAGTGGTAAACTAAAGTCAACCATGTCAGTAGGTCATGCAATCTTGGTCAACATGTCAATCCTAAGTCAACTAACATGTTTTAGTTCACAGTTTTTCAAATACACGTTTACAGTTTATCGCATAGCATTGAATTTACGCACACCTTGCAAACATCGAGCATAATTCACAATACATAAGTCATGGTAATATGGAAAACTTCAGATAATAACTAGACTCATAAAAATATCCAAAAAGCCTAGCCAGGGCCTCATACGATGTCTATAAGTTGGGTTTCAGATAAGGTGGAGTTAAGGTTTACCAAATCAGTTTCAGCACGCGCAGCAGTTTTAGGAAAATTCTCATTTAATTTAGAAAATAGCTATTAATGAACGGCTAATTGAATATGACTCTAGACACTCCAAATATTCAGTGATAAAATAACCAAAGACTTTCATGTTGCCATTTTGTACAATTTATTCAGTAAATTCAGACCTTCTGTTTTGGACAGCATTCCAGACATGTCATTTGGCGAGGCACATAACACATAGCAAACCATGTTTTCAGAAGCTATCATACAAATGGAATATGTTTATGAACATTTCAATAATAGCATTCCAGAAGATCAAGGTCTCAAATAATTACTAATTCATGTGAGGTCATTTAGAGTGCATATGAAAACAGTTTCAGCTCAATACGAGTTACCAATATTCGTTTAATCATATCGAGAGCTATACATAACCTTTTAACATGATTCTTAAGTATATATTGAGTGATTATTAACAAGTAATTCAGTGGTTAGCATTGTAATGACTCATTCATAAATCATAAACACCAGAAAATTCGTACTGCATGCAAAACCCTAACAAAACTTCAATTGGGCATAACTCACACATACGGTAACTAAAATACGCAATTCCAAAGTCCAAATTTATTAATTTTTCGAGATCTATCCATCTAGATACATTATATTAACAGTAATTAAACTTATTTAATCAGATTCATAAGAAACCAATTCGTGATTACATCAAAACATATCAATCGCGCAAAATAACGACTAACAACGAATGCAATCACAATCAATTGAGCACTAGACTCTTGTACACTATGTAATTGAAAAAAAATCAGATTTAAAGAGATTAGGTTAGTGATTTTATACCTTTAAACACAAATTAAATGGTACTAGCATGTAGAGAACGATCAAGAGAGCAACTAGTCTCTTTTATATTCGGGCTTAATGACTTGGGGTGTTCTTGGGGTGTTCTAAAAAGAAAACCTTGATGGTGATCTTGGGGTGTTCTTGGTCGACGAAAAGGAGGGAGAGGGAGAAATTAGGTTTAGGGATTATGGCAAATAATTAGCTTACTAGTCTCTTTTATATTAGGGCTTAATGACACTAGTTTCAAACAAGTCCATCAAGTTAGCCCAAAAACAAGTCCATAAGGGTGCATGGGGGTGGGTTTGTGACGACCCGGGAATTTCCGATCAAATTTAAACTTAAATCTTATTTGATTTCGACACGATAAGCAAGGTCTGTAATGGTGAGTCTCGAAAAAAAAAAATTTTAAACTATGTTCATATAACAAATTATCCTCTGACTGTGCCGATGATTCACGAACAAATGTGTATAAATATTTGTGTAAATGTATATATATATATATATATATATATATATATATATATATATATATATATATATATATATATATATATATATATATATATATATATATATATATAAGTATGTATATATATAATATCTTGAATTAATAAAGTATACACTTATCAATTAGAACTAAAAATGTAAAAGAACAAATAAAGTAATTAAGTTATTATTTAAAGTGAATATATATAAATAGATATAATCTTATTAAGAATCTATTTTATTAATAACTATTATATTGTAACGTTTATAAAATATTAACTATTCAATGGATATATTCGTATAATATAATATGAATTGTAATATAAATATATTAAATAAAATTACAAGTTTAATTGTGATTATTGTATGATTTTTATTATATTCATTATTATTATAGTTAATAATAATACTTATACTTAAAGGTTTTTATGAAATTTGATATATAAGGATTGTTATGTTACTATTATTATTAATAATATAGTTATCATTGTTAATATCTTAATCAGTAATTATAATTTTTATCATTTTGATAAGTATTAGTATTATTATTGAAAATCATTAATTTTAATAATAATTACTATTATTATAAATTATCATTATCATTTTAATTATTAGAAAATGATACAATTCATTATTATCATTAATTATATTAATCTTATCATTTTTTTTACAACAATACTATTATGAATATTACTAAAATTTTAAGTTTTACAATTATCAATTATTAATATTAAGTAATATTAATACTAAGTGATATATTATATATATGTACGATATATAGATACTGATATATATGTATACATAGATACAGAGATATAATGATACATATATATAGATAGAAATACAGATATATATAAATATATATATATTTATACAATTAAATATATATATATACTGTAATTATATGTACCCTAATACAGGAAGTTTAGTATTCTGCATTCCATCGAGTTAAAACTGTAGGTGATTGATTCTTATTCAATTAAGTCGTACAAAGCAGATTCCTAACACTAGGATAATTACAAATTCAGTTATCAATCTTCTTCTCACTTTATTTATTTATTTATATTTTCTGTACGTATTCAACAATGACTGTCGACTAAGACTTTTGGAATATAACAAACGCATTCATCAGTGTATTATCACAATACATTCATAAACCCACAACAACACACTCAGTACAATTTACCTCAATGCAATTTGGGAATTTAAACAGAAATCAGGGAAGAACACTGGTATTCCCCTGTTCTTACTTCATTTTTTTAATCAGGCGATTTTGTAATAAATTTTAAATTGTGTTAATGCAAACTTGTTAGGAAATGCCTACTTAATCTATCTGTAAAATTCCAAGTCTCAACTTTATTTATCGAATTCAAATTTCTGAGTCAAACTTGATATTTCAAAAGTCAAACTTTTTATTCTTGGACAAATTCGTAATCGTGTTGATGTTTTATGTTAAATTGAAGATCCAAAAAGATTATAGGTTTGATTTAGGACTTATTTCATTCAGAAGTCATAGTCCGAAACACTTTAAAAATTCGAAAATGATTTGGAGTTCAAACGTATGTTCATCAGGTCAGTTTATTTTTTTTATTTTTTATTTTTCCTTTTCTGTTAAAGCAATCAATCATCCCAGGTCTTGTATACTACGAACGAAGAATGTAAAATGCTTTGTGATTGGTATTTTTTGATTGATAAAAACTTTGGTCGAATAATAGGTCAGAAGAAGGAAGAGGATGAAGGAAAACAGAAAATTTATTAAAAATAAATAATATGGGTGTTTAATAAGAAAGACGTGAATGGATCAGTGGTTAGACGTTTGGATGCGGAACGAGAGGTCACGGGTTCGAGTCCCGGCATGGACAGTTTTTTTTTTTTGAACTCATTTCAATTATGGTAGTCTTTGTTTTTAGTTATTATTATTATTATTATTATTATTATTATTATTATTATTATTATTATTATTATTATTATTATTATTATTATTATTATTATTATTGTTATTATTATTATTATTATTATTATGATAGAAATTTATGATATGATTATTATTATTATCATATTAGTTAATAATGAGTAATATCACTAAATATTATTAGTTTTATTATTAAGTAATAGTATTATTATTATTTGTATTACTATTATCATGTATTGTAAATATCATTTATTATTATTACTATCAATATTACTATTGTTATTATTAGTACTATAATTATTTTATAACTTATTATCATAACCATCAATTATATTATTACTATCATTAAAATTATCAGTACTATTACTATTAGTAATATCAATATTGTAATGACCCGAACTTTTCCATGTTTATATATATTAATTGAGATTGATATTTACATGATTAAATGTTTCCAACATGTTAAGCAATCAAACTTGTTAAGACTTGATTAATTGAAATATGTTTCATATAGACAATTGACCACCCAAGTTGACCAGTGATTCACGAACGTTAAAACTTGTAAAAACTATATGATGACATATATATGGATATATAAATAGTTAACATGATACTATGATAAGTAAACATATCATTAAGTATATTAACAATGAACTACATATGTAAAAACAAGACTACTAACTTAATGATTTTTAAACGAGACATATATGTAACGATTATCGTTGTAAAGACATTTAATGTATATATATCATATTAAGAGATATTCATACATGATAATATCATGATAATATAATAATTTAAAATCTCATTTGATATTATAAACATTGGGTTAACAACATTTAACAAGATCGTTAACCTAAAGGTTTCAAAACAACACTTACATGTAACGACTAACGATGACTTAACGACTCAGTTAAAATGTATATACATGTAGTGTTTTAATATGTATTTATACACTTTTGAAAGACTTCAATACACTTATCAAAATACTTCTACTTAACAAAAATGCTTACAATTACATCCTCGTTCAGTTTCATCAACAATTCTACTCGTATGCACCCGTATTCGTACTCGTACAATACACAACTTTTAGATGTATGTACTATTGGTATATACACTCCAATGATCAGCTCTTACCAGTCCATGTGAGTCACCTAACACATGTGGGAACCATCATTTGGCAACTAGCATGAAATATCTCATAAAATTACAAAAATATGAGTAATCATTCATGACTTATTTACATGAAAACAAAATTACATATCCTTTATATCTAATCCATACACCAACGACCAAAAACACCTACAAACACTTTCATTCTTCAATTTTCTTCATCTAATTGATCTCTCTCAAGTTCTATCTTCAAGTTCTAAGTGTTCTTCATAAATTCCAAAAGTTCTAGTTTCATAAAATCAAGAATACTTTCAAGTTGCTAGCTCACTTCCAATCTTGTAAGGTGATCATCCAACCTCAAGAAATCTTTATTTCTTACAGTAGTTTATCATTCTAATACAAGGTAATAATCATATTCAAACTTTGGTTCAATTTCTATAACTATAACAATCTTATTTCAAGTGATGATCTTACTTGAACTTGTTTTCGTGTCATGATTCTGCTTCAAGAACTTCGAGCCATCCAAGGATTCATTGAAGCTAGATCCATTTTTCTATTTTCCAGTAGGTTTATCCAAGGAACTTAAGGTAGTAATGATGTTCATAACATCATTCGATTCATACATATAAAGCTATCTTATTCGAAGGTTTAAACTTGTAATCACTAGAACATAGTTTAGTTAATTCTAAACTTGTTCGCAAACAAAAGTTAATCCTTCTAACTTGACTTTTAAAATCAACTAAACACATGTTCTATATCTATATGATATGCTAACTTAATGATTTAAAACCTGGAAACACGAAAAACACCGTAAAACCGGATTTACTCCGTCGTAGTAACACCGCGGGCTGTTTTGGGTTAGTTAATTAAAAACTATGATAAACTTTGATTTTAAAGTTGTTATTCTGAGAAAATGATTTTTATTATGAACATGAAACTATATCCAAAAATTATGATTAAACTCAAAGTGGAAGTATGTTTTCTAAAATGGTCATCTAGACGTCGTTCTTTCGACTGAAATGACTACCTTTACAAAAACGACTTGTAACTTATTTTTCCGACTATAAACCTATACTTTTTCTGTTTAGATTCATAAAATAGAGTTCAATATGAAACCATAGACACAGTAAAAATCTGTGAAAGTGAGTTATAGTCCCACTTTTAAAATCTAATATTTTTGGGATGAGAATACATGCAGGTTTTATAAATGATTTACAAAATAGACACAAATACGTGAAACTACATTCTATGGTTGAATTATCGAAATCGAATATGCCCCTTTTTATTAAGTCTGGTAATCTAAGAATTAGGGAACAGACACCCTAATTGACGCGAATCCTAAAGATAGATCTATCGGGCCCAACAAGCCCCATCCAAAGTACCGGATGCTTTAGTACTTCGAAATTTATATCATATCCGAAGGGTGTCCCGGAATGATGGGGATATTCTTATATATGCATCTTGTTAATGTCGGTTACTAGGTGTTCACCATATGAATGATTTTTATCTCTATGTATGGGATGTGTATTGAAATATGAAATCTTGTGGTCTATTGTTACGATTTGATATATATAGGTTAAACCTATAACTCACCAACATTTTTGTTGACGTTTAAAGCATGTTTATTCTCAGGTGAATATTAAGAGCTTCCGCTGTTGCATACTAAAATAAGGACAAGATTTGGAGTCCATGTTTGTATGATATTGTGTAAAAACTGCATTCAAGAAACTGATTTCGATGTAACATATTTGTATTGTAAACCATTATGTAATGGTCGTATGTAAACAGGATATTTTAGATTATCATTATTTGATAATCTACGTAAAACTTTTTAAACCTTTATTTATGAAATAAAGGTTATGGTTTGTTTTAAAAATGAATGCAGTCTTTGAAAAACGTCTCATATAGAGGTCAAAACCTCGTAACGAAATCAATTAATATGGAACGTTTTTAATCAATAAGAACGGGACATTTCAGTTGGTATCAGAGCGTTGGTCTTAGAGAACCAGAAAATTTGCATTAGTGTGTCTTATCGAGTTTGTTAGGATGCATTAGTGAGTCTGGACTTCGACCGTGTTTTTTTAAAAAATGATTGCTTAACATTTTTGTTGGAAATTATATATTTTTAACATATGAATATTATGTGATATATTAATCTCTTAACGTGTTTGATATTATGTGATAGATGTCTACCTCTAGAACAAGTCCCATTGACTCACCTAATAATAATGAAGAGTCAAATGTAAATTGGAATGATTCGTGGACTGATTCACAAGTTCCCGAAGAGGAACCGGAAGAAGAGTCGGAACCGGGAGAAGAATCGGAACCGGAAGAAGAATCGGAACCGGAAGAAGAAATAGAACCGGTGGGGGAAATAATAAAACGGTTAAGTAAAAGAAAATCCTCAACCAACCGACCAAGGTTAATTATGGTCAATGGTGTTTCCGCCAAGGAAGCAAAATATTGGGAGGATTACCAATTCTCCGATGAATCGGATTCCGACGAGAATTCCGATGATGTTATAGAAATTACCCCAACTGAATTTAAAAAGGCAAAAGAAAATAATAAGGGAAAGGGCATAAAAATAGAGAAATCTAATTCCAACCCCGATGAACTTTATATGTATCGTCAACGCCCGAAGTCCTTAAGTTGTAACAATAACCCGGGAACCTCTAAACCACCAGGTTTTTCTAAACCAATGTGGACAACGACGGCTCGTATTAGGGGAACATCATATATCCCTAGAAACTTGGCAAAACGAACCAAAACCGAAGAAGAAGAAACGAGCGAGTCGGAATAAGATAGTTGTATTCGTGTGGTGTAATATATGTAATATAGTGTTCTTATGCTTTATGATATATGTAAAAATTGCTTGTATTAATAAGTATTTTTTTATGAATCTAACTCTTGTCTATTTTACAGTTTAAAAACACAAAATGGATAGACAACCCAATATTTTAAGAGACCTACCCGGAGACATGATTGATGAAATCTTGTCTAGAGTCGGCCAGAATTCCTCGGCACAACTATTTAAGGCGAGATCAGTTTGTAAGACATTCGAAGAACGTTCCAAGAATGTCTTGGTTTATAAGAGACTTTCGTTTGAAAGATGGGGGATATCACATTGGGAAACCCATAAGTTACGATGTGTTTACTTTGACGCATATATTGCGGGGAACCCAAATGCTATTTTACGCAACGGGTTAAGAAATTATTTTGACTCAATATATCCGAATATTGGACTTCGTGATTTAGAAAAAGCGGCTAACATGCAACATAAAGAAGCATGTTATGCTTACGGATTAGTAATGTTCACTTCTCACCAAAGTGAGAACAAGAACATCGGGCTACAACTATTAAACAAAACGTTTCCACAAGTGACGGAGTCGGTAATTGGGGTAAGAAATGAGGTTTTTAGATTATTACGGGACTGTTGGACATTACGTAACCCTCGTCCCTTTGACGACGTTACAACACGCTGTCTTATCAACGGCCATAACGATTATGTTGCACAAGACCAAGGATGGGAAGTAGTCCTAGTAAAACCAGAATGCATGACTTGTTTCTGGACGTATGAATTACGTGTCTTTATTGCCTTTGCTGAACGACTTGTGTACTAGCTAGAATTATCTTCACAACTATCTTGTATCAAAGTTATTGTGTGCTATATTTCATGCTTTATGTAAAATAAGCGGTATTGTAAGTTTGTAAAATATTGTATAAAAGTTTGAACGCGAAATATTATTATAATCAGTTTTTCATATAGAATTGTAGTAGTTGAATTGTATATTAGCTACTAAGTATGAACTTAACGGGTAGGTACTACCCGAATTTAAACTTATAAAACGCTAATATGAAGAAAAAGCTTTTATAAATGAGTTCATATTATGCTACGAAATACTATTAACTACTCTTAATATTCTGTATGATTTACTTGTTCCATTTAACTATTTTGAAGGAAATGGCACCGACTACTCGACACACCGTGAATATGAATGAAGAGGAATTCCGTACTTTTCTAGTTTCAAACATAGCCGCAGTACAGGCTGCGCTACATACCAACAATAACCTTGGATCTAGCAGTACAGGAAATCGTGTAGGATGCACCTACAAAGAATTCACTGCCTGCAAACCTTTGGAATTTGATGGAACGGAAGGACCGATCGGATTGAAACGGTGGACTGAGAAGGTCGAATCGGTGTTTGCCATAAGTAAGTGTACTGAAGAGGACAAAGTAAAGTACGCTACGCATACCTTCACAGGTTTTGTGTTAACATGGTGGAATACCTATCTAGAGCAAGTGGGACAAGACGATGCGTACGCATTACCGTGGTCAGCATTCAAGCACTTGATGAACGAGAAGTACCGTCCCAGAACCGAGGTCAATAAGCTCAAGACAGAACTTAGAGGGTTACGAACCCAAGGATTTGATATTACCACGTACGAAAGACGATTCACAGAATTGTGCCTATTGTGTCCGGGAGCATTCGAAGATGAGGAAGAGAAGATCGACGCATTTGTGAAAGGATTACCGGAAAGAATCCAAGAAGATATAAGTTCACACGAGCCCGCCTCCATACAACAGGCATGTAGAATGGCTCACAAACTCGTGAACCAAATTGAAGAAAGAATTAAAGAACAGACTGCTGAAGAGGCCAATGTGAAGCAAGTCAAAAGAAAGTGGGAGGAAAACGGTGATAAGAATCACCAATACAACAACAACAGCAATTACAACAATAATCGCAACAATTATCCCAACAATCGCAACATCAATCGCAACTACAACAAACGGCCCAACAACAACAACAACAACAACAACAGCAACTACAACAATCATCCCAACAACAATAATAACTGCAACAACAACAACAATCAGAAGCAGCTATGCCAAAGGTGTGAAAAGAATCACTCAGGGTTCTGCACCAAATTTTGCAACAAGTGTAAAAGAAATGGTCATAGCGCGGCGAAGTGTGAGGTCTACGGACCAGGGGTTAATAGAACGAAAGGAACAAATGGTGTCGGAACGAGTAATGGCGGAGCAAGTAGTGTCGGAGCAAGTTATGCCAATGTAGTTTGTTATAAATGTGGAAAACCGGGCCACATTATTAGAAATTGCCCGAACCAGGAGAACACGAATGGACAAGGCCGTGGAAGAGTTTTCAATATTAATGCAGCAGAGGCACAGGAAGACCCAGAGCTTGTTACGGGTACGTTTCTTATTGACAATAAATCTGCTTACGTTTTATTTGATTCGGGTGCGGATAGAAGCTATATGAGTAGAGATTTTTGTGCTAAATTAAGTTGTCCATTGACGCCTTTGGATAGTAAATTTTTACTCGAATTAGCAAATGGTAAATTAATTTCAGCAGATAATATATGTCGGAATCGAGAAATTAAACTGGTTAGTGAAACAATTAAGATTGATTTGATACCAGTAGAGTTAGGGAGTTTTGATGTGATAATCGGTATGGACTGGTTGAAAGAAGTGAAAGCGGAGATCGTTTGTTACAAAAATGCAATTCGCATTATACGAGAAAAAGGAAAACCCTTAATGGTGTACGGAGAAAAGGGCAACACGAAGCTACATCTTATTAGTAATTTGAAGGCACAAAAACTAATAAGAAAAGGTTGCTATGCTGTTCTAGCACACGTCGAGAAAGTACAAACTGAAGAAAAGAGCATCAATGATGTTCTCGTCGCAAAAGAATTTCCTGATGTATTTCCGAAAGAATTACCGGGATTACCCCCACATCGATCCGTTGAATTTCAAATAGATCTTGTACCAGGAGCTGCACCAATAGCTCGTGCTCCTT
Source organism: Rutidosis leptorrhynchoides (assembly GCF_046630445.1). Taxonomy (NCBI): domain Eukaryota; kingdom Viridiplantae; phylum Streptophyta; class Magnoliopsida; order Asterales; family Asteraceae; genus Rutidosis; species Rutidosis leptorrhynchoides. The sequence goes on along the minus strand of NC_092340.1, from coordinate 186,523,217 downwards.
ACAGACTCGCACCCAGCGAGATGAAAGAACTACAAAGCCAATTACAAGAACTTTTAGAGCGTGGTTTCATTCGACCAAGCACATCACCGTGGGGAGCTCCTATTTTGTTTGTCAAGAAGAAAGATGGTACATTCAGGTTGTGTATCGACTACCGAGAGTTGAACAAACTTACCATCAAGAACCGCTACCCACTACCGAGAATCGACGACTTATTTGATCAACTACAAGGCTCGTCTGTTTATTCAAAGATTGACTTACGTTCCGGGTATCATCAAATGCGGGTGAAAGAAGATGATATTCCAAAAACTGCTTTCAGAACACGTTACGGTCATTACGAGTTTATGGTCATGCCGTTTGGTTTAACTAATGCACCAGCTGTGTTCATGGACCTTATGAACCGAGTGTGTGGACCATACCTTGACAAGTTTGTCATTGTTTTCATTGATGACATACTTATTTACTCAAAGAATGACCAAGAACACGGTGAACATTTGAGAAAGGTGTTAGAAGTATTGAAGAAGGAAGAATTGTACGCTAAGTTTTCAAAGTGTGCATTTTGGTTGGAAGAAGTTCAATTCCTCGGTCACATAGTGAACAAAGAAGGTATTAAGGTGGATCCGGCAAAGATAGAAACTGTTGAAAAGTGGGAAATCCCGAAAACTCCAAAACACATACGCCAATTTTTAGGACTAGCTGGTTACTACAGAAGGTTCATCCAAGACTTCTCCAGAATAGCAAAACCCTTGACTGCATTAACGCATAAAGGGAAGAAATTTGAATGGAATGATGAACAAGAGAAAGCGTTTCAGTTATTGAAGAAAAAGCTAACTACGGCACCTATATTGTCATTGCCTGAAGGGAATGATGATTTTGTGATTTATTGTGACGCATCAAAGCAAGGTCTCGGTTGTGTATTAATGCAACGAACGAAGGTGATTGCTTATGCGTCTAGACAATTGAAGATTCACGAACAAAATTATACGACGCATGATTTGGAATTAGGCGCGGTTGTTTTTGCATTAAAGACTTGGAGGCACTACTTATATGGGGTCAAAAGTATTATATATACCGACTACAAAAGTCTTCAACACATATTTAATCAGAAACAACTGAATATGAGGCAGCGTAGGTGGATTGAATTGTTGAATGATTACGACTTTGAGATTCGTTACCACCCGGGGAAGGCAAATGTGGTAGCCGATGCCTTGAGCAGGAAGGACAGAGAACCCATTCGAGTAAAATCTATGAATATAATGATTCATAATAACCTTACTACTCAAATAAAGGAGGCGCAACAAGGAGTTTTAAAAGAGGGAAATTTAAAGGATGAAATACCCAAAGGATCGGAGAAGCATCTTAATATTCGGGAAGACGGAACCCGGTATAGGGCTGAAAGGATTTGGGTACCAAAATTTGGAGATATGAGAGAAATGGTACTTAGAGAAGCTCATAAAACCAGATACTCAATACATCCTGGAACGGGGAAGATGTACAAGGATCTCAAGAAACATTTTTGGTGGCCGGGTATGAAAGCCGATGTTGCTAAATACGTAGGAGAATGTTTGACGTGTTCTAAGGTCAAAGCTGAACATCAGAAACCATCAGGTCTACTTCAACAACCCGAAATCCCGGAATGGAAATGGGAAAACATTACCATGGATTTCATCACTAAATTGCCAAGGACTGCAAGTGGTTTTGATACTATTTGGGTAATAGTTGATCGTCTCACCAAATCAGCACACTTCCTATCAATAAGAGAAGATGACAAGATGGAGAAGTTAGCACGACTGTATTTGAAGGAAGTCGTCTCCAGACATGGAATACCAATCTCTATTATCTCTGATAGGGATGGCAGATTTATTTCAAGATTCTGTCAGACATTACAGCAAGTATTAGGAACTCGTCTAGACATGAGTACTGCCTATCATCCACAAACTGATGGGCAGAGTGAAAGGACGATACAAACGCTTGAAGACATGCTACGAGCATGTGTTATTGATTTCGGAAACAGTTGGGATCGACATCTACCGTTAGCAGAATTTTCCTACAACAACAGCTACCATTCAAGCATTGAGATGGCGCGTTTTGAAGCACTTTATGGTAGAAAGTGCAGCTCTCCGATTTGTTGGAGTGAAGTGGGGGATAGACAGATTACGGGTCCGGAGATTATACAAGAAACTACAGAGAAGATCATCCAAATTCAACAACGGTTGAAAACCGCCCAAAGTCGACAAAAGAGCTACGCTGACATTAAAAGAAAAGATATAGAATTTGAAATTGGAGAGATGGTCATGCTTAAAGTTGCACCTTGGAAAGGCGTTGTTCGATTTGGTAAACGAGGGAAATTAAATCCAAGGTATATTGGACCATTCAAGATTATTGATCGTATCGGACCAGTAGCTTACCGACTAGAGTTACCTCATCAACTCGCAGCTGTACATAACACTTTCCACGTCTCGAATTTAAAGAAATGTTTTGCTAAAGAAGATCTCACTATTCCGTTAGATGAAATCCAAATCAACGAAAAACTTCAATTCATCGAAGAACCCGTCGAAATAATGGATCGTGAGGTTAAAAGACTTAAGCAAAACAAGATACCAATTCTTAAGGTTCGATGGAATGCTCGTAGAGGACCCGAGTTCACCTGGGAGCGTGAAGATCAGATGAAGAAGAAATACCCGCATCTATTTCCAGAAGATTCGTCAACACCTTCAACAGCTTAAAATTTCGAGACGAAATTTATTTAACGGGTAGGTACTGTAGTGACCCGAACTTTTCCATGTTTATATATATTAATTGAGATTGATATTTATATGATTAAATGTTTCCAACATGTTAAGCAATCAAACTTGTTAAGACTTGATTAATTGAAATATGTTTCATATAGACAATTGACCACCCAAGTTGACCAGTGATTCACGAACGTTAAAACTTGTAAAAACTATATGATGACATATATATGGATATATATATAGTTAACATGATACTATGATAAGTAAACATATCATTAAGTATATTAACAATGAACTACATATGTAAAAACAAGACTACTAACTTAATGATTTTTAAACGAGACATATATGTAACGATTATCGTTGTAAAGACATTTAATGTATATATATCATATTAAGAGATATTCATACATGATAATATCATGATAATATAATAATTTAAAATCTCATTTGATATTATAAACATTGGGTTAACAACATTTAACAAGATCGTTAACCTAAAGGTTTCAAAACAACACTTACATGTAACGACTAACGATGACTTAACGACTCAGTTAAAATGTATATACATGTAGTGTTTTAATATGTATTTATACACTTTTGAAAGACTTCAATACACTTATCAAAATACTTCTACTTAACAAAAATGCTTACAATTACATCCTCGTTCAGTTTCATCAACAATTCTACTCGTATGCACCCGTATTCGTACTCGTACAATACACAGCTTTTAGATGTATGTACTATTGGTATATACACTCCAATGATCAGCTCTTAGCAGCCCATGTGAGTCACCTAACACATGTGGGAACCATCATTTGGCAACTAGCATGAAATATCTCATAAAATTACAAAAATATGAGTAATCATTCATGACTTATTTACATGAAAACAAAATTACATATCCTTTATATCTAATCCATACACCAACGACCAAAAACACCTACAAACACTTTCATTCTTCAATTTTCTTCATCTAATTGATCTCTCTCAAGTTCTATCTTCAAGTTCTAAGTGTTCTTCATAAATTCCAAAAGTTCTAGTTTCATAAAATCAAGAATACTTTCAAGTTGCTAGCTCACTTCCAATCTTGTAAGGTGATCATCCAACCTCAAGAAATCTTTGTTTCTTACAGTAGTTTATCATTCTAATATAAGGTAATAATCATATTCAAACTTTGGTTCAATTTCTATAACTATAACAATCTTATTTCAAGTGATGATCTTACTTGAACTTGTTTTCGTGTCATGATTCTGCTTCAAGAACTTCGAGCCATCCAAGGATCCATTGAAGCTAGATCCATTTTTCTATTTTCCATTAGGTTTATCCAAGGAACTTAAGGTAGTAATGATGTTCATAACATCATTCGATTCATACATATAAAGCTATCTTATTCGAAGGTTTAAACTTGTAATCACTAGAACATAGTTTAGTTAATTCTAAACTTGTTCGCAAACAAAAGTTAATCCTTCTAACTTGACTTTTAAAATCAACTAAACACATGTTCTATATCTATATGATATGCTAACTTAATGATTTAAAACCTGGAAACACGAAAAACACCGTAAAACCGGATTTACGCCATCGTAGTAACACCGCGGGCTGTTTTGGGTTAGTTAATTAAAAACTATGATAAACTTTGATTTTAAAGTTGTTATTCTGAGAAAATGATTTTTATTATGAACATGAAACTATATCCAAAAATTATGATTAAACTCAAAGTGGAAGTATGTTTTCTAAAATGGTCATCTAGACGTCGTTCTTTCGACTGAAATGACTACCTTTACAAAAACGACTTGTAACTTACTTTTCCGACTATAAACCTATACTTTTCTGTTTAGATTCATAAAATAGAGTTCAATATGAAACCATAGCAATTTGATTCACTCAAAACGGATTTAAAATGAAGAAGTTATGGGTAAAACAAGATTGGATAATTTTTCTCATTTTAGCTACGTGAAAATTGGTAACAAATCTATTCCAACCATAACTTAATCAACTTGTATTGTATATTATGTAATCTTGAGATACCATAGACACGTATACAATGTTTCGACCTATCATGTCGACACATCTATATATATTTCGGAACAACCATAGACACTCTATATGTGAATGTTGGAGTTAGCTATACAGGGTTGAGGTTGATTCCAAAATATATATAGTTTGAGTTGTGATCAATACTGAGATACGTATACACTGGGTCGTGGATTGATTCAAGATAATATTTATCGATTTATTTCTGTACATCTAACTGTGGACAACTAGTTGTAGGTTACTAACGAGGACTGCTGACTTAATAAACTTAAAACATCAAAATATATTAAAAGTGTTGTAAATATATTTTGAACATACTTTGATATATATGTATATATTGTTATAGGTTCGTGAATCAACCAGTGGCCAAGTCTTACTTCCCGACGAAGTAAAAATCTGTGAAAGTGAGTTATAGTCCCACTTTTAAAATCTAATATTTTTGGGATGAGAATACATGCAGGTTTTATAAATGATTTACAAAATAGACACAAGTACGTGAAACTACATTCTATGGTTGAATTATCGAAATCGAATATGCCCCTTTTTATTAAGTCTGGTAATCTAAGAATTAGGGAACAGACACCCTAATTGACGCGAATCCTAAAGATAGATCTATCGGGCCCAACAAGCCCCATCCAAAGTACCGGATGCTTTAGTACTTCGAAATTTATATCATATCCGAAGGGTGTCCCGGAATGATGGGGATATTCTTATATATGCATCTTGTTAATGTCGGTTACCAGGTGTTCACCATATGAATGATTTTTATCTCTATGTATGGGATGTGTATTGAAATATGAAATCTTGTGGTCTATTGTTACGATTTGATATATATAGGTTAAACCTATAACTCACCAACATTTTTGTTGACGTTTAAAGCATGTTTATTCTCAGGTGAATATTAAGAGCTTCCGCTGTTGCATACTAAAATAAGGACAAGATTTGGAGTCCATGTTTGTATGATATTGTGTAAAAACTGCATTCAAGAAACTGATTTCGATATAACATATTTGTATTGTAAACCATTATGTAATGGTCGTATGTAAACAGGATATTTTAGATTATCATTATTTGATAATCTACGTAAAGCTTTTTAAACCTTTATTTATGAAATAAAGGTTATGGTTTGTTTTAAAAATGAATGCAGTCTTTGAAAAACGTCTCATATAGAGGTCAAAACCTCGCAACGAAATCAATTAATATGGAACGTTTTTAATCAATAAGAACGGGACATTTCAAATATCATTATTATTAAAAGTATTATGATTATGAAAATAAAAGTTTTTAAAGATATTATTATTAAGATTATAAGTATATATATAAATTTATGGATTTAAAAACTACAGATAAAATTATGATTTAAATGAGTTACTAATTAGTTATATCATTATCATCAATATTATTACTAACACTACCATTAATGATAATTAGTACTATCATTATACTTATCATTTTTATTACTATCAGTATCATTATTGTTAATAAAATAACTATCAGATATATGAAACTATATGTAGTATACATAACATAACCAAATCTAATATTTTTTTTATATACAAAACGAACATATAAAACATATATATATATGTATTATTAACATAAAAAATAATATAACTAATACATTATATATATATATATATATATATATATATATATATATATATATATATATATATATATATATATATATATATATATATATATATATATATATATATATATATATATATATATATATGTGTTCGATTACAAATATGTATATTAATAAATACACAAATGCATTATGTATTTTTACTACAAAATACATTAAGTGATATATATGTGAATTCGAGGTCAACCCTACGATTGTCCAATGACGTTATATGTATTTTTACTACAAAATACATTAAGTGAGTTCATTTGATTCCCTTTTACTCTTTACATTTTTTTGGGACTGAGAATACATGCAAATGCTTTATTAACTGTTTTACAATATTTATATGCGTGAGTTTCATTTGCCTTTTTACCCTTTATATTTTTGGGCTGAGAATACATGCGCAATTTTTATAAATGTTTTACGAAATAAACACAAGTAATCGAAACTACATTATATGGTTGAATTATCGAAATCGAATATGCCCCTTTTTATTAAGTCTGGTAATCTAAGAATTAGGGAACAGACACCCTAATTGACGCGAATCCTAAAGATAGATCTATCGGGCCCAACAAGCCCCATCCGAAGTACCGGATGCTTTAGTACTTCAAAATTAATATCATGTCCGAAGGAGGATCCCGGAATGATGGGGATATTCTTATATGCATATTGTGAATGTCGGTTACCAGGTCTTCAATCCATATGAATGATATTTTTGTCTCTATGCATGGGACGTATGTTTATGAGAAATGGAAATATGAAATCTTGTGGTCTATTAAAATTATGAAATGATTATTTATGTTAAGCTAATGAACTCACCAACCTTTTGGTTGACACTTTAAAGCATGTTTATTCTCAGGTATGAAAGAAATCTTCCGCTGTGCATTAGCTCATATTAGAGACATTACTTGGAGTCATTCATGGCATATTTCAAAAGACGTTGCATTCGAGTCGTTGAGTTCATCAAGATTATTATTAAGTCAATTATAGCTAGATATATTATAAAATGGTATGCACGCCGTCAACTTTTGATGTAATGAAAGATTGTCTTTTCAAAAACGAATGCAATGTTTGTAAAATGTATCATATAGAGGTCAAGTACCTCGCGATATAATCAACTGTTGTGAATCGTTTATAATCGATATGGACTTCGTCCGGATGGATTAGGACGGGTCTTCACAGTTGGTATCAGAGCGATGGTCTTAGCGAACCAGGTCTGCTTTAGTGTGTCTAACTGATAAGTCGTTAGGATGCATTAGTGAGTCTGGACTTCGACCGTGTCTGCATGTCAAAAGTTTTGCTTATCATTTCTAGTCGGAAATCATCTGCCTATCATCCTTAGGAAATTAGCTGCTTATCATTCTTAGTCTAGACACATCTTACTGCAATGATTGCATGAATAGGGTATAGACAAAATTCGTATCTTAGCGTATCTGCTAATTCATATCTTAGCATATCCGTTACTGTAGACTTTACCTGACAACTTCTGTAGATTCCTCCGTAACTTATGGAATTTTAGTATTATATATGCATATGTAAATTATGTATTGCAAGGTACTAATCTACATCCTATAATCTATTTCTTATCGAAAATTCTTCATCTGATTGTACGGGATAAATCCTTTAACTAGTTCGAGTCCCTCGAATTCCGATAGCTATTCCGATAGTTATTCCAACAGCTATTCCGACGTGGACGTTCACCTAAGCTCCGAAAGCAGCGCCACCAGAATGAATCAACCAACCAACCATCCCCAATTCATATGATGAGTTCGTAGTCGACTTAATTAATGGAGACGGGAAGAAGGCAATCCTTTCCATCAACCAAATTCACCTCTTGGTGAAGAACCTGAAGCACTTACCGACGAACCACACTGAAACACCATTTTCACCCTCATTTCCCGAATATCTCACCACGATTATATTCTATCTAAAATTCTAAACCTTATTCATCCATTCGTTCCGACTGACAATCATCCCGAAGTAATACAAGAAGTCAGCGAACTTCGCGCCCGAGTTATAGTCTTAGAAAAATATGGTGCAAAATTTACCAGCTTCAGCAACATCACTGGCACCAACAGTACCACCAACACCAATACCAGTACCACCAACAACCCAAGTTTTAACATCACACGCCTCAACATCTCATTATGTACCCCGAGCATAATCATCATTCTACGTATCATTTTACATCATTTATTTTCGTTCGACATGGCGATTATGAAATCTTTAATGTTTTAGAGATTATATATTCTAGTTTTAACGGTAAACCAAATGAGTTTAATATCACATTGACTCATTAAATCCATAATTACGTCTGAAGAAAATATATATGTATATATGTTTTCATAAAGATTGTAATTAAAATTTTTATTCTACAAACTGTTAATGGTGAAAATATTTTAACGGGTAGGTAATACCCGAGAAATATTTAGATTTCGCATTAATAAGTTACACTGTACATTCTTCGAATTTGATTCAACAGTCATTTACTATCCTACGTGCAACCACAGCTATACGAATCCGTTCATCACAGAATAACCATTTTCATTCAATTTCATATTTGGATTTTGACCTATCAGAATCTGACAAGTGGCATAATGAAGAAAACATTGGACAAAATAAAATTTGTTAGAAACAAACAAATTAACTATGAGAAATTTTGTTAAGAATCCACGCTAACAAAATCCTAGCTAACTGTTCCTAGCTAACTGATTACATTTTATTTATCGCAATTTATTTTATCGCAATTTACATTCTCGCAATTTTATTTATCGTTATTAAATTTCTGTTATTTACTTTACGCACTTTATTTATCGTTATTTAATTTTCTGTTATTTATTTTACGCACTTTAAATATCGGGACACGTATACAAGGTTTTGACATATCATATCGACGCATCTATATATATTATTTGGAATCACCATAGACACTCTATATGCAGTAATGATCGAGTTCTCTATACAGGGTTGAGGTTGATTCTACAATAATGTATATAGTTTGAGTTGTGATCGAGTCTGAGACGTATACGGGTCACGACACGTATTAATTAATTCGAATATTAGATATTAAACTATATATGAATTATTGGACTGTCAACTGTGGACTATCGACTGTGGACTAATAACATTGGACAATTAAAATGAATTAAAATATTGATTATAACATATGAAACTAAACAATTCTTCAAGTTGCCACTTAATTTCGTATTAAACATCATTTGTATCTTCACGATTACATTCTGCTTTCAAACCTTTCATGATTCTTGAAAACACCTCAATCGAGAGAATGAACCAACCTCACTTCATTTACGGGAGAAAAGATTGATGCATATAGTTATGCACCTGAAAACACTCGGAACCTGAGTAAAAGTTTAACACGTAGCTGTGCTAATTCCTTTAGCGTTATTATTACTGAAAATAACTTTGCATCTGCTGTTCGAGATAGCCAGTTTTGTCACAGCTCCAGCAAGACAACTTCGACTTTTCGTACGAAACAACCTTATTATAATATTGATATATATGCATGCTCTTTGTTATCAGGGAACCTTTCATATTCCACCATATTACCATCAGCGTTTAATCATCTAAAAACACAATTTTCCTGAAACCACCTTGAAATAATAACCGATGATTCAGATATCATAGCATTAATTGCAGAGGAAACAGAAAAATGGTAGATGGTCTAAATGACCAAAAGTTTGATAATAAAGAAAGGAGTGTTAGGAACGCTCGATAGAAAATTGGGTATTGAAAAACAGATTGAGCTACCCTTGAAGGAGACCAAGGACAAATACAAGGACCAAACCCTATATTCAAAGGATTCAGGTAATTCTGGATCCGCTGAAATATTTAGAGAATATCTTGCTCCGAAGACATGTTAAAATTTTGCAGAAAATCTTTCTCCATCAACCATCGAACTTAGAAATTCCAAAATATCATCATCAATATCTTCGATATTTCTGAGGATATTTTCATAAATATTCTCGTCCGAAATTATATACCTCCTCGTGCTTCCTGTGTATCATTATATTGGAAACATTCAATAAAAAAAATTTAGTACCGAAAAGCGGATTATGCGAAACTATGAAGTAAGCCGTGGACAAATCACAAAGAATAAGTTTGACTTCAAAGAATTCAAATGATTCAATGCCTGCTAAAGTCTTTAGCGAATATCTTGCTCTTTACTCTAAACCCTTGCGGACAATAGTTTCTATCATCCTCTAATCTTAGATATTCCGAGATATTATCGTATCTTTCATTATAAATATCCTCGATATTTCTGAATATATTTTCATAGCTAATCTTATCTGAAATCATTAATCTCTTCGTGATATCAGTATTACATCATATAGAAATTGTTAGTTTCTATATTCTATAAACTTTTGAGCTTAAAATATGAATGTTATTGAAGTAATGTTGGGAACTGATGCATGAGTTAGTATAATATAATAACATTTGATCAACGTGATTATATTACAGTAAGTCATGCTGAGTTTCTAATGGGACGTGATGATTCACAGATCATAACGTCATCATGTGCCATGTTACATAACTCTGTCATTCTGCTTAACTTCTGAACATATCAAGAAAGTATATTCTTGATATTTCTATTCTCAGTGAATCTAGTAATTTGACAAATTAAATCGTGCTATTACGTTCCTTCTTATTTAGAACATTAACAATGTTCATTCTGAAACTTATATCTGCGAATTCTGGACCATTACAAGAGATGCCAAATCGCCAGAAGAAGAAACGAAGGGACAAAGCTCCAAAATAGAAATTGGAGTATAAATCGCAGCAAAAAGGAGGGAGCATTAACTGTGGATGACAATAATTATAGAAGAGAGAAGCAGGGACTTTAAAATATAAGAGAAAACATAAAGCCCGATAACAACACGGAGGTTACAAACAGTAGATATTAATACGAATAGCAATATAAAGACACGGTAGAATTAAGAATAGTATTACCCCAAGGTAATAGTAGAAGTAAACAGATTTTTCTGGTGGAAAAATTTAAAAAAAGGATGACAGAAATGATAATTAGGAAAATATCAAGGGTAAGAACGGGATTAAGCATTTTCACAATCTTTTGGATGTATGAACTAAGAAAGAAAGTATAGGAATGGTGAGAATAATGGAACGAAAGAGTTTAATTTATAAAGAAAAAAAATCAGACGTAACAATCAAGACAGATGATCGCATTTAATTATAGAGATCTTAATTTCCTTATTCACCGAAGAATCAAATCTTGTGGATTTCGAAGATTTTCTTTAAATTCCTTGAATTCCGGAATTCAACCAAGACAACGTCAAAAGTTAAGACTCGCCTTATTTTCTAAATTCAACCTGACTACGTCAAAAGCTAAGATAAATCTTTACTTCTTTATTTCACTCTTTTGTGATAACTTCACTAGTGTTCTTCGAATAATCGAATTGTTTTATCCATATTACTCAATGATAATAAAACTCTATTTATCAACTCATATTCGTGATGAAAATTTTTTTTATTGTTAGCCATGACCACCTCACTCAAATTTCGGGACGAAATTTCTTTAACGGGTAGGTACTCTGACGACCCGAGAATTTCCGATCAAATTTAAACTTAAATCTTATTTGATTTCGACAGGATAAGCAAGGTCTGTAATGGTGAGTATCGAAAAAAAAAAAATTTAAACTATGTTCATATAACAAATTATCCTCTGACTGTGCCGACGATTCACGAACAAATGTGTATAAATATTTGTGTAAATGTATATATATATATATATATATATATATATATATATATATATATATATATATATATATATATATATATATATATATATATATATATATATAAGTATGTATATATATAATATCTTGAATTAATAAAGTATACACTTATCAATTAGAACTAAAAATGTAAAATAACAAATAAAGTAATTAAGTTATTATTTAAAGTGAATATATATAAATAGATATAATCTTATTAAGAATCTATTTTATTAATAACTATTATATTGTAACGTTTATAAAATATTAACTATTCAATGGATATATTCGTATAATATAATATGAATTGTAATATAAATATATTAAAAAAAATTACAAGTTTAATTGTGATTATTGTATGATTTTTATTATATTCATTATTATTATAGTTAATAATAATACTTATACTTAAAGGTTTTTATGAAATTTGATATATAAGGATTGTTATGTTACTATTATTATTAATAATATAGTTATCATTGTTAATATCTTAATCAGTAATTATAATTTTTATCATTTTGATAAGTATTAGTATTATTATTGAAAATCATTAATTTTAATAATAATTACTATTATTATAAATTATCATTATCATTTTAATTATTAGAAAATGATACAATTCATTATTATCATTAATTATATTAATCTTATCATTTTTTTTACAACAATACTATTATGAATATTACTAAAATTTTAAGTTTTACAATTATCAATTATTAATATTAAGTAATATTAATACTAAGTGATATATTATATATATGTACGATATATAGATACTGATATATATGTATACATAGATACAGAGATATAATGATACATATATATAGATAGAAATACAGATATATATAAATATATATATATATTTATACAATTAAATATATATATACTGTAATTATATGTACCCTAATACAGGAAGTTTAGTATTCTGCATTCCATCGAGTTAAAACTGTAGGTGATTGATTCTTATTCAATTAAGTCGTACAAAGCAGATTCCTAACACTAGGATAATTACAAATTCAGTTATCAATCTTCTTCTCACTTTATTTATTTATTTATATTTTCTGTACGTATTCAACAATGACTGTCGACTAAGACTTTTGGAATATAACAAATGCATTCATCAGTGTATTATCACAATACATTCATAAACCCACAACAACACAATCAGTACAATTTACCTCAATGCAATTTGGGAATTTAAACAGAAATCAGGGAAGAACACTGGTATTCCCCTGTTCTTACTTCATTTTTTTAATCAGGCGATTTTGTAATAAATTTTAAATTTTGTTAATGCAAACTTGTTAGGAAATGCCTACTTAATCTATCTGTAAAATTCCAAGTCTCAACTTTATTTATCGAATTCAAATTTCTGAGTCAAACTTGATATTTCAAAAGTCAAACTTTTTATTCTTGGACAAATTCGTAATCGTGTTGATGTTTTATGTTAAATTGAAGATCCAAAAAGATTATAGGTTTGATTTAGGACTTATTTCATTCAGAAGTCGTAGTCTGAAACACTTTAAAAATTCGAAAATGATTTGGAGTTCAAACGTATGTTCATCAGGTCAGTTTATTTCTTTTATTTTTTATTTTTCCTTTTCTGTTAAAGCAATCAATCATCCCAGGTCTTGTATACTACGAACGAAGAATGTAATGCTTTGTGATTGGTATTTTTTGATTGATAAAAACTTTGGTCGAATAATAGGTCAGAAGAAGGAAGAGGATGAAGGAAAACAGAAAATTTATTAAAAATAAATAATATGGGTGTTTAATAAGAAAGACGTGAATGGATCAGTGGTTAGACGTTTGGATGGGGAACGAGAGGTCACGGGTTCGAGTCCCGGCATGGACAGTTTTTTTTTTAGAACTCATTTCAATTAAGGTAGTCTTTGTTTTTAGTTATTATTATTATTATTATTATTATTATTATTATTGTTATTATTATTATTATTATGATAGAAATTTATGATATGATTATTATTATTATCATATTAGTTAATAATGAGTAATATCACTAAATATTATTAGTTTTATTATTAAGTAATAGTATTATTATTATTTGTATTACTATTATCATGTATTGTAAATATCATTTATTATTATTACTATCAATATTACTATTGTTATTATTAGTACTATAATTATTTTATAACTTATTATCATAACCATCAATTATATTATTACTATCATTAAAATTATCAGTATTATTACTATTAGTAATATCAATATCATTATTATTAAAAGTATTATGATTATGAAAATAAAAGTTTTTAAAGATATTATTATTAAGATTATAAGTATATATATAAATTTATGGATTTAAAAACTACAGATAAAATTATGATTTAAATGAGTTACTAATTAGTTATATCATTATCATCAATATTATTACTAACACTACCATTAATGATAATTAGTACTATCATTATACTTATCATTTTTGTTACTATCAGTATCATTATTGTTAATAAAATAACTATCAGATATATGAAACTATATGTAGTACATATAACATAACCAAATCTAATATTTTTTTATATACAAAACGAACATATAAAACATATATATATATATATATATATATATATATATATATATATATATATATATATATATATATATATATATATATATATATATATATATATATATATATATATATATATATGTATTATTAACATAAAAATAATATAACTAATACATTTATATATATATATATATATATGTGTTCGATTGCAAATATGTATATTAATAAATACACAAATGATATAGGTTCGTGAATTCGAGGTCAACCCTACGATTGTCCAATGACGTTATATGTATTTTTACTACAAAATACATTAAGTGAGTTTATTTGATTCCCTTTTACTCTTTACATTTTTTTGGGACTGAGAATACATGCAAATGCTTTATTAACTGTTTTACAATATTTATATGCGTGAGTTTCATTTGCCTTTTTACCCTTTATATTTTTGGGCTGAGAATACATGCGCAATTTTTATAAATGTTTTACGAAATAAACACAAGTAATCGAAACTACATTATATGGTTGAATTATCGAAATCGAATATGCCCCTTTTTATTAAGTCTGGTAATCTAAGAATTAGGGAACAGACACCCTAATTGACGCGAATCCTAAAGATAGATCTATCGGGCCCAACAAGCCCCATCCAAAGTACCGGATGCTTTAGTACTTCAAAATTAATATCATGTCCGAAGGAGGATCCCGGAATGATGGGGATATTCTTATATGCATATTGTGAATGCCGGTTACCAGGTCTTCAATTCATATGAATGATATTTTTGTCTCTATGCATGGGACATATGTTTATGAGAAATGGAAATATGAAATCTTGTGGTCTATTAAAATTATGAAATGATTATTTATGTTAAGCTAATGAACTCACCAACCTTTTGGTTGACACTTTAAAGCATGTTTATTCTCAGGTATGAAAGAAATCTTCCGCTGTGCATTAGCTCATATTAGAGACATTACTTGGATTCATTCATGGCATATTTCAAAAGACGTTGCATTCGAGTCGTTGAGTTCATCAAGATTATTATTAAGTCAATTATAGCTAGATATATTATAAAATGGTATGCACGCCGTCAACTTTCGATGTAATGAAAGATTGTCTTTTCAAAAACGAATGCAATGTTTGTAAAATGTATCATATAGAGGTCAAGTACCTCGCGATGTAATCAACTGTTGTGAATCGTTTATAATCGATATGGACTTCGTCCGGATGGATTAGGACGGGTCTTCATAGGGTTCGGCCGATGGGGCCTACTAGGGTGGTCTCGGGCTCGTTTTGCTTAATTACTCGCATGCGTGTGGTACGTTTCGAGTGCTGTTAACTGTACCGGGTCCCAAAACGTTAACCGGTCGTTGAAACGCAATCTACCGGGTTTAATTCATTAAATAAATAATAAATTAAATAAGTTTTTCCTAAAGTAAATAATTTTTAAAAATAATTATTTTATTAAAACGTACGTTCCTTAAACTGAAAGGCTTTCTATGCGATTATCGTAATCGTGTCGTTTTCTAAGTATTTCGTTATCCGAAACAAGTTTATCAATTAATATAAACATATTAATTCAAGTAATCCACTAGGATCATGTATGCATTTAAATCAATTAAACACACAAAGTTCTACGTAATCACCGTTAAATAGTTAACGAACAAGTAACGATAGTAATGAAAAAAGTAGGGTTGTTACATTACCCACTTGTTATTGAAAATTTCATCCCAAAATTTTAGTGCATGTCCGCCGAAGTCGTCTACTCGGGAAACAGTTGCGGATACTTTTGTCTCATCTGATCTTCACGCTCCTACGTGAATTCTGGTCCTCTACGAGCGTTCCATCGAACTTTAACTATCGGGATTCTGCTTTAATTTAATCGCTTTACCTCACGATCCATGATCTCAACAGGTTCTTCGACAAAATGAAGCTTGGGATCAACTTGTATCACTTCTAAAGAATCACTAGGCTTTCATCTGATAAGCATTTCTTCAAGTTAGAAACATGGAAAGTGTCATGAATATTGCTGAGTTCTTGCGGTAGTTTCAGTCTGTACACTACCGGTCCAATTCTTTCGGTAATCTCAAATGGTCCAATATATCTTGGACTTAGTTTGTCTCATTTACCAAAATGCACTACACCCTTCCAGGGCGATACCTTGAGCATGACTTTGTCTCCAACCTGAAATTCCAAATCTCGCCTTCTAATGTTAGCATAACTCTTTTGATGACTTCAAGCCATTTTCAGTCTCTCTTGTATGTGTACGATCTTCTCATTTGTTTTGTGTATAATCTTGAGACCAGTCAGTTGACTATCCCCTAGTTCAGTCCAACATACGGGAGATCTACACTTTCTGCCGTAAAGTGCTTCAAAAGGTGCGGCCTTTTATGCTAGCTTGATAACTGTTGTTGTACAAGAATTCTGCCAGCAGTAGGTGTTTATCCCATCCATTTTCGAAATCGATAACACATGCCCTCAGCATGTCTTCTAATGTTTGGATGGTTCTTTTGCTCTGGATATCAGTTTGTGGGTGATACGTTGTACTCATGTCTAAACGGGTTCCCATCGCATTCTGCAACATTTGCCAGAATCTAGATGTAAATCTGCTGTCTCTGTCAGAAATAATGGATATCGGCACTCCATGTCGGGAAACCACTTCTTTTATGTAAATTTGTGCCAACTTCTCCATCTTATCCGTCTCCTTAATCGGTAGAAAATGAGCTGACTTTGTGAGACAATCAACAATAAACTAAATAGTATCGTAACCTCCCAGAGTCTTGGGTAACTTAGTAATGAAGTCCATAGCAATACATTCCCATTTCTACTAGGGAATCTTTAGCTTTGTCAGTAGTCCTGATGGTCTCTGATGTTCTGCCTTGACTTTAGCACATATCGAGCACTTACCAACATAGGTAGCGATGTCAGCTTTCATATTAGGCCACCAGTATAGTGCCTTAAGATCTTGATATATCTTGTCAGATCCAGGGTGTATAGAATATTTTTTCTTGTGTGCCTCATCTAGCACTAGTTCCCTTAATCCACCAAACATCGGTACCCAGATTCTGTCTACGAAGTATTGGGTTCCATCTTCTCGGACGACAAATTTCATTCCAGTCCTCTAAGTGATTCAGTAACAATGTTCCCTTCTTTCAATGCCTCAAGTTGTGCATCGCGTATCTGAGAAGTAAGATTCGTTCAGACAGTCATGTTCAGTGCTCTAACTCGGAGAGGTTTAGCCTTCTCTTTCCTACTCAAGGCATCTGCAACCACATTAGCCTTTCCAGGATGATAGCAAATCTTTCATTCGTAACTGTTCAATACTTCTACCCAATGTCTTTGCCTCATGTTGAGCTGTTTCTGATCGAAGATATGTTGCAAGCTCTTGTGATCGGTGAAAACAGTAAAATTAGTACCATACAAGTACTGCCTCCACATCTTCAGTGCAAAGACCACAACACCAAGTTCCAAATTGTGAGTCGTGTAATTGTGTTCATGTACCTTCAGTTGTCGTGATCTATAGGCAATCACTTTCTTCCGCTGCATCAACACGCAACCAAAACCCTGTCGTAAAGCATCACAGTAAATCACGAAGTCCTCACTCCCTTTGGGTAAAAGCAAAATCGGAGCAGTAGTCAATTTATGTTTTAACAACTGAAATGCAGACTTGTGTTGCTCAGTCCACTCATACTTCTTACCCTTGTGAGTCAATGCTGATAACGGTCGGGCACAAGTAGAAAATCCCTCAATGAATCTCCTATAATAAACGACAAGACCTAAGAATTGCCGAATCTGCGTTGGAGACTTAGGCGTCTCCCATTTCTTGACCGTTTCTATCTTCGTAGGATCAACTTGAATACCATTGACACCTATGATATGACCCAAAAATTGAACTTCTTGTAGCCAGAAGTCACACTTCGAAAATTTCGGTAGAACTGCTCTTTCCTGAGCATCTCAAGTAGCAAACGGAGATGTTGTTCATGTTCCTTCTCGTTCTTAGAATATACCGGAATATCATCAATAAATACAATAACAAACTTGTCTAGATATAGCTTACACAAACGGTTCATGAGGTCCATGAACACTGCCGGTGCGTTCGTCAATCCAAACGGCATTACTGTAAATTCATGATGACCGT
Organism: Rutidosis leptorrhynchoides; assembly: GCF_046630445.1. Taxonomy (NCBI): domain Eukaryota; kingdom Viridiplantae; phylum Streptophyta; class Magnoliopsida; order Asterales; family Asteraceae; genus Rutidosis; species Rutidosis leptorrhynchoides. Next base: position 186,504,405 of record NC_092340.1, on the reverse strand, counting down.
AGCGTGTTCTAAACACTGTCTTAGGTATATCTGTCTCCTTTACTCTCATCTGATGGTAACCTGACCTCAGATCAATCTTAGAGTAATTGATAAAACAAATCATCGATCCTCGGATCAACCTCATGAGATCCATGATCAACTAATCAAACAAATCATTGATCCTCGATAACTGATATCTATTCTTGATAGTCAGCTTATTCAGTTCCCTGTAATCGATACAAAGTCTCATAGATCCATCCTTCTTCTTTACAAAAATAACTGGAGCTCAAAATCTGAACTCTTCAGCTTGGCATTCATAGCCAACAACTATTGTAGCTCTGGGGGTGTAAGTCTATATGGTGCGCGAGCTACTGGGGCCGCTCCTGGCATTAGATCAATTTGAAATTCATCTTCCCGGTGAGATAGAAGACCAGGTATTTCTTTCAGAAGGACCTTAAGGAAAATTTCTAACGGTTAGGACATCTTTGGGTCTCTTAACTTCTGATTCAACTTTGCTCACATGTGCCAGAATTGCGAGACATCCTTATCTCATGTAGGACCTTCGAGCAATTAATGTAACGCAACGGTGTACTGATCTTCTCTCCATACACCATCATTGATTCGTCTTCGGTAAAAGGAATTTGAATAATCTTCTGGTCGCAGCAGCCTCAGTTTTGTCATCAGTTAACCAGTCCATTCCAACCACAAGGAAAAATAAAGAAATATGGTAGTCCAAGTAAAATAATTTAACTCCAAACATCACTCAAGTAGATTTTTATTGTAATGGCTCGCTTATCATCGGAAAAAGTAATGTTCGGTCCAAAAAGTTGTTATGAGCTTAACGGTATGAGTCTTAGTTTCTAATTTGCAAATGATTAGGAGCAATCGTCGATTAAATTTTGGGGTGAGTTTCGGGGGAGAGACGTTTACGATGGGAGTGTACGATCAAACTTCTTAAAACTGGACCTCCTTAAACTAAAATGATATCAATTTTGACGCGTTCTATTCCCAGTTGATAGTTCTATATAGTTCACATTGTCTAAGTCAGATATTGGATTCTAAATGTTGCGATAGAATTCTCTAGCGATAAAACTTCTATCAGCACCGGTGTTGAGAGTATATAAAGATTATGATTGATGAGTAAGAACAAACTCGTGACGAACTTCACTGAAGTTGATGTTGAAAGCAGGGTGAATTATCAGACTTGTCCCACATTGGTGGGGAGAAGAAAGGAATACCCTTTATGAGGGAAGGTGTTAATACCTCTTCCGGTAGACTAGTATTGGAAAGCAAAATCGTGAAACTACGGGTGGCAGAATGACAGGTAAGTCGAAAGTCAAGTAGACAATATCTACTACGGATTGCGTGGGCTGTTACATGGACTTCATCCTTTAAAGATATATCAGAAATGATTCGTGATGCATAATAGCTAGTAGTAAATCGTGGAGGTTCTAGTAGTGATGAGTAGTATTTAGCAGTGGTGAGTAGCAATGGGTAGCATTAAGTAGTAATTAGTAATGACATGCAGTGAGAAGTAGTGATCAGTCGTGACTAGTAACGACCCAAACCTCGTTATACCAAAAACACGATCCAAAAAAAAAATTCTGGATCAGTATATCTGGACGGCGTCCAGTATTGAAGGCCAGGACGACGTCCAAGCAATTTGGACGGAGTCCAAATGAACTGCAACTTTCTGATCTGTTTTTCATTTTCACGCGAGTGAAAAACCCGCTTCCCGACACATCTAAACGAAACAACTTCCACAACATGTTAACATAATTAAAACTAAGAAGTTTTCACAATAAAACCAAGTTTTACAACATCGGGCTCACATCGGCCATTTTACGAATTCCGTTCAAAATTACAAGCTTCGACCATAAGAGTTTAATTTTCAAAAGACATCTAAAGCATGGTGTTTGGGGTTAAACTACCCACAATCGCGGTCAAACTTCAAAAGTCAAACTTCCCAAAAGCATCCCCTATCCAAAAAAAGAGGGAAACCACTAATACAAACGAATGCCCTTACCCTTGTCCACGCCGAAGCCTAAAAAGATAAACAACGAGAGGGTAAGTAAAACGCTTAGTGAATGCAATAATTATACACGTACATATATAACCTACTTCCTTGCAATCACTTATCCAAATACCTCATACACGCTAGCATTATAAATTAGCATACCATCTCAAAGTACACAATAAATCCCCGATATCACGAGCTAGCACAAACGATAGCATATAATACAAATAATATATTATGCTATACTACTACACATAACCATGGTTAACCAATCGTACGAGGAATGGTACTTAAATTTCCCATCGGTGTTCATAACAACCATTAGAGTACTTAACACATCATACACTAATCCCAAGGGTGGCATCTTAACACGTCGATGCTTTACCCCGAGTGGTGTCTTAACACGTCGACACTTCACTCATCAACTTACTTGTGATGGTATCTTAACACGTCGATACTTCACCCCGGATGGCAACTTAACACGTCGACACTTCATCCGTTACTTTCTTGGAGTGGCATCTTAGCACATCGATGCTTTACTCCGAGTGGTGTCTTAACACGTCGACACTTCACCCGTCATATTACTTTGAGTGGTGTCTTAGCACATCGACACTTCACTCATCACGTGAAATGTGGTGTCTTAGCACATCGACACTACACATCTCACGCTACAACAAATAAGTACATTATATACCTACGCATATAATTATTCCACTCACCTTAAAGTCTTTCGTGAATGATAACCGAGCTTGCAACCTTCAATGTAACATACCTATTACATTATGCATATAATCAATCACACAATCGAGTTGGTCAACCAACTCACTCACCATCTTAGTGTCATTTGACCCATAGTGTAATTTCGACCCATTTACACTCTTAATCATAATATTAGGTCAACTTTGCCAAAAACCTTAACACTAGCCAAATATGGTTTTAATACACTTTTTAACACAAGGTTATCGCATTTTCACATTCATTAAACAACTTAGGTCATCAAAGACTCATTTGACCCATTTCAAGGTTAACACACCCATTTGGGTCACCAACATACCCAAATAACACCCACTTACTTCATAACAAGGTGTGCTAGTGATTAACTAACCATTTAAGACTCATTACCAACAATGAACACTTTGAAACCCTAGGTTAGTTATCTTTGAGTCCTCATGACCCAAACTTACCCAAAAACCCCCAAATCACAAGCAAATGGGTTTTAAGTTCATCACTAACCCAAACCCTAACCCTTAAACAATTAAGTAAGGAAATCAAGGTGAAGACTTACCACCACAATCAAAATGTAGCTAGGAAGTAGATTTACAACTTTACAACTTGAGCTTAAACCCGAAACTAGCTTCTTCCTCTTTGGATTGAGCTTTCTCACACTAAAACTTCCTCTCTCTCTAGAATTGAAGTGGAAAGAGTAAAGGTCAATGAAAATGGAGTTAATTCACCCACCAAACTGATCTTGGTGCCTTAAAGTCATCTCATGTGTGAAATTACCAAAAAGCCCCTTCAAAAATATCCCAAAACAAACAGCTGGCCCGCCAGGACATTTGGACAGCGTCCAATATGCTGGACGGCGTCCAGTCCTTCAATGTTGGATGGCGTCCCATGAGTTTGGACGGCGTCTCAACTAACTGGAAACTGGGTCTTATAACTCTCCCCCACTTGAATCGGATTGCGTCCTCGCTATCCAAGCCGCATGACAAGCATGAAGATACACCAAAATGAACTCTCTGGATTCCCACATAAACTCAGAACCTTCACTATGGCGCCATTGAACTTTAAAAGTTCTCACCTCTTTATTTCTCAACATTTTCACTTTCTCATCAAGTATGGCAATCGGTTCCTCGACATACTCCAACTTGTTGTTTAGCTCAATCTCTTCTAATGACACCCATGAAGAATCATCCACAAGACACTTATGGAGATGGGAAACCTGAAATGTATTATGGATCCCCGCAAGCTCTTCGGGTAATTCCAAACAATACGCAACTTCACCAACTCGAGCTAAAATTTTAAATGGCCCAATAAACCGAGGAGCTAATTTCCCCCGCTTTCGAAACCGAATAATACCCTTCAATGGCAAAACCTTAAGCATCACCATGTCGCCTTCTTGGAACTCGATGGGTCACCTACGTTTATCGGCATACGACTTTTGTCTATCTTGAGCCGCTTTCAAATGAGCCCGAATCGTCTCAATCTTGCTATTCGTCTCTAAAACCAAATCGGTACTCCCAATTTCCCTTTGTCCTACTTCACCCCAACAAAATGGAGTTCGACACCTTCGCCCATAAAGCATCTCATAAGGTGGCATCCCGATACTAGTATGATAACTATTATTGTACGAGAATTCCACCAAAGGCAAATGCTCATCCCAACTACCACCAAAATCAATAATACACGCCCGTAACATATCTCCAATGTTTGATTTGTACTTCCGGTTTGACCGTCCGTTTGAAGATGGTATGCTGTGCTCAATCTCAATTGTGTACCCATATATTCATGAAACTTTTCCCAAAACCGAGATGTGAAACGAATATCCCGATCCGAAAAAATAGATATAGGAACCCCGTTTCTCGATATCACCTCCTTGATAAAAAACCTTGACAAAGCTTCCGACGATATCGTTTCCCGAATGGGAAGAAACAAAGCACTTTTCGTCAATCGATCAACTATCACCCAAATCATATCAAATTGGGTTCTCACCATCTTTGGTAACTTGGTAATGAAATCCATGGTAATGTGCTCCCATTTCCATTTTGGAATTTCTAACGGTTGTAACATACCATACGGCTTTTGATGCTCGACCTTCACTTGCAAACACATGACGCATTGCTCAACATACTTAACAGCATCACGTTTCATGCCCGACCACCAATACTCTTTCTTCAAATCAAGATACATTTTCGTCGCGCTCGGATGAATGGAATACTTTGACTTTATGTGCTTCATCAAGTAGCACTTGTCAGAAATCTCCCATTCTAGGCACTGATAATGCTAAAAATGAACATATATTTCATAGCATTATCCCTCAAGAAAGACAAGCTTTTAGTTGCAATTGTTCTATTTACAAGTGATATTCGTTTAAATAATAAAAGGTGCAGACAAAAGACAGATTCGACGAATTGAAGACGCAAACGATCAAAAAGATCAAAAGTACAAAGTACAATCAAAGTGGTTCAAATTATTGATGAGAAACGTCTCAAATTTACAAGAGTACAAGACAAAAAATGCAAAGTACAAGATATTAAATTGTACGAAAGGACGTTAGAAAATCCGAAAACGGGACCAGAGTCAACTCTTAACGGCGACGCAACGGAGCAAAAATTACAAGTCAACTATGTACATTAATATAATATAATATATAAATAATTCTTAAAATTATTTATATATTATATATATTTAATAAAACCGTCGGCAAACAAGAAAAAAAATCCATGTGAGCTGGAAAAGCAGGCCATGCGATCGTATGGCCTGGAAGTTCAATTTCCATGCGATCGCATGGCCCTGAAATGCTGGCCACATCTATAAAAGGCGACGAGTTTCAGCTAACAAAACACATCTTTTTCTTTCCTCATCTCTCACTCGTAATATATATATATATATATATATATATATATATATATATATATATATATATATATATATATATATATATATATATATATATATATATATATATATATATATATATTATAATTTTAATTTTAATTTTAATTTTAATTTTAATTTTAATAATAATAAGGGTATGTTAGCGAATATTGTAAGGGTGTAAGTCAAAATTCTGTCTGTGTAACGCTACGCTATTTTTAATCATTGTAAGTTATGTTCAAACTTTTTAAATTAATGTCTCGTAGCTAAGTTATTATTATGCTTCTTTAAGCCGAAGTAATCGTGATGTTGGGCTAAATATTAAAATTGGGTAATTGGGCTTTGTACCATAATTGGGGTTTGGACAAAAGAACGACACTTGTGGAAATTAGACTATCGGCTATTAATGGGCTTTATATTTGTTTACTTAAATGATAGTTTGTTAACTTAATATAAAGATTTACAATTGGACATACCTATAAATAACCATATACACTCGATCGGACACGATGGGCGGGATATTTATAAGTACTAATAATCGTTCATTTAACCGAACACGGGAATGGATTAATAGTTAATGGACTTATTAAAACAGGGGTGAATTATATACAAGGACACTTGGTGTAATTATAGTTTAAGTCCCCAATTAGTTGAAATATTTGACTTCGGATATAAGGATAATTTGACGAGGACACTCGCACTTTATATTTATGACTGATGGACTGTTATGGACAAAAACCAGACGGACATATTGAATAATTCAGGACAAAGGACAATTAACCCATGGTAATAAACTAAAATCAACACGTCAAACATCATGATTACGGAAGTTTAAATAAGCATAATTCCTTTATTTCATATTTAATTGCACTTTTAATTATCGCACTTTTATTTACTGTCATTTTATTTAAATGCACTTTTAATTATCGTACTTTTTAATTATCGCAATTTTATTTATCGTCATTTTATTTATCGCATTTTTATTTATCGCAATTTCATTATCGTTATTTACTTTACGCTTAAAATTAAGTTATATTTATTTTTAATATTTTACATTAGGTTTTAACTGCGACTTAAGTTTTAAAATCGACAAACCGGTCATTAAATGGTAAAAACCCCCCTTTTTATAATAATAATACTACTTATATATATATTTATATTTTTACAAATATAGTTTTTAAAAATATAGCGTTAAACTTGGCTAAGATCCCTGTGGAACGAACCGGACTTACTAAAAACTACACTACTGTACGATTAGGTACACTTCCTATAAGTGTTGTAGCAAGATTTAGGTATATCCACTCTATAAATAAATAAATAACTTGTGTAAAATTGTATCGTATTTAATAGTATTTCGCAGCAAAAAAAAATACTTCTATTTTGTATACACCTCGCATAACATCAAGTATTTTTGGCACCGCTGCCGGGGAACTGCTTAACCGTCAGAAGCGAAACGCTATATATATATAAAAAAAAATTATTAAGTTCTTTGTATAAAAATATACGTTTTAAATATTAAAAAATACAAAAATATAAAAAGAAAAATATCTATATATTTATTTTTAAGAATTTGTTTAAAATATATAAAGTAAAAAAGTATTTTTATTTCTATTTTAGTTTTTAAATATAAGTATTTTATTATTTTATATAAATATTTATTTATTTTAAAAACAGAAAAACAGAAAAAAAATAATATTTAAAGTAATCGGGCCGAGGACTGTAGCAGCCCAACACCTGGCCCGAAACCCTACTCCATGCGACCGCATGAATTTATAACGCGAAGACCATGCGATCGTATGACTTGATTTGACAGGCTTGGTAACCTCAGCCGACAGATTAGGGTTAGGATTATTTAATAATTATTATTAATTATTTAGTTAATTAGGGTTTAGTTATTTTAATTAATTAGTTTTAGTTTTATTATTTTTGTATTTTTAGTTTTAATTAGTTTAAATAAATTATAAAATTAATACTTTTATAAAATAAATAATATAAAAATAATATTTTTATAAAAATTGTACTTTTTACAACTTTAAGTTTATTTTTATATTTCGTATCTTTTTAATCGTTAAAGCATATTTTTATTATTTTTCGCTCGTAATTAGTTTTAAGTCATAGTTTTTGCCATAGTTATTTTTATTTTTAGATTTTTAGGCTTTCACGTAAAATCCCTTAAGTGCTTTTTCTTTAGACTAAGATTTAGGTGCTTTAGAATTTTACGACGCTGTTTATAAATTTTAGTTCCTTTTTAAGTTTCGACGCGCTACGTTCTTTTTATTATTTTTCGACCTTTTATTTTTCGACGTTTTTCGACGCGTTCTTTTTTCTTTCTTATTTCACGACGCTCTAATTTTTAGGATATAGAATTTTCTATTTCTTCTCTAAAATTTCTTTAAACTTCGACGAAGAATTATTTTAAGTGGTTAAGTTGATCGACATCCAAAATTTTATGCTTCGTAGTAATAGTTGGATTTGTTAGTGGCTGAGTTGTGAGCTTTCGATTTAAAGGGTTCTGGCTCCCTGCTACATCTTTTAGCTATTCGAAACGTGGGTAAAAGCAGAAAAGTCTATTAATTTGATAACTTATATAATTTTTATCTTTTATAACTAATAGGATATTCAGTGAATGCACCGAGCAAAACGTTCACCGCCTTTTATACGTTCACCACCTGTAACTCGATCAAGATATCTAGCCAATATTGTCGTCGTTGATTTTTCTTTAGAATCGTCATCCAGTCGACCAAGTACTCCAATTCAAATTTTCGATAATCCATTTTTTGAACGCGACCTCATAATTGAAAATCCGGAGGATATTCAGGGACAATTCAGAGATCCTGAACCATTAATCTTTCCTCCGGAACCACCAATAATTCAAACAGAGATTGTCGAGGAACAATCCATTAAATCAGAATCCTCTAGTGATTCAGATTCAACAAATTCAATCATGGAAAATGTGGAACCTCTAAGTATGGAAGACCGAATGAGAGCTAAACGCACTGGCCAAGGTCACGCATTTACTCAACCAGACATTAATGCGCCAAATTATGAAATCAAAGGACAAATCTTACACATGGTAACTAATCAATTCCAATTTAGTGGTGCCCGAAGGAAGATCCAAACGAACATCTTCGTACCTTTAATAGGATCTGTACTCTATTTAAAATAAGAGAAGTGGAGGATGAACAGATATATCTCATGTTATTTCCCTGGACTTTAAAGGGAGAAGCCAAAGATTGGTTAGAATCGTTACCTGAAGGGGCGATTGATACATGGGATGTTTTAGTTGAAAATTTTCTTAAACAATTCTTTCCGGCATCTAAAGCCGTGAGACTTCAAGGAGAAATTGTTACGTTCACGCAGAAGCCAAATGAAACTCTATATGAGGCGTGGATAAGATTTGGAAAGTTATTAAGAGGATGTCCGCAACATGGTTTAGACACTTGTCAAATAGTACAAATATTCTACCAAGGATGCGACATCACTACAAGAAAAGACATCGATATAGCAGCTGGTGGTTCCATTATGAAGAAAACCGCAACTGACGCTTACAAAATTATTGATAACACTACTTCCCACTCACATGAGTGGCATCAAGAAAAAGATATCGTTAGATCATCTAAAGCAGCTAGAGCCGATTCTAGCCATGACTTTGATTCCATTTCTGCAAAGATAGATGCTGTTGAGAGACGAATGGAAAAGATGACTAAAGATATTCACTCAATACGAATTAGTTGTGATTAGTGTGAAGGACCACATTTAACAAAAGATTGTCTCAGTATTGAACAAACAATGGAACAAAGAGAGAATGTTTCATACATTAACCAAAGGCCTGGAAATAATTATCAGAATAATTATCAACCGCCAAGACCAATCTACAATTAAAACTAGAATTATAACCGAAATGTTCCATACAACAACCAACAAGGTCCTAGTAATCAACAAGTATCCAATAATACTTACAACCAACAAAGACCTATTTTTCAAAACAAAACACCACAAACCGATGATAAAAAGCCAAATTTAGAAGATATGATGTCAAAGCTAGCTGAATCTCAAACTCAATTTTTCACATCTCAGAAACAAATGAATGAACAAAATGCCCAAGCATTTAGAAATCAACAAGCTTCTATTCAAAATTTGGAACAAGAAGTAAGTAACCTAGCAAGGTTAATAGGTGAAAGAAAACCGGGAAGTTTACCTAGTGATACAAATGCTAACCCCCGGAATGAAACAGCTAAAGCCATTACCACAAGAAGTGGTATTACACTTAAACCACCTGAAATACCTGTAATTTCTGATGACGCTATTCCTACTCCACAAGAACCACAACCTGAGCAAGATAAGGAAACAGAACCGGTAGTTGAAAAGGTTAATGAAGACAACACAGTTAAAGCTAAACCTTATGTTAAACCATACCAACCACCACTTCCTTACCCGAGTAAAATGAGAAAAGAGAGACTTGAAGCCGAGCAATCCAAATTCTTGGATATGTTTAAACAAATAAATGTAAATCTTCCTTTCATTGATGTGATTTCAGAAATGCCTAGATATGCTAAATTTCTGAAAGATCTAATCACAAATAGAAAGAAAATGGAAGAACTCTCGGCTGTTACTATAAATGCTAATTGTTCTGCAGTACTGTTGAATAAGATACCAGAAAAATTATCAGATCCAGGAAGTTTCACAATTCCATGTTTTCTGGGTAGTCTTAGTTCAATAGAAACATTGGCAGACTTAGGTGCTAGTATAAATCTAATGCCGTATTCACTATACACTAAACTAGACCTTGGAGAATTGAAACCAACACGAATAAGCATACAACTAGCCGATCGATCAGTAAAATATCCCAGAGGGATAATGGAGAACATGCTAGTTAAAGTTAATACTTTAGTATTTCCAGTAGATTTTGTTATTCTAGACATGGAAGAAGATTCTCGAGTTCCTCTCATATTTGGAAGACCATTCTTAAACACGACTAAAGCAATAATAGACGTGTTTGGTAAGAAACTGACCCTAAGTATAGAGGACGAGAGTGTTACCTTTTCAGTTGATAGAGCCATGCAACAACCGCAATCTGCAGATGATACATGTTATTATATTCAAACTATAGATTCAAATGCAGAATTGTTAGAAGAATTTCCAGAATTACAAGGAACAAGAGAATGTTCTTTAGGAGAAGGAACTGAGCCAATTGATGAAGCTGAAATGTTAGCTACACTTATGGCTAATGGATATGAACCAATAACAGAAGAAATTCAAATGCTAAAAAAAGAAGACAGATATCGATATAAATCATCGATAGATGAACAACCAACATTAGATTTAAAGCCACTTCCAAACCATTTGGAATATGCTTATTTACATGGTGAATCTGAATTACCTGTAATAATATCGTCTTCTCTTACTGAAAATGAAAAATCTCAACTCATTTCTGTGCTAAAAGCTCATAAACCAGCTATTGCATGGAAAATTCATGACATTAAAGGAATAAGTCCTTCGTATTGAACACATAAAATCCTTATGGAAGAAGGTCATAAAACGTATGTGCAACGCCAATGAAGACTAAATCCTAATATGCAAGATGTTGTTAAGAAAGAAATTATTAAACTACTTGATGCAGGTTTAATTTATCCAATCTCTGATAGTCTATGGGTAAGCCCAGTTCAATGCGTACCTAAGAAGGGTGGCATGACTGTCATCACAAATAAGAAAAATGAGCTTATTCCTACTAGGACTGTAACAGGATGGCGTGTTTGTGTTGATTATAGAAAATTAAATGACGCCACCAGAAAAGATCACTTTCCCTTACCTTTCATTGATCAAATGTTGGAAAGATTAGCCGAAAATAGTTACTATTGTTTTCTTGACGGTTTTTTCGGATACTTTCAAATTCCAATAGCACCCGAGGATCAAGAGAAAACCACATTCACATGCCCTTATGGTACTTTTGCTTATAAACGCATGCCATTTGGACTTTACAACGCCCCTGCAACCTTTCAAAGATGCATGATTGCGATTTTTCACGACATGATATAAGAATGCATGGAAGTTTTCATGGATGACTTTTCAGTCTTCGGTGATACATTTGAATCATGTCTAGTCAATCTTGAACGAATGCTTATTAGATGCGAACAATCAAATCTAGTACTTAGTTGGGAGAAATGCCATTTCTTGGTTAAAGAAGGCAACGTTCTTGGTCATAAAATTTCAAAGGAAGGAATTGAAGTGGATAGAGCTAAAGTAGATGTAATTACTAAACTTACACATCCCATCAATGTTAGTGGAGTTAGGAGTTTTCTAGGGCATGCCGGTTTTTACCGACATTTCATAAAAGATTTTTCTAAAATTGCCACTCCTATGAATAAACTCATAGAAAAGGATGCTCCATTAATCTTTTCGGATGAATGCATAAAATCTTTTAATATTCTTAAAGAAAAACTCACTAATGCGCCGATCATGATAACTCCAAATTGGAATCTACCGTTTGAATTAATGTGCGATGCAAGTGATTTTGCAATGGGAGCCGTTTTAGGACAAAGGATTGAAAAATGATTTCAACCTATTTATTATGCTAGTAAGATATTACAAGGAGCACAAACGAATTACACAACTACTGAAAAAGAACTCCTTGCTATTGTCTTTGCTTTTGACAAATTTCGTTCATATCTCGTTCTAGCTAAAATGGTGGTCTATACCGACCATTCTGCTATTAGATACCTATTTTCAAAACAAGATGTCAAACCAAGATTAATCCGTTGGATCCCACTCTTACAAGAGTTCGATATTGAAATCCGAGATAAAAAGGGAGCAAAAAATCTCACCGCCGATCATCTTTCTCGTCTTGAAAATCCTGAATTAGAAGTTCTCAATGAATCGGCCGTACAAGATAACTTTTCTGATGAATATCTATTAAAGATAGATTATAGTGAAATTCCATGGTTTGCAGACTATGCAAACTACTTAGTATGTGGATTGCTTGAAAAAGGGTTGTCGTACCAAAAACGAAAGAAATTCTTTAGTGATATAAAACACTATTTCTGGGAAGATCCACATTTGTTTAAAAGCTATCCCGATGGAATAATACGCCGATGTATATTCGGAGATGAAGCTAGTCAAATCTTAAACCATTGTCACACAGGACCAACAGGAGGGCATTATGGGCCTCAACTCACAGCAAGAAAATTTTACGATGCTGGATTCTATTGGCCTACAATTTTCAAAGATGCACACCTTCTTTGCAAATCCTGTGATGCATGTCAAAGGGCCGGAAAAATAAGTCAACGTGATGAAATGCCACAAAATGTCATTCAAGTTTGTGAAGTATTTGACATTTGGGGTATTGACTTTATGGGTCCATTTCCAAAATCTCATAATAATCTCTACATTCTCGTTGTCATTGATTATGTATCTAAATGGGCGGAAGCACAAGCTCTCCCAACTAACGATGCACGAGTTTTAGTCAACTTTTTAAAACATCTTTTTGCTAGGTTCGGAACACCGAAAGCTTTAATAAGTGATCGGGGTACTCATTTTTGTAATAATCAACTTGAGAAAGTTCTCAAAAGATATGGAGTAACACATAAAATCTCAACCGCTTATCATCCACAAACAAGTGGACAAGTTGAAAATACCAACCGAGCATTAAAACGTATTCTAGAGAAAACCGTAGGATCAAATCCGAAGGAATGGTCCATGAAATTGGAGGATGCACTTTGGGCTTTTAGAACAGCCTACAAAACTCCAATTGGAACCACACCTTTCAGACTCGTTTATGGAAAAGCATGTCATCTTCCAGTAGAAATTGAACACAAAGCATTTTGAGCTTTGAAGACATGTAATCTTGATTTACATGAAGCTGGACGTCTACGGTTAAATCAATTAAATGAATTAGAAGAATTAAGACATGAAGCATATGAAAATTCGTTAATCTATAAGGAAAGAATGAAGAAATGGCATGATAAAAGAATCAGAAGTTTAAAAGAATTTAAAGAAGGAGACAGAGTTCTTCTTTTCAATTCACGATTGAAGCTATTTCCTGGAAAATTGAAAACAAGATGGTCTGGACCATTCATAGTCAAAAGAGTTTTCCCATACGGAACTGTAGAATTAATAAATTCAAATGGAGTTGAATTTAAAGTTAATGGTCACAGAGTTAAAGATTACATAGATAATCCAATGGAAGTTGAAGATGAAGTTAATCACAATTTCGACACCACAGCTAACTAAATGTGGGAAGGTTCGAATCTTTTTAGGGTAATAAATATTTCTGTTAGAGTTAGAGATTCTGTTTTCGTGTAGTTTTCGAGAATGGAATCCGAATGGTCTTTCCCTAGCAGACCCTAAAGAACTAGTCTTCTCCCCCCATTCTGAATTTTTATTTTTTTTATGTTTTACGAGATGAAGAATTCCTTTGATCTGAACCATGGTCTAATGCTACACGCTAGGATTACTAAACGTAATAATAACACACTTCCGAGTGAACTGGTATCATTCATAAGAGAAAAAATGGACGGAGTAAGAAAAGAACTCAGAAAAGATCATCATAAGATACATTTTGGTAAAGGAAAATCAAAATTCGCAACAAAAAGAAGAGCACGACACCTTGAAAGATGTTATAAATGCGGAAAATGGTCACACAAAGGTAAATATTCAAATAATCAAACATAATCAAATACCGAATTTGTTACTCTATGCCGAAAAGGACCGTTCATATATTTAGAAGAAAAAATATTAAAGATTCGAGGTTATGCTTACGTAGCTATGGAGAACCAAATCACACGACTCTCCTATGAGTCGGCTAAAGCAGGTCTCTGAGAATTCTATCTCATAGGAAAGTATGTACAGTTTTTATTTTTATTTTTATTGCTTTTAACTTTTTGATAATAAACGCTGAATCGTTCACTATAAAGTATTAAATTGGTATTCAATAAAATTAGGTATGCGTAACCGAAATTATTGATATCATATAAAAATTTATTACATCACTGCGAAATTTATCGTTTATTCTTAAGGTATAAATATCTTTAATCAATCAACCCAAAATATTTCAGAAATTCGTCAGGAGTAAAACTAGGTTACGGAACCGAAATTACTTTACTGAAAAGAGGGGCGTATATTTTTGATAATATTTGATTGATTAAAGTGGGATAAAAGACCAAAAAGATTTTTAATTTTATTTTTACCTTATTTTTAAAATTAATATATTAATATTAAATTATTATTGTAAACTTTTTAAAATCAATATATTTAAGTTTGTAAATATTTGAGAAATTAATATTTTTAATATAAGTTTGTATGTATAAAAACAAAAATATAATATAAGTTTGGTGTGAAGTTTTAATTTTAATAATATGAATTTTTAATTTTATGCATTTTAAATTTAAGTTTGGTATGAATTTAAAAAAAAAATTTACTTTATTTCACTAAGTTAAAAATATGATTTTTAAAATTCGTCGTGAGTTGAAAACTAGGTCGTTGAACCGAAATTGCTTTACCCAAGGGAGGGACGAGAACTTTTATTATCATTATTTTTAATCTTATTGAATTAAAGTATGCCAAAAACATTAAAAAAAACCCAAAAATCTTTACTTTTAAAACGACGCTTAAAAAGTAACAAATTTTAAAACTTTGTTGAGAGACGGACTAGGACAACGATCCGAAACGCCCTCATCCTAAAAAGAAACAAAATTTTTAAAATTTAATTAATTATTTGTTTTAATAAGTATAAGGTTTTATAAAAAAAATAAATTAAAATAAAAAAATACCAGGACCCCATGCGATCGCATGGGGTTTGGCCTGTATATCTATGCGATCGCATGGAGGCAATTTTTTGGTCAGGAACAAGTAACCAGCTCGTCTACTCTCTGTCTCACTTCCATACTCACACACACACACGAACATACACACACATACACTCCTCAAATCACCATTTTTTCACAAAATTCAACCAAATTTCGTCCTACAATCCGCTCTAATCATGCCTAGGTTCGGATTTTTCAACAAGAAGGTAAAAATTACACCCCTAAACTCATTAATTTTCTAGTTTTTGTGATATTTACAATTATTTTACCTAATTTAATTTTGTTAAATTCTAGTGTAATTAGTGTTAAATTATTAGTATATTATGCATGTATAACCTAGATTGATGCTATTTAACATGATTTGAAGCCAAAAACTTCAAATTTTTTAGGAATCTAGGGTTTGTGTTCTTGAGTAATTTGGGACTTTTTGATATAAACATGTTATGACCGATTTTTGTCATGAATTATTGCTAAATTAAGTAGCGTAACATGTTTAGGTAGCTAAATGATCCAAACTTTGATCCTAAACATGATTTTTGAGAATTAAAGTGGACTTTTTAGGTATAAAATTCATGAACTTGATTAAATTGATGTAAATGCCATTTGAAACTTGTTTAATTGCTAGTAATGGTTGTTTTAACATGTTATTTGAGTTGAATGCTTATGAACTTTGTAAACATTTTCATATATGCTTATTTGAAAAAGTGTAGAATTGTTAAAATTGTTAAAATTGTGAAAATGTGTATAAGTTTAATTTTGATTAAACGTGTTATTGTAATTGTTTCAAGTTGTTATTTTCCTAACACTAATGCATATTTGGATGCACAAAATTTGTGTTTAATGTGTTTTGTAGAGATTTACTAATACTGATGGTGCATCATCATCATCTACATAACCTGCTCCAAAACCTGAACCAGAAATGCAATATGAACCTGAACCGGAGCAACAACAGGAACAACAACAACAACCTGATCAACACGTTCCATATTATGATCCGCAACTAGAATATATTGATGCCTACGTAGTATTTCTGATGCATCCGATAGTACAACACCCAACGATTCATGAAGAACAGTTGCATCCTAATCTGAGGTTTGATCGAAGTTGGAGAGATTACCCGACATATCAAAGTAACAAATTCAAACTGGTAACGAAAAATGTAGAAGTGCCAAGGGTAATCGATTGGGAGCTTTTGGAAAGGGTCCAAGTTGCTAACTCAGTTAGACAACATCTGATCCAAAGGTATGGCAGCTCTTCTTTTCCCGATTGGGAACGTTTATTCACCATTCGTAGGCCTGTATATAAGGAATGGTGCGTTGAGCTTATGAGTACTATTTTACTTAATGCGGATGTAGTTAGGTTAGATGATAGAAGTTTTCTTAGATTTATACTTGGCCGTAGGATATACAGGATGTCCATGCTGGACATGGCCAGGGCTTTACAGATATATACGCCCGCTGAATTATTACTACCCGATTGTATGAATTTGATTTATCATGGTGAAAGGGTAGATAGGAATTTTGATGCTAACGCCGTCTGGAGGCGTATGTCAGATTATAATATTTTTGGGCGGGCAGGAACACACTCCTACTTACATATTCACAGAGCCGAGCTTCGTATAATTCATAGATTCCTGGCTAACTCGATTACACAGAGAGGTCACAACAAGAAGAAAATGACCTTACATGATTTATTCTACTTTAAGTGTATTCGAGCCCAAGAGGCTTTGTTAATATCCCCTACTCTGTTGGTTTTTATTTGTCTAAGATAGCGGAAGGAATACAGGAAGGGGGAATAATAGGAGGAGGTATTTTTGTTACTCTCATTGGAGAGTATTTGGGTGTAGATAGGGATCAAGGGGGTCCACTTATGGTATGTAGGGAACAGGATGATACCTTAGGATTAAAGGTCTATCAGGGTGCTAAGGTATTGAAAAGTAGACGCAATCAAGCAGTACCCTATGTTGGTCGTCATCTACAGGTAGAGAGAGGTTCAGATGAGGAAATGGAGGAAGCAGATGACATTAGAGATGTCATTAGGGAGGCTATGATTGACGTCTACCAGTGTATAGATGAGGTAGAAATGACAAACGAGGATAGATTTAGTCGGTTAGAGCAGTGACAAGCCCAGAATGAGTACGAGCATTCTAGGCAACGACAGCATGATAGATGGGACTATCATCAGCGTCAGATCATGAGTCGGCTATCACCTCAGGATCACTACGTACCGACCCGACCCGCTTACTATCCTCCACACCAGCCCGAGATGAGACCACCATTTACTCTCTACGACCCTAACCAGGCCTACCAGTACACCTATCTCCAACCATGGAACCCGACCGACGACATGAACTGGAACCCCTATCCAGATTGATATAGTTTCCGTTGGTGATTTCTATGATTTTTATCTTTTTATTATTTATTATTTCTATTTATTTATGCTTAAACATATAATATTGTGATACTTTTATTGTAATGTTTAATATTTTTATTATGTTGTACTAATATTTCATATTTGATTTAAAAGTGGAATTTTAAGTCCCATTTCAAATTACCATGCATGTTATTTGTATGTATGTATATTGTCAATTGTACACAACAGGGTAAAACAGCGCATTTTCAAAGACTGGCATTAAGTTCAGCAAAAGCTACTAATTTTGACGACAAAACGAAAAACAAATGTGATGTAACAACAAGACGGAATGAACAAATGATGTGCACCATTTACCATTCAGCAAACAAACGCCAATATGTTTGGAAACTTTGGTAAAATTTAATCATTTTTCTACGCTAATCACCCTCAATAATTTAAATTGTTACTGATTTCTTGCAAATGAGGGCATTGGAAGATCTTAAGTGTGAGAAGGGATTAAATTCTTTCGGATTTTTAAAATTTTAACTTATACACTTGGTTACCATTAAAAATACTAGTAACGCAGTAGTTGTATTAGAATCTAGTGCTCTCTGATAATAAAGAACAGCCCTAGTCTTATATACTGACTACCCAATTCTAGTAAAATTTTTCAAAATTTTCAAATAAATGAATTCAAAATCATGTTTATACATATTTATGAACGGTAAAACTAGGTGTTAACACCGAAATTATTGTTACCTCTGAAAGGACATAAATTGAGAAACAACCCAAAATGTTAAAATTCATTTAAAATGGAATAGAGGACAATAAAAAGGCAAAGAAAGGAAAATAAAAGCCAAGTGTGGGAAAATTTACCAAGTTATTTAAAACATATATCACATATTTTTGTACAAATAACTGAAGATACTTTTGTTTTGGATAATTTTAGCAGTTTTACCCAATTTCTTATAATATATTTGAAAGAAAGATGGATCTACACGATGAATCAATTCCATCATTAAAAGGAAGTAAAGTCTTCCGAAAAAGACACGCGCTTCTTGATTTAGGTCAGGAAGTTGTCGTCCAGACCAGTTGTAGAGTCTACGAAAAACCTTGAAAAGTTTTCTCGAAAATCAGCTAGAAATCCACGAACCTCAGCATCAAACAGGGTCGCCAAGTGGTCAGACTTATCCTAACCATGGGAGGATCTATCTCGTACAATGGGGGGGGGGGCACCGTGAAAATTAGCTTGATAAGACTAATGAATCAGATCCCCAGAAAGGATAATCTCCTTAAAGATTAAAAATCAGATTTTAAGCCTGATATTACTCAATCTTTGAGATTGACCTTAAAGATTGAGAATTACAAACTCATGGAATTTAATGATATCTAAACTCGAGCTTGAACTATTTTCAATGCGTTCATTACCATTGAACGTAAAATCCTGAGAATTCATCTGAAATTCATTAGTTCACCTGAACCAAATCAGGTGTCAACCGTAAGAATGGTGGTTGCATAGCATGGTCGAAGACAGGACCTTGTGCCAGACTGAAAAACTATACGGTGATCTTTACTATTGCTCCTACCAAGGATAGTAATTGCATTCGACACGTTATAGACCATAATTAAAAGCATGTCACGGGACATTGCCTTAACAGTTGCTTGTTCAACGCTTTCCTTTACAATCGGACGGTAGTTTACCAAAAGGTAATATACGGAGCAAGTAAACTGGACGTGTTGCTTTCCCAATACAAGGTTAGCAAGTGGGTGACACAAAACCATAATTTTTGAGCTAAAATTTTCAAATCTGAAACCCACCAAACCCACAAAAACATTTTGCAAACACCGGTGAAGGGTTATTCCGGAAAACTTATGTAGGGTAAAAGCTAGATTGAATTTTCAAAAGATCAAATGTTTTCATAAAGATCCAATTTCCTAAAGGATCTAAATTTTCATAGTCATGTGGGACTGTAAACCACAACGTTACTATCATTGTTTATACCGCCGTATAGAAATCACTGATGTACAAAGTGTGAAGAATAAAAGAAGTGATTCTAGTATTTTTATTTTCAAGACTATATTGCTTGAGGACAAGCAACGCTCAAGTGTGGGAATATTTGATAATGCTAAAAATGAACATATATTTCATAGCATTATCCCTCAAGAAAGACAAGCTTTTAGTTGCAATTGTTCAATTTACAAGTGATATTCGTTTAAATAATAAAAGGTGCAGACAAAAGACAGATTCGACGAATTGAAGACGCAAACGACCAAAATGCTCAAAAGTACAAAGTACAATCAAAGTGGTTCAAATTATTGATGAGAAACGACTCAAAATTACAAGAGTACAAGACACAAAACGCAAACTACAAGATATTAAATTGTACGAAAGGACGTTAGAAAATCCGAAAACGGGACCAGAGTCAACTATTAACGCGCGACGCAACGGAGCAAAAATTACAAGTCAACTATGCACATAAATATAATATAATATATAAATAATTCTTAAAATTATTTATATATTATATATATTTAATAAAATCGTCGGCAAACAAGAAAACAAATCCATGTAAGCTGGAAAAGCAGGCCATGCGATCGTATGGCCTGGGAGTGCAATTTCCATGCGATTGCATGGCTCTGAAATGCTGGCCACATCTATAAAAGGTGACGAGTTTCAGCGAACAAAAACACATCTTTTTCTTTCCTCATCTCTCACTCGTAATATATATATATATATATATATATATATATATATATATATATATATATATATATATATATATATATTATAATTTTAATTTTATTTTTAATTTTAATAATAATAAGGGTATGTTAGCGAATGTTGTAAGGGTGTCTGTCCGTGTAACGCTACGCTATTTTTAATCATTGTAAGTTATGTTCAACCTTTTTAAATTAATGTCTCTTAGCTAAGTTATTATTATGCTTATTTAAGCCGAAGTAATCGTGATGTTGGGCTAAATATTAAAATTGGGTAATTGGGCTTTGTACCATAATTGGGGTTTGGACAAAAGAACGACACTTGTGGAAATTAGACTATGGGCTATTAATGGGCTTTATATTCGTTTAATTAAATGATAGTTTGTTAATTTAATATAAAGATTTACAATTGAACGTACCTATAAATAACCATATACACTCGATCGGACACGATGGGCTGGATATTTATAAGTACTAATAATCGTTCATTTAACCGGACACAGGAATGGATTAATAGTTAAAGGACTTATTAAAACAGGGGTGAATTATATACAAGGACACTTGGTGTAATTATAGTTTAAGTCCCCAATTAGTTGGAATATTTGACTTCGGGTATAAGGATAATTTGACGAGGACACTCGCACTTTATATTTATGACTGATGGACTGTTATGGACAAAAACCAGACGGACATATTGAATAATCCAGGACAAAGGACAATTAACCCATGGTAATAAACTAAAATCAACACGTCAAACATCATGATTACAGAAGTTTAAATAAGCATAATTCAAATGCACTTTTAATTATCGTAATTTTATTTATCGTCATCTTATTTATCGCATTTTTATTTATCGCAATTTCATTATCGTTATTTACTTTACGCTTAAAATTAAGTTATATTTATTCTTAATATTTTACATTAGGTTTTAACTGCGACTTAAGTTTTAAAATCGACAAACCGGTCATTAAACGGTAAAAACCCGCTTTTTATAATAATAATACTACTTATATATATGTTTATATTTTTACAAATATAGTTTTTAAAAATATAGCGTTAAACTTGGCTAAGATCCCTGTGGAACGAACCGGACTTACTAAAAACTACACTACTGTACGATTAGGTACACTGTCTATAAGTGTTGTAGCAAGGTTTAGGTATATACACTCTATAAATAAATCAATAACTTGTGTAAAATTGTATCGTATTTAATAGTATTTCGCAGCAAAAAAAATACTACTATTTTGTATACACCTCGCATAACATCAGGCACCCATACTCTTCCTTGAAAGGACAACAAACCATGCGGGCCTAAAGTAATGGACTCCGTTTGCCCCACGATTCGTTCTTCATGCTTGTTGTTAACAAAAGCTTCAATTTGAGTCTCACCAAGCTTTACAAGAAAATCGTTAGTAATAATCATGCTTAATGATCCTACTCGTATTGCTGGATGTTGACTCTTTCAACTCAACGCATCCGCGACCACATTCGCCTTACCCGGATGGTAAAGTATCTCACAATCATAATCCTTCACCATATCCATCCATCTACGTTGACGATAATTTAAATCTCGTTGGTCAAAAAAACTTTTATGATCTGAATAAATCGTACACTTGACACTATACAAGTAGTGGCGCCAAAATTTCAACGCATGCACCACCACCGCCAATTCAAGATCATGAGTCGGATATCTCTTTTCGTGTTCCTTTAATTGTCGAGAGGCGTAAGCGATGACTTTACCTCTTTGCATTAGAACACAACCGATCCCACTTAAAGATGCATCACAATAAACCGTCATATCTTCTACCCCTTCCGGTAACACCAAAACCGGAGCTTGGCATAACTTCTCTTTCAACAATTGGAAAGCAATTTCTTGCTCGTTTTCCCAATTAAATCTCGCGTTCTTCCTTGTCAACTTTGTTAACGGAGAAGCGATCTTAGAAAAGTCTTGGATAAACTGACGATAGTAACCGGCCAATCCGAGAAAACTTCGGACTTCCGTAGGCGTAGTCGGTTGTTCCCAATTCTTCACCGTCTCTATCTTCCCCGGATCCACTTGAATACCTTCTTTGTTCACAATATGGCTAAGGAATTGCACTTCCCTTAGCCAAAATTCACACTTGGAAAGTTTAGCATACAACTTCTCCTTCCGAAACGTCTTCGATACTTCGCACAAATGACGTTCATGTTCCTTCATACTTTTCGAATAGACAAGTATGTCGTCAATGAACACAATTACCGACTTGTCCAACATAGGTTGACACACTCGATTCATAAGATCCATGAATGCCGCCGGTGCATTCGTAAGACCAAAAGACATTACTACAAATTCAAAATGCCCGTAACGTGTTCGAAAGGCCGTTTTCTCGATATCTTCCTCACGGACCCGTATTTGGTGATAGCCGGACCGTAAGTCAATTTTTGAAAAATAAGTCGCGCCTTGGATTTGATCAAACAAATCGTCAATCCGAGGCAATGGATAATGATTCTTGATCGTCACTTTATTCAACTCCCGATAATCGATGCACATCCGCATACTACCATCCTTCTTCTTCACGAATAAAACCGGAGCGCCCATGGTGAAGCACTCGGTCGGATAAAACCCTTTTCAAGAAACTCTTGGGTTTGATTTAACAACTCTTGTATTTCCGTTGGTGCTAAATGATAAGGAGTTTTAGCAATGGGAGTAGCCCCCAGAACCAACTCAATGCGAAATTCAACTTGTCTT
The DNA here is from genome assembly GCF_046630445.1 of Rutidosis leptorrhynchoides. Lineage (NCBI taxonomy): Eukaryota > Viridiplantae > Streptophyta > Magnoliopsida > Asterales > Asteraceae > Rutidosis > Rutidosis leptorrhynchoides. The sequence goes on along the minus strand of NC_092340.1, from coordinate 186,481,214 downwards.
TCCACCGGAACACCCGGTAATTCATCCGGAAAAACGTCTTCAAATTCATTAACCACCAGAATTTCACGAATGGATGGTGGCTCTTCACGAGTATCAACTAGATGGGCAAGAAAATCCATGCCACTACTACTAAGGAAACGACGTGCCCATGCATAAGTGCATAATGTCACAAGTCTTCTTCGTTTTTTTGCCATGAATAATTAACTCTCCCCCACTAGGGGTCTTCACACGAATAGACTTTTCATGGCATGCAATATCGGCTCTATAATGATCGAGCCAATCCATACCAACAACAATATCGAACTCACCCAAAGTCATCAGAATGAGATCAATTTTAAACATTTCGGTACCAAACACAACATCACAATCTTTACAAACATCAACCACTAGCACCGTCTTACCATCCGCTATTTCGACTTCTACCGGATGACTTAACTTAGCTAGCGACTTATTAAGCTTAGACACAAATTGTGGAGACACAAACGATAAATTAGCACCGCTATCAAATAGTATCCTTGCCGGATTAGAGTTAACCATGAAAGTACCTGAGACAACTTCGTTGGATTTCTTGGCTTCATCATGGGTCATCAAATAGTTTCGACCCCAAGCCGTACCCGCCGCTTTCCCCAACTTCTTAACATGACCACCTCACAACTCAAGACATTCCGTCCTTCGGTGCCCTTCCTTGTTATAATTAAAACAAGTAAGTTTGTTTGTAGAGGATAGGTTCGGAAATTCACGAGCCATGTGCCCCTTTTGCCCACAATTGTAGCACGAATAAAAAAAACCTCTGGAAACACTCTTCTTCACACTATTAACACTTTTAGAGCCCTTCTTGTTCTTCTTGCTTGAAAAGTTCAATTGACTCGAGCCTTCGAATTTTCTTTTGCCAAAGGTAAAACCACATTTTCTCAAAATGATTGCTTCAAAACCCTTAGCCATGTCGAACAAGTCATCAAAAGTTTTCACCGCGTTACACTAATATTTTCTTGATAGTTGTCATTCAAGATTCGATAGAAGTCTTCCTTTAACATGTGATCATTCCCGACATACTCCGGACAAAATTGGGTCTTTGCCAAGAAAGTGGACTTAAGAGTGTTCAAGTCCATTGACCCTTGCCTCAAAGTACGCAACTCGTCTTTAAGTCTTGTAAGATCGGCCGAAGTTCGGTACTCTTTGAAAAATTCCGCCTTGAATTCATCCCAAGTGAATTCCATACATTGTTCTTCACCATAAAGTTGGATTTTCGTGTCCTACCACAATTTGGCATCACCCCTTAACATGCTACAACCATACCTTGTCTTCTTATCGAGAGGGTATTCACAAGTACGAAAAGCCCCCTCCATATCGGAGATCCAACGGGCACTCTTAAGTGGGTCCCGTTCTCCTTCAAAGGTGGGAGGTTGAGAATCCTTGAAGTTCTTATAATAGAAATCTCGCCTTCCAACATTATCTTCGTGAAGAACTACCTTCACTTGTTCCTTGACTAGATTGACTACTAGCTCGTCAATCGAATCTAAGAACATCTTCCTAACATCCTCAAGGAAGGCCGTGTGATGCCTTTTCAAAATGGCCTCAACCTTAGCCATAAACTCAGCATCCTCACTCGTACCTCCTTCATTGGTATTATGTCCATTTCGCATCTTCATACTATAAAACGGAAATACGTTAAACAATGAAACGAAAGGACAAGACATAATATTCATATACACCTCACCGCCCCAATCTTGCTCAACAATCATTGTACATCGCTTATTTGACACGATTTGAACCCGTAACAATGGAAGCTAATCATTGTTATGCGAGCATGTCGCATTAACTTGCTAGTACAACGTCTATCTCGCTTGATGATTGCAAACCCAACACAAAACAATTAGTGAAAGGTTAGTTCACATAACCCTAGGCATTAACCAATCCTGTTTTGACCCATCTCCTACAAGTCCCACATAAAATGCATACACAATAAAGTCTAAGTCTAGGCACCTATCTCAAGTCGCCTAAATCCCTTAGACCATGCTCTGATACCACTTGTAACGACCCAAACCTCGTTATACCAAAAACACGACCCAAAGAAATTTCTGGATCAGTACATCTGGACGACGTCCAGTTATCTAGACGGCATCCAGTATTGAAGGCCAGGAAGGCGTCCAAGAAATTTGGACGGCGTCCAAATGAACTGCAACTTTCTGATCTATTTTTCATTTTCACGCGAGCGAAAAACCCGCTTCCCGATACATCTAAACGAAACAACTTCCACAACGTGTTAACATAATTAAAACTAAGAAGTTTTCACAATAAAACCAAGTTTTACAACATCGGGCCTACATCGGCCGTTTTACGAATTCCGTTCAAAAGTACAAGTTTCGACCATAAGAGTTTAATTTCCAAACGACACCTAGAGCATGGTGTTTGGGGTTAAACTACAAACAATCGCGGTCAAACATCAAAAGTCAAACTTCCCAAAAGCATCCCCTATCCAAAATAAAGAGGGAGACCACTAATCTAAATGAACGCCCTTACCCTTGTCCACGCCGGAGCCTAAAAAGATAAACAACGAGATGGTAAGCAAAACGCTTAGTGAATGCAATAATTATACACGTACATATATAACCTACTTACTTGGAATCACTTACCCAAATACCTCATATACGCTAGCATTATAAATTAGCATACCATCTCAAAGTACACACTAAATCCCTGATATCACGAGCTAGCACAAACGATAGCATATAATACAAACAATATATTATGCTATACTACTACAAAAAACCATGGTCAACCAATCGTACGAGGAATGATACTTAAATTTCCCATCGGTGTTCATAACAATCATAAGAGTACTTAACACGTCATACATTAATCCCAAGGGTGGCATCTTAACACGTCGATGCTTCACCCAGAGTGATGTCTTAACATGTCGACACTTCACTCATCAACTTACTTGGGGTGGTATCTTAACACATCGATACTTCACCCCGAATGGCATCTTAACACGTCGACACTTCATCCGTTACTTTTTTGGAGTGGCATCTTAGCACATCGGTGCTTCACTCCGAGTGGTGTCTTAACACGTCGACACTTCACCCGTCATATTACTTTGAGTGGAGTCTTAGCACATCAACACTTCACTCATCACGTGAAATGTGGTGTCTTAGCACATCGACACTACACATCTCACGCTACAAAAAATAAATACATTATATACCTACGTATATAATTATTCCACTCACCTTAAAGTCTTTCGTGAATGATAACCGAGCTTGCAACCTTCAATGTAATGTACCTATTACATTATGCATATAATCAATCACACAATCGAGTTGGCCAGCCAACTCACTCACCATCCTAGTGTCATTTGACCCATAGTGTAATTTCGACCCATTTACACTCTTAATCATAATATTAGGTCAACTTCGCCAAAAACATTAACACTAGCCAAATACAGTTTTAATACACTTTTTAACACAATGTTATCACATTTTCAAATTCATTAAACAACTTAGGTCATCAAAGACTCATTTGACCCATTTCAAGGTTAACACACCCATTTGGGTCACCAACATACCCAAATAACAACCACTTACTTCATAACAAGGTGTGCTAGTGATTAACTAACCATTTAAGACTCATAACCAACAATGAACACTTTGAAACCCTAGGTTAGTAATCTTTGAGTCCTCATGACCCAAACTTACCCAAAAACCCCCAAATCACAAGCAAATGGGTTTTAAGTTCATCACTAACCCAAACCCTAACCCTTAAACAATTAAGTAAGGAAATCAAGGTTAAGACTTACCACCACAATCAAAATGTAGCTAGGAAGTAGATGAACAACTTTACAACTCGAGCTTAAACCCGAAACTAGCTTCTTCCTCTTTGGATTGAACTTTCTCACACTAAAACTTCCTCTCTCTCTAGAATTGAAGTGGTATGTAACATCCCGCCTTTTTCCGTTTACCTTCCGTTATACTATTTTAAAGTCCGTTATATAATTATAACATTTTCCGTTAATACGCATTTTAAAATATCTCGTTTAGGTAATTCACGCACCCACTTCTAAACTTGAGGGACTAAACTTGCCAAATGTTCAAATATTTGACTAGGTCAAAGGGTCAACTTCACCTCCTCCACTCATTCATCACCTCCCACTTTCTAATACTTCCACCTTTTTCTCTCAACACCAAATTCAAAGAATCATCATCCATTTTCGATCTAGCAAGTGTTCATCAAAACAAATTACATATTTGGAATCCTTGCAATTTCCTCTTCGATTCCATACCAACTTCATTACATTTGGGTAATTTTCTAAAAACACTAGATTTTGTGTTTTTGATTTTTTTTTAACTTATAAAAGTATTAATTAGTGTCTATGGCTCAAGTCTAACATGAATATGTGATTTATATGCTCGGTCTTGTTATTTTAAGTAACTAGCATGAATTTGAAATTTGGTGTTTTTGATCTTGTGATTTGTTTGCCTAAATGTTGTTAGATGTTAAAAGTGCATGTATTAAATGTGTTACTAGCATCACTAGCTTCAATTTGATGTGTAAGTTGACTTAGAAAGACTCCATAAACATAATTGCTAAATTTATGATTTTGAGTTAGGATTTGATAGAAGTAAAATGGATTTTTAATGCATTGAATGCTTTGTAATGTTAATTGTAAGTGTTTAGCAGTATTGTATGCATAATTACCTACGAAACGGCGTATTATATGTGTGTATTAAGTTCCCGAATCATCTTATGCATTATGTGAACTTGAAACCTTGATAATGAACCTTTAATGATCACTTGACGAGAATTCGGTTATTGTAAATGATGTTTTTGTATGATGAAAAGTGTTTAGTTGTATTCCTTGTTAAATTACATTTCCAACGATATAAGATACGTGTTTTGAATGTTTACGGTTCATTAATTATGGTTGTTTGAAGTTGGATTCGTGCATTAAGTGTTTAAACTGCCCAGATTTGCTGATCAGATACCTGGAGCGGCGCTCCAATACCTTGAGAGGGGCTCCAAACCCGGCTGTCCAAAAGTGCACATTGTCGTTTAATTCTAACTATGCTACGCACCTTCGATTAACATGAAATTTGTTCTAACATGCTCATATATGATTATTAGACTTAGAATAATAGTTCGGGACCCGACCCGAATGTGTTGACTTTTTCGTTAACTTTGACTTGAACAAAGTTGACTTTTGTTCAAACTTAACCAATACTTGTTTAAACCGTTCCAATCTTCTTGCATACTTGATTCTTGCATGAAACTTGACAACTTGATTCACATGCTTTATAATCGAGTCGTAATGTGCCATCGGACTAATTTAACACTTTGACCAACCGTGTTTATCGATATTGATATGAACCTATTTTTTTAGGTCAAGACTAGCATTCGTTCTTGCACACGTTACTTTGTGAAGTACAATTTACTATTCATGCAACCAATGTGAGATCATAGTCCCACCTTTTCAACAACTTTTACTTTTAAACTATGGAATGAGAAACATATACGTATCATACTTTTATGCTTTGAACACAAGTACAAAAACAAACATTCCACAGCGAGTTAGAACAAAAAGCCTCAATTCAATTATCATTAGTTACACTTGTAGGGTGTAAACGTGAACTTATGTTATGTGATCACATTGGGCTTGACGAGCCCTCATTCGGACGGTTCGCTACCGTTAGCGGATGAAATATATTTTCGAGTATAGTGTATGTTCTAACACTACGTAACAGGGTACAAAACAGTTAAGTCTTGATAATTGGGTGCTCGCGAACATACTTTTGGTATACAAACGATTTGGATAATCAACTATATGAAATCTTGTGGTTCAAAAACAACGTTATTAATACACCTATGATTTCACCAACGTTTTTCGTTGACAGTTTTCTATATGTTTTCTCAGGTCCTTGAACGTTAGATGATACATGCTTCCGCACATTATTTTTGATACTTGATTGGATGTCGAGTATACATGCATACGTGGAGCGTCTTTTGACTTAACTTAATTTGTGTTGCATAGGTTTCAATTGTACTTATAACGTTGTAACATGTTTGGCCGTCGAACTACTTTGTAAACTTTGAAACATCTTTATAATTGAAATGAATGCGACATATTTTGGTCAAACGTTGTTTTAAAGACTTATGACCATGTAACGGGACCTAAGTAGACAGCGCGTCAATGACGATTTTGTTAGGTCGCTACAGATGGTATCAGAGTGTTGGTTGTTGGGATTTAGAGTCCATTGGTGTCAACCCCGAGTCATACGGTACATTGGTGAGTCTAGACTACAACCGACATATAGACTTGAAGTAGGAATTACCTGACTACTTGTGCATTTATACTCGAACTATTCTATTCATATATAATTCCTATTTCCATCTTAATCTCACTTTGTTTAATTTGATTGACACACCACCTTGACTATATGAAATAATGTCGAATGCACATATGAATTAGGGTAATATAATTGCCGGGATTATATTACGGTGACTCATATGAACGTTCCGACATTATGACATAAAGAATTTAAGGTGAGTCAAGGGAAAATTTTCTCCCTATCATTATTCCATGTCACGATTAGTATTATTTAGAATACTAATCAATGATATTCTTGTGTCTTGAAGGAACAATTCCTCCTCGCCGGGTTCCACGTAATGAAACTCCCGAACAAGCTCTTCAACGTATGATAGCCACCGCCGTAGATACGGCCATGGCCGGACACTCATTAAACAACAACAACAATAACAATAACCACAGCAACAACAACAATGGAGCCGGTAACTCAAATGAGGGATGCTCCTACAAAGCTTTCATGGGGTGCAAACCTCATACTTTCGATGGGACCGGAGGACCGGTTGCTCTCACTCGATAGTTTGAGCAAACGGAAGCCGTTTTTATCATAAGCGGTTGCCGGGACCAATACAAGGTCAAATATTCCACCCACACTTTCGCCAGTATCGCTCTCACGTGGTGGAACACGTATGTACAATCGGTGGGTACTGATAAAGCCTACGCTCTCTCTTGGCCTGATTTGAAAGAAAAGATGATCATCGAATACTTCCCGCGTGAAGAGACTTGCAAGCTCGAATAAGAGCTAAGAACTTTAAAAACGGTCGGGAACGACCTCAAGGCTTACAATCAATGGTTCGCCGAGCTATCCTTAATGCACCCAAACCTCGTGAACCCCGAGTCACTAAGAGTTGAACTTTACATGGATGGCCTTCCTAAGAGCATCAAACATGGGGTAATGTCATCCAAACCTGCTAACCTACAAGAAGCTTTGAAGATGGCCCGTCAATTGATAGAGACGGTACATGAAATTGTAGTACCGGCACCGAAGGCTGAGGATAAGTCGCATGGCAACAAAAAAAATGTGAAGCCACTCCATCAAACAACTACAACAACAACTTCACCAAAAAGCCTTTCACCTCCGACGGTAAGAAAAGTTATGTCGGAAATAAACCTTTTTGCAACAAATGCCACAAACATCACTATGGTGAATGTGACAAGCCGTTTTGCCACCGGTGCCAAAGAAGTGGTCATGTGGCCAACGATTGTAGAAGTGTCGTCCCCGTCGCTCAAAAGGGGCCCAATGCGCCAAAATCGGGCGTTTTCTTTGAATGTGGCCAACCGGGTCATTTTAGAAATGCATGCCCAAAGAAGAAAGCTAACCCCAATGCACATGGCCGAGCTTTCAACATCAACACCGAGGAAGCCCGGATGACAATTAACTAGTCACGGGTACGTTTCTTCTCGACAATTCTTATGTCTCTTGTTTATTCAATTCGGGTGCCGACAAGAGTTTTGTATCCAAGATTTTGACTCATTCTTTTAGCACTCCACCACTTCCACTAGATACTGCTTATACCAATGAAGTGGCCAACGGGAAACTATTAAGTGCCGACAAATTTTACTGGGGGTGTACGTTAAACTTAATGGGTAAAGAGTTTGAAATTGACTTGATACCTATAGAACTAAGGAGCTTCGATGTAATCATTGGTATGGATTGGTTAGCCAAAACGAAATCTTACATCCTTTGTGATCTTAAAGCGATTCAAATTCCCATCGAGAATGGCGAACCCTTGATTGTCTATGGCGATAAGAGTTGTACCAGACTCAACCTCGTCTCGTGCCTTAAAGTTGAAAAATACCTTCGTAAAGGTTGTTTCGCGATCCTAGCCCATGTTAAGAAAGTCGAGACCGATGAGAAGCTCATCGACGATGTGCCGATTGTTAGTGAATATTCTGATGTATTTCCCGACGAATTGTCGGGTCTTCCGCCTCATCGACCGGTTGAATTTCAAATCGATCTTATTCCGGGAGCCACACCCGTAGTACATGCACCGTAGGTAATGTAACATCCCGCCTTTTTCTGTTTACCTTCTGTTATACTATTTTAAAGTCTGTTATATAAGTATAACATCTTCCGTTAATACGCATTTTAAAATATCTCGTTTAGGTAATTCACGCACCCGCTTCTAAAATTGAGGGACTAAACTTGCCAAATGTCCAAAGATTTGACTAGGTCAAAGGGTCAACTTCATCACCTCCACTCATTCATCACCTCCCACTTTCTAATACTTCCACCTTTTTCTCTCAACACCAAATTCAAAGAATCATCATCCATTTTCGATATAGCAAGTGTTCGTCAAAACAAATTACATATTTGGAATCCTTGCAACTTCCTCTTCGATTCCATACCAACTTTATTACATTTGGGTAACTTTTTAAAAACACTAGATTTTGTGTTCTTGATGTTTTTTTAACTTATAAAAGTATTAATTAGTGTCTATGGCTTAAGTCTAACATGAATATGTGATTTATATGCTCGATCTTGTTATTTTAAGTAACTAGTATGAATTTGAAATTTGGTGTGTTTGATCTTGTGATTTGTTTGCCTAAATGTTTTTAGATTTTAATAGTGCATGTATTAAATGTGTTACTAGCATCACTAGCTTCAATTTGATGTGTAGGTTGACTTAAAAAGACTCCATAAATATAATTGCTAAATTTATGATTTTGAGTTAGGGTTTGATAGAAGTAAAATGAATTTTTGATGCATTGAATGCTTTGCAATGTTAATTGTAAGTGTTTAGTAGTATTTTATGCATAATTAGCTACGAAACGGCGTATTATATGTGTGTATTAAGTTCCTGAATCATCTTATGCATTATGTGAACTTGAAACCTTGATAATGAACCTTTAATGATCACTTGACGAGAATTCGGTTATTGTAAATGATGTTTTTGTATGATGAAAAGTGTTTAGTTGTATTCCTTGTTAAATTACATTTCCAACGATATAAGATACGTGTTTTGAATGTTTATGGTTCATTAATTATGGTTGTTTGGAGTTGGATTCGTGCATTAAGTGTTCAAAATGCCTAGATTTGCTGATCAGATACCTGGAGCGGCGCTCCAATACATTGATCGGCGCTCCAAACCCGGCTGTCCAAAAGTGCACTTTTTTGTTTAATTCTAACTATGCTACGCACCTCCGATTAACATGAAACTTGTTCTAACATGCTCATGTATGATTATTAGACTTAGAAAAATAGTTCGGGACCCGACCCGAACGTGTTGACTTTTTCGTTGACTTTAACTTGACCAAAGTTGACTTTTGTTCAAACTTAACCAATACTTGTTTAAACCGTTCTAATCTTCTTGCATACTTGATTTTTGCATGAAACTTGACAACTTGATTCACATGCTTTATAATCGAGTCGTAATGAGCCATAGGACTAATTTAACACTTTGACCAATCGTGTTTACCGATATTGATACGAACCTATTTGTTTAGGTCAAGACTAGCATTCGTTCTTGCACACGTTACTTTGTGAAGTACAATTTACTATTCATGCAACCAAGGTGAGATCATAGTCCCACCTTTTCAATAACTTTTACTTTTAAACTATGGGATGAGAAACATATATGTATCATACTTTTATGATTTGAACACAAGTACGAAAACAAACATTCCACAGCGAGTTAGAACAAAAAGCCTCAATTCAATTATCATTAGTTACACTTGCAGGGTGTAAACGTGAACTTATGTTATGTGATCACATTGGGCTTGACGAGCCCTCATTCGGACGGTTCGCTACCGTTAGCGGATGAAATATATTTTCGAGTATAGTGTATGTTCTAACACTACGTAACAGGGTACAAAACAGTTAAGTCTTGATAATTGGGTGCTCGCAAACATACTTTTGGAATACAAACGATTTGGATAATCAACTATATTAAATCTTGTGGTTAAAAAAAAAACGTTACTAATACACCTATGATTTCACCAACGTTTTTTGTTGACAGTTTTCTATATGTTTTCTCAGGTCCTTGAACAATAGGTGATACATGCTTCAGCACATTATTTTTGATACTTGCTTGGATGTCGAGTATACATGCATACGTGGAGCGTCTTTTGACTTAACTTAATTTGTGTCGCATAGGTTTCAATTGTACTTAAAACGTTGTAACATGTTTAGTCGTCAAACTACTTTGTAAACTTTGAAACATCTTTATAATTGAAATGAATGCGACATATTTTGGTCAAACGTTGTTTTAAAGACTTATGACCACGTAACGGGACCTAAGTAGACGGCGTCGTCAATGACGATTTTGTCGGGTCGCTACATGGAAAGAGTAAAGGTAGATGAAAATGGAGTTAAGTCACCCACGAAAATGATCTTGGAGCCTTAAAGTCGTCTCATGTGTGAAATTACCAAAAAGCCCCTTCAAAAATATCCCAAAACAAACAGCTGGCCCACCAGGACATTTGGACGGCGTCCAATATGCTGGACGGTGTCCAGTCCTTCAATTTTAGACGACATCCCATGAGTTTGGACGGCGTCCCAACTAACTGGAAACTGGGTCTTATAAGTGAGGGGCGGCATTGAGTGGTAGTTAGCAACGATAAGTAGTAAGGAGTAGTGGTATGAGATGATGAGTATGTTCCAAGCAGTGTCCTCGCAGTTCCAAGTAGTGATTGGTGGTGACAGACTGTGTCGAGTAGTGACGAGTTGTGACATGATTTCACGCTCCTTATAGGTTATAATAACAATTAATGCGCACAGTGTAAATTTCTACTCATATTTGAGATTATACAATTTATGTTCTGACGGTATTTATCCAAGTAACCTACTTTACTCGCTCCCAATTCCTTATTTTGTGATATCGGGACTTCTATATGAGTTACCGTAATGTAATCCTGGTCATTACATTACGCTATCTCATATTTCCATCCGACATTACTCCATAAGTTCAAGATAGTGTAGTCAACTTAATTCAATTAAGTCTTGCGCCATGTGTACGTATGTGATTCGTGACATCGTATATCTAGTCCACGTCCATATCATTATGGGTATAGATGTATATATGCATGTGATATATAATATGTAGCCCTACGTGTAGCATAGTAGAGAAAACATTGCAAGCATGGCGTATAACAGTCATTCCATGTATACAGCTATAGACTAGACCTACTAATGCGCCTTACGGTTAGACACACTAATGAGGTTGATCTGAGGATTGATGATTTGTATCTGATCAAATAAGTTTATGTACTGATCTTGTAACGTATCTAGATTGATAGATCTCGAAAAATTAATAAATTGGACTTTGGATTTGCGTATTTTCGTTATCATATGCTTAAGTTATGATCAATTGAAGTTTTGCTAGGGTTTTGCATGCATTACAAATTTTCTGGTATATGTGCTCTATGAACTCGTCATTGAAATAATAACATTCTATTCCTTGTTAAAAATCACTCAAGTTAGACTTAAGAATTATGTCCAAAGGTTTTGTATTGCTCTCGGTGTGACAAAATGAAAATTGGTGTTCTGTATTGAGGTGAAACTGTTTTCATAGGCACAAGAAATGACATCACATGAACTATGAGTTGTTTAAGACCTTGACCTTCTGCAATATGATTATTTAGATGTTCCTAATGTATGCTAGCTTCTGAAAATGTGGTTTACTATGTGTTCTATCCATCACCAAATGACATGTCTGAATGTTGTCTAAATCTGAATGGTCTGTAGAGATATGCAAAACTGTACAAATTAACTACATGAAAGCCTTTGGTTATTTTATCACTGAAAATTTGGAGTGCCTAGAGTCTTCTGCAAATGGATGTTTGTTAAAAGCTATTTTAAATTTCAAATGAGAATTTTTTTTAAACTGATGCGCGAGCAGAAACTGATTTGGTAAACCTTAACTAGACCCTTTATGAAACCCGACTTGTAGACATCGTATGAGACCTTGGCTAGACTTTTTGGAAATGTTTATGAGTCTAGTTGTGATATGTAGTTTTCCATATTACTATATGCTATGAATTATGTGGGTTGTTTGCAACTAGTGCATGAAATTGATGCTAAACAGTAAACTGTAAAGGCGTATTTGACAAACTATGAGCTAAAACATGTTATTTGACTTAGGGTTGACATGTTGACTAAGATTGCATGACCTACTGAGATGTGACAACCCAAAATTTTCGACCAAATTTAAACCTTGATCTTTATATGTTTCTGACACGATAAGCAAAGTTTGTTAAGTTAAATCTCAAGAATTTTAAAATATGTTCATACATTCATTTAACCTCGACCAAATTCCAATGATTCACGAACCATTATATGAACGGATATGATTATACATGTATATGTGTATATATTATAACTTGAAAACGTTAACAAAGTATTAGACGTATAATACTTTACATGAAAGTATTTGTTTCAAAATATATTTAATATATATTATGATTACGAGTCTCTGTTGAGAGGTCCACATTGATTTGAGAAATCTTCCCATTTTAACGATATTCGGAAGATGGTAAAGTGATTTACAAGTAAGAACAAATAGGTAAAATAACGATAACTGGACAAAGGGTAGTAGAGAATTACTTTCAACACAATGATTGCCTCGAGTCTTTTGATAAGATAATTATTAGTTTTCATAATATTGAAAACGTTTTATGACATAGTTGAAATCTTTTAAGAATGGATTTGAATATTTACAATAAGTCGAAATGTTAATGGATAGAACTAAATATATATAAATAACTTGCAACGTGTATTTAAAACATGTTCATTAAATATATATGTTTTCAAATTAGTTAAATACACGATAGTAACACACGCTTAGTGATGCGATTGATATATAAAAACGTTAGTACATCAATGAATTATATCTATTTAAATTTTAAAATAAAAACGTTGTATGATATAATATTTCTATTACGTAAACGATCTAAATTATATTTGAAAATATAATTGTCTTTGAAAAACTAAATGTTATATTATGTTTCAATTACATACAATCTGTACAAATTTATATTTTAATGAGTATATATATATATGTATATATATATATATATTTTACAAAGTGATAAAAATAATATTAACTTAAAACGTTTGATTTATAATATATATTTTAAATAAACATAGAAACGTCGATTTTTAGAAGCAAATGATCATATCACTCAGATGTACAAGTTATATTTTAAACGATATAGTTTATCGACATTATAAGTCTAGTTAATAATAAAGGTACGTATCGCGTAAGGTAATGTACTAGTTTTCTAAATGTACAAAAATGCGTTCGAGAAACCGAAACCGAAACTATAGTCATGTGACAACGTACAATTCGTTGGAACTAAAATTACGAGTTAACTATGTACGTAAATATAATATAATATATAATTAATTATATAAATTAAATATATTTATATACATATATATATATATATATATATATATATATATATATATATATATATATATATATATATATATATATATAAACCATCGGCAGCCATGAAATCATTGAGGGTGAGCTGGGACAGGTACCTCCGTGATTGCGGAGGTGTTAGCCTACAAAGTACCGCGATTGCGGAGTTCATGGGTCCATAAACGGGTCTATAAAACTTGAGTCTTTCGGCCGAAGTAATTCATCTATCTATCTCTCAATTACTCCGTAGTATATATTTATTTTATTTATATTTATATTATTATTATTATTATTATTATTATTATTATTATTATTATTATTATTATTATTATTATTATTATTATTATTATTAAGATTAATATTATTATTATTAATCGTATTTAGTAGTATTATTATTATCATTAGTATTATAAATAAAATACTACGACGAAGTCATGAGCAAGTTATTTCAAAATGGGTTTTACGAGCGGGATAGAGCTAAGGAAAATATGGGTTATAGCTATGGAGGTTATGGGTATAGATCAGGGGTATGCTCGTGACGTCAACCTAGTGTTTATCATCTCCGTTGCGTCTACCTTTCCTGCAATATTGAATCTCAATATTGATACGTGAGCATTCATAACTTAACTTTTACTTATTATTAGTATATCCATGACTAGTGCTCGAGTAGATATAATTATGCATGCATGTATGTTTAATTTAGTCGTTAGATAGTTTTGATGAATCATAAGTTAGTTACATATGCGGTTGAGAAAAGGTATATGATATGCATGTCGTTGGAAAGCTAGCGAAAAATTAAGAACTATTCATTTAGATATCGAATGGTTTCGATGAACGGATTAGATGTTATAGTCAATTGAATTTTTGTATTATTATTAAAAATGATTATTATTATCGTCGTTATTATCGTCGTTATTGTTTTTATCTAATTATTATTATTATTATTATTATTATTATTATTATTATTATTATTATTATTATTATTGTTATTATTATTATTATCAATAAATGGTATTATCATTAAAAATTGTTATTTTTATTATTATTACTATCGTTATTATCGTTAAAATTATAATTAGTATTATTATTATTATTATCATTAAAATAGTTATTAGTATTATCATTAATATTATTATAATATTTATTATTATTAGTATTATTATAATTAAAATTAATATTAGTAACACCTAATTATTATGATTACTATTATTATCATTATTATGAACACGATATAAAAGATGGTTAAACGCTATTAACAAATTGATTAGAAAATAATGAGTATAAGTATCATGATGAAATTAAAATATTGAAAGGTATTGATTTAGATAAAAATATCATTTTCATTATTTTTATTATTATTATTATTAAAAGTATTATTAATATTAAAACTATCATTTTTACTAAAAATTATTATTTTTAAATAGAAATATCATTATTATTATAAAATATCATTATTATTATTATTTTAGTATTATTATTAATAAAAATTATCATTTTATCATAATATCATTTTTTAGTAAATATAAATATCGATATTTTTATTAATAAAATAATAATAATTATTATTACAAAATAATACAACTTATACTTATTATCAATATTATTTTATCAAATAAATATGTAATACAAAGATATTTTACTACATATAATATAAATACATTAATAATACCTAGCATTATATTTTTATGATATTAAATGAATTTTATAAATTTTATTACTTAAGATATAAAAAAGTATATTTTTTATATAAATTTTAATATAAAATTTTATTTATTAATAAACGAATCATATTATTTACTCTAATAAAATTTGTGAAAAATATTTAAATATATAAAACGACTATATTCAAACTATATAATAATCATGTATAATTTTTGGAAGTCATTTTGGTCAAGATGACTTTTGTTGACTTTTGCATATTTAGTCTCGAGCATTAGGATTGTGATACACTACGACTTGACCTAAACTATTAAACAGATATTGACCAATATACAAATATATATACTTAATTTAGGTTCGTGAATCCGAGGCCAACCTTGCACTTGTTCAATGACGTCATATGTATTTTCCCTACGAAATACTGTATGGTGAGTTTCATTTGCTCCCCTTTTAAATGCTTTTGCAATATATATATTTTTGGGACTGAGAATACATGCGCTGCTTTTATAAATATTTTACGTAATAGACACAAGTAATCGAAACTACATTCTATGGTTGGATTATCGAATCGAATATGCCCCTTTTAGATTGGTAGTCTAAGAATTAGGGAACAGTACCCCTAATTGACACGAATCCTAAAGATAGATCTATGGGCAAAATAAACCCCATCCGAGGTACGGATGCTTTAGTACTTTGACTTATTATTATACAGACGAGAGGATTCTATTTTGGGGATATTCTATATGCATCTTGTTAATGTCGGTTACCAGGTGTTCACCATATGAATGATTTTTATCTCTATGTTGTGCGAAATGCCTGATACGAGATTATGTTTATGAAAGATGGAATTTAAATCTTGTGGTCTATTAAAATTATAGAATTGATGGATTTTGATAAACTAATGAACTCACCAACCTTTTGGTTGACACTTTAAAGCATGTTTATTCTCAGGTATTAAAGAAATCTTCCGCTGTGCATTTTCTCATTTTAGAGATATTACTTGGAGTCATTCATTGCATATTTCAAAAGACGTTGCATTCAAGTCGTTGAGTTCAATAGAGATTATTATTAAGTAAATGACAGATTAGGTCATTTATATTTTGGATATTTTGAAATGATATGCATGCCTGTCAATTTTCGATGTAATGAAAGTTTGTCTTTTAAAAATGAATGCAATGTTTGTAAAATTTATCATATAGAGGTCAAATACCTCGCGATGTAATAAACTATTGTGAATCGTTTATAATGTATATGAACGGGTCCCTTCTAATGACCCGTCCTAATCCATCTGGACGAATACATTACATTTGGTTACATCGCGAGAAACTTGACCTCTATATGATACATTTTACAAACATTGTATTCGTTTTTAAAAGACAAACTTTCATTACATCGAAAGTTGATGGCATGCATACCATTTCATAATATATCCAACTATAATTGACTTAATAATAATCTTGATGAACTCAACAACTCGAATGCAATGTCTTTTGAAATACGTCATGAATGACTCCAAGTAATATCTCTAAAATGAGCAAATGCACAGCGAAAGATTTCTTTCAAACCTGAGAATACACATGTTTTCAAGTGTCAACCAAAAGGTTGGTGAGTTCATTAGTTTATCATAATCAATCATTTCCATTATTTTAATAGACCACAAGATTTCATATTTTAATTTCTCATAAACTTAATCTCATATCAGGCATTTCGCAAACTGCATAGAGATAAAAATTCATTCATATGGTGAACACCTGGTAACCGACCTTAACAAGATGCATATAGAATATCCCCATCATTCCGGGACTCCCTTCGGACATGATAAATTCGAAGTACTAAAGCATCCGATACTTTGGATGGGGCTTGTTGTGACGACCCAGAAATTTCTGGCTAAATTTTAACTTTAATCCTTCTAAGATACTGACACGATAAGCAAAGTCTATTAAACCGAGTTCCAAAATGTTTGAACTATTTTTCATGAATGTATTTGAACCTTTGACTATTTTCGACGATTCACGAACAATTGTGTGTAATTAATATGTAGTATATATATTTATATATAACATTTTGAATTAATAAAATATACTTTAATAATTTGAATTAAAATGTAAAATAATATATAGAATAATCAAGTTGTTATTGAAATAAATGTATATATGAATTCTATGTATTGTAAGGTTTGAATATTAAATATTTAATGTAAGTTATTATATATATTACATAATTAGTAATATGTAATATTAATGTCTAATACAATAAGTTTTATTATAAATTAAACTATAGTTGTTATATTAATGTTATTACTTTCATTATTATTATCAATAGTAATAACAATATTATTAATATATATACCCACATAAAATTTGATTCAGTTAATTAATAATATTATGAGTATCATTAATAAGATCTGTATTATTGTATATAGTAGAAAAAATTTATGATTTTAATTATTATTGTTATTTTGATAATTACCATTACTATAAAAATCATTATTTATAATATAAAGATTATTATAAGAATAACACAATTTATTATTATTATCATTGTATTACGATTATTATTGTTATTTATATAACTATTGTTGTTATTAGTATTATATGTATCATAGAATTTTTTACATGTAATTTGTTATATTATTACTAGCATTATCATAATCATTGTTATTATTATTTGTTATTAATAATGTTATCCTATTATCTTTATCAATATTATTATTATTTTGTTTTATCATTAATACCATTACAAAACTTATTAAGATCATTATTATGGTAATTATTAATATCATCATAATATTATTATTACTTTTACTATTATTAATATTATTATTATTAATATTAGTATTTTAATTGTCTTAAATATAATCAGTAAAAATCAATATTATTTATATAAAATGATAAAAGTACGAACTGGATCCTAATTTGTTACACATTGCTTTCAAGTTGTAGCAAATTTTGTTTTCAGTCTCATGGATGGTACAAATTAATCTTGTAAAGATTAGAAGCAGTTAACAATCGAAATCTGGTTTTACTTTATTTTTTTTTATTTCTTCTGTCCTTGGAATCAAAAGTTGTCGACTAAAATCTACTTATATATTATTCCATGATATCGATTAATTCATTCATTCCTTTCATAACCAAATATCAATTTGCAAATAACCCAAATTTTTGAATTAAAACAGAAAACTAAAAGCATAAACCATTTATCCCCTGTTCTTGAAGTATTTTAGCCAAAATTCGAAATTTAGTTTTATTTAAAAATCTACAAATGCAGAGTTGCTTGAAAACTCCTACTTGATCTATCTGGAAAGTTTTAGTCTTAAATTCATTAAATTGAAATCGAATTTTCGAGTCAAAGTATTTTTTTTAAAAAGTCAACAGTTTGTTCATCGATCAAATTCGAATGAATTGTTAAAGTTCCAGTCTAATTAATGACTCTAATGCATTCTAATGATCATTATTAAGATATTTCATGAAGACATTAGGGTCTCAAAACGTACCTATATCAAAAATCGATTTCTTTTTATTTATGAGTGCAGCGAAGCTGCTGTATAAAAAAATATGTTTTTTTTATTTTCTTTCACGTTTATGTAAATCAGATTGGCAATCGAGCTATCCCATTTTATTTATAAATCCTAAAAACCGAAATCATTTTTTTATTATGGTTGATATAAATCTCTGTCGAGTTTAAGTTTGAAAAGATGAAAAAGATATAGTGAAACAGATAGTTATAGCATATATAAATTCGTCGGAGTATTAAATCAGAAAGATCAAAACAGACGGATGGTTAGGGGGTTATGTTAGGTACCGAGAGGTCTCGGGTTCGAGCCTGTGCAGTGGCGCATTTTCTTTTAACAAGTCATTTCCTTCAAAGGTAGTCATTTTTTCTTATTATTATTATTATTATTATTATTATTATTATTATTATTATTATTATTATTATTATTATTATTATTATTATTATTATTATTATTATTATTATTATTATTGTTGTTGTTGTTGTTGTTGTTGTTAATTGCTATTATGACTAGTAATATAGTTATTATTATTCTTATTATTACTAATAAAGATCACCATTCATTATTGCTAATATAATTAAAATTACAAGTGTGATTATTAGGTATAAGTAAAGTTAATATAATTACGATAAATATATTATTTTTATTAGTATTAGGATTATTATTATTAGTATTATCATTAAGGTTATTATTTGTATTACTAATATGATTGAAAACTATCATTATTATTAGTATCATTATTAGTATGAAATTAATTAATAAGATTATTGTCATTTTAAACCTTTGTATTAATATTAACATTATTAATATTATTATTATCATTAGCATTAGTATTATTATAAGTAGTATTAATTATATTATCATTATTATTATTAAAATGATTATCATATTTAGAATTGTAATTATTAAAAATTCGTATTTTTATAACTATATTATGGGAATCATTTTTAGGAAAACTATCGTTATATTATTACTATTACTAAAAATATCCTTTTTAGTAAAATTATCATTATTACTAAATTTATAATTTTTAAAATTTCTATTAAACTTATCATTTTGTACTTTTTTATTAAAACTAGCATTATTATTATCAACAATAGAATCATTAATATTATTATCATTATCATTAATATTAGTATTATCACTATTTCAAATATTATCTTAGTAATACTAAAGTACTGTTTTAACCAAACAAATGATATATATATATATATATATATATATATATATATATATATATATATATATATATATATATATGTATATATATATATGTATATATATATATATATATATATATGTATATATATATATATGTATATATATATATATATATATATATGTATACATATATATATATATATATATGTATACATATATATATATATGTATACATATATATATATATATATATATATATATATATATATATATATATATAAATATATTTAATACATATAACATAACAAAATTTAATATATTTTACATACAAAATGAATATACGAATATATATATATATATATATATATATATATATATATATATATATATATATATATATATATATATATATATATAGGTATAAAAATATATTTAATACATATAACGTAACAAAATTTAATATATTTTACATACAAAATGAATATACAAAATATATATATATATATATATATATATATATATATTATTAATTATTAATATAAAAATGATATAACTAATAAATTTATATATATATATAAACTTTATCGATTACAATTATGTATATTAATAAGTACACAAATAATATAGGTTCGTGAATCCGAGGCCAACCCTGCTTTGTTCAAATTCGTCATATATATATATATATATATATATATATATATATATATATATATATATATATATATATATATATATATATATATATATATATATATATATAGGTATAAAAATATATTTAATACATATAACATAACAAAATTTAATATATTTTACATACAAAATGAATATACGAATATATATATATATATATATATATATATATATATATATATATATATATATATATATATATATATATATATATATATATTATTAATTATTAATATAAAAATGATATAACTAATATATATATATATATATATATATATATATATATATATATATATATATATATATATATATATATATATATATATAACTTGTTCGATTACAATTATGTATATTAATAAGTACACAAATGATATAGGTTCGTGAATCCGAGGCCAACCCTGCATTGTTCAAAGTCGTCATATGTATTTTTACTAAAAAATACAGTATTGTGAGTTTCATTTGCTCCATTTTTAAATGCTTTTGCAATATATATTTTTGGGCTGTGAATACATGCACTGCTTTTATAAATGTTTTACGAAATAGACACAAGTACTTGAAACTACATTGTATGGTTGAATTACTATACCGAATATCGCCCCTTCAAGTCTGGTAACCTAAGAATTAGGGAAATGGCCCCTAATTGATGAGAATCCTAAGGATAGATCTGTGGGCCTAACAAACCCCCTTCTAAAATTTGGAATGCTTTAGTACTTCGATTTAAATGGTGATTGCGATTGCCAATATTTATGGCATACTTACGAGTATGCGGGGGATATTCTATATGCATTATGTTAATGTCGGTTACCAGGTGTTCATCATACGAATGGATTTTATACACTTGCGAGTGTAATGATATATATGAAAAATGAGAATCTTGTGGTATATTAAAATGATGGAAATGATCGATTATGATAAACTAATGAACTCACCAACCTTTTGGTTGATACTTTAAAGTATGTTTATTCTCAGGTATGAAAGAAATCTTCCGCTGTGCATTTGCTCATTTTAAAGACATTACTTGGAGTCGATCATCGCAATGGGACCAGATGTTGGTGACTTCATCCAGATGGATTAGGACGGGGTATGACATGTGGTATCAGAGCGGTGGTCTTAGCGAACCAGGTCTTGCATTAGTATGACTAACTGATAGTTGTTTAGATGCATTAGTGAGTCTGGACTTCGACCGTGTCTGCATGTCAAAAGTTTTGCTTATCATTTAGTGTCGAAAATTATTTGTTTATTATCCTTAAAGTCTAGACACGTCTTACTGCCTCTATTGCATAGATAGTGTATAGATAAATTCATATCTTAGTGTATCTGTTACTGTTACCTTTGCCTGACAGCTTCCGTAGATTCCTCCATAACTTATGGGATTTTAGTATTATATATACATATGTAAATTATGTATTGCAGGGTACTGATGTCAAAGCAGAGGGGTATAAAATACTATTAAATTTTAGCAGGAAATACTATTAAATACGATACAATTTTACACAAGATATTTATTTATTTATAGAATGGATATACTTAAACCTTGCTACAACACTTATAGGCAGTGTACCTAATCGTACAGTAGTGTAGTTTTTAGTAAGTCCGGTTCGTTCCACAGGGAAATCTTTAAACAAAGCTCAACGCTATATTAGTTTACTTTTATAAAAATACAAATATATATATAAGTAATATTATTATTATAAAGGGGGGTTTTTACCGTTTAATGACCGGTTTGTCGATTTTAAAACTTTAGTCGCAGTTAAAACCTAATGTAAAATATAAAATAAATACAAGACTTAAATTAAAGCGTAAAGTAAATAACGATAATGAAATTGCGAATAATAAAAATGCGATAAAATAAAATTGCGATAATTAAAAAGTACGATAATTAAAAGTGCGATAAAATAAAATAAATAAAAGTGCGATAATTAGAAGTGCAATTAAATATAAAATAAAGGAAATTAAATATGAAATAAAAGAATTATGCTTATTTAAACTTCCGTAATCATGATGTTTGACGTGTTGATTTTAGTTTTATGCCCATGGGTTAATTGTCCTTTGTCCTGGATTATTTAATATGTCCGTCTGGTTTTTGTCCATAACAGTCCATCAGTCATAAATATAAATTGCAAGTGTCCTCGTCAAATTATTATTATACCCGAAGTTAAATATTCCAACTAATTGGGGATTCGAATTGTAACAAGGTTTTAATACTTTGTTTAATGAATACACCAGGTTATCGACTGCGTGTAAACCAAGGTTTTACTACTTTGTTAACAATTACACCAATTACCCTTGAATGTAATTTCACCCCTGTTTTAATTATTCTAGTGGCTATTAATCCATTCCCGTGTCCGGTTAAATGAACGATTATTCGTACATATAAATACCCCGCCCATCGTGTCCGATCGAGTGTATATGGTAATTTATAGGGACGCCCAATTGTAAATCTTTATATTAACATTAACAAACTTTTATTTAGTTAAACAAATATAAAGCCCATTAATAGCCCATAGTCTAATTTCCACAAGTGTCGTTCTTTTGTCCAAACCCCAATTATGGTACAAAGCCCAATTACCCAATTTTAGTAATTAGCCCAACATCATGATTACTTCGTTTTAAATAAGCATAATAATAACTTAGCTACGAGACATTAATATAAAAAGGTTGAACATAACTTACAATGATTAAAAATAGCGTAGCGTTACACGGACAGAATTTCGACTTACACCCTTACAACATTCGCTAACATACCCTTATTATTAGAATTAAAATTAAAATTAAAATATAAATTATATATATATATATATAAGTTTTACGTATGAAGAGGAAGAAAAAAAGATGATCAAATTTGATCAGAATTCGGTTGGCTTTATAGCCAGAGTTGAAAATTGGGGCTCCGCGACTCGCGGCAAAAACCCCTTCAAACTCCGCGAGTCGCGGAGGATGTATTTACAGCTCACACCCTTGGAGTTTCTTGCTGCCGACGGTTTTAATAATATATATAATATATATATAATTAATATAATTAATTATATATTATATTATATTTATATACATAGTTAACTTGTAATTTTTAGTCCGTTGCGTCGAGCGTTAAGAGTTGACTCTGGTCCCGGTTCCGGATTTTCGAACGTCCTCGCGTACAATTTAATATCTTGTACTTTGCGTTTTGAATCTTGTACTCTTGTGATTTCGAGACGTTTCTTATCAATAATTTGAACCTTTTTTATTGTCTTTTGTACTTTTGAGCTTTTTGGTCGTTTGCGTCTTCAATTCGTCGAATCTGTCTTTTGTCTTCACCTTTTATTATTTAAACGAATATCACTTGTAAATAGAACAATTGCAACTAAAAGCTTGTCTTTCTTGAGGAATAATGCTATGAAATATATGTTCGTTTTTAGCATTATCAAATATTCCCACACTTGAGCGTTGCTTGTCCTCAAGCAATATTGTCTTGAAATACTAGAATCACTTCTTTATTCTTCACACTTTGTACATCAGTGATTTCTATACGGCGGTATAAACAATGGTAGTAACTATATGGTTTACAGTCTCACATGACTATAAAAATTTAGATCCATTAAGAAAATTGGATCTTTATGAAAGCATTTGATCTTTTGAAAATTAAATCTAGTTTTTACCCTAGATAAGTTTTCCGGAATAACCCTTTACCCGTGTTTGCAAAATATTTTTGTGGGTTTGGTGGGTTTCAGATTTGAAAATTTTAGCTCAAAACTTGCGGTTTTGTGTCACCCACTTGCTAACCTTGTATTTGGAAAGCAACACGTCCAGTTTACTTGTCCCGTATATTACCTTTCGGCAAACTACCGTCCGGTTGTAAAGGAAAGCGTTGAACAAGCAACTGTTAAGGCAATGTCCCGTGACATGCTTTTGATTATGGTCTATAACGTGTCGGACGCAATTACTATCCTTGGTAGGAGCAATAGTAAAGCTCACCCTTATAATTTTTCGGTATGGCACAAGGTCCTGTCTTTGACCACTATGCAACCACCGTTCTTACGGTTGACACCCGATTTAGTTCAGGTGACCTAATGAATTCCAGGTGAATTCCTAGGATTTTACGTTCAATGGTAATGAACGCATTGAAAATAGGGTTTTCAGAAAACAAATCGGTTTGTAATTTTGATCAAAATATTTTCTCGTTCAAGCTCGAGTTTAGATATCATTGAATTCCATGAGTTTGTAATTCTCAATCTTTAAGGTCAATCTCTAGGATTGAGTAATATCAGTCTTAAAAGCTGATTTTTAATCTTTAAGGAGATTATCCTTTCTGGGGATCTGATTCATTAGTCTTATCCAGCTAATTTGCATGGTGCCCCCCCATTGTACGAGATAAATCCTTCTCATGGTTAGGATAAATCTGACCACTTGGCGACCCTGTTTAATGCTGAGGTCCGTGGATTTCCTGCTGATTTTAGTGATGACTTTTCTAGATTTTTCGTCAACCTACAGCTGGTCTGGACGACAACTTCATGACCTAAATCAAGAAGCGCGTTTCTTTTTCGGAAGACTTTACTTCCTTTTAATGATGGAATTGATTCATCATGTAGATCCATCTCTTCTTTTCTTTCATCGGGTAAAACAGTTTAGTTTAGTCCAAAGCAAAAGTATTTTCAGTTATTTGTTACAGATATATGTGACATATGTTTAAAATAACTTGGTAAATTTTCCCACACTTGGCTTTTTATTTTCCTTTTTATCGTCCTCTATTCCATTTTAAATGAATTTTAACATTTTAGTTTGTTTCTCAATTTATGTCCTTTCCGAGGTAACAATAATTTCGGTGTTAAAACCTAGTTTTATCGTTCATAAATATGTATAAACATGATTTTGAATTCATTTAATTGAAAATTTTGAAAAATTTTACTAGAATTGGGTAGTCAGTATATAAGACTAGGGCTGTTCTTTTTTATCAGAGAGCACTAGATTCTAATACAACTACTGCTTTACTAGTATTTTTAATGGTAACCAAGTGTTTAATATAAAAATTTTAAAATCCGAAAGAATTTAACCCCTTCCCACACTTAAGATCTTGCAATGCCCTCATTTGCAAGAAATCAGTAACAATTTAAATTATTGAGGGTGATTTGTGTGAAAATGATTAAATTTTTACCAAAGTTTCCAAATATATTGGCGTTTGTTTGCTGAATGATAAATGGTGCACGTCATTTGTTCATTCCGTCTTGTTGTTATTTCACATATATTTTGCATCTTGTCGTCAAAATTAGTTGCTTTTGCTGAACTTAATGCCAGTCTTTGAAAATGCGTTGTTTTACCCTGTTGTGTACATAAGATAAACTGCAAACATATATACATATTTTTGAAGTTTGGTTTATTACCCCACATTCAAAAATTATTAAAATCTAAGAATAAAAGTTAGATAATTATAAAAATGATTACAATATTAACAAAAATATTAAATATATCAATAATTACAAATTACAAAATAAAAAAAAAATAAGTATACTAAGGATGATATTGGTACCAATAGGGGTTCCAGGTATAACCATAAGTGCTATAGAATGCTTCGGCAGGGTCATACGTAGGATATGGTGGCTGCATCTCTATCGACCAAGGAGGGAAGACGGGTTTCGGTGTAGGAATATAGTTTCTACCTATATGTTGGCAATGCGCTATGATCTGGTTCTGATGAACTTGCCAATCTTCAAATGCTCTCTGTCTAGCATTTTCGTATTCCTGAGAAGCTATAAACCTATGCATTTCTTGCATCTCATTCCCCCCTCCTACATTACCTTGTTGCTGGTTTCTCTCCACCTGTGGATGTCTACCATGGTATCGTACTGCGGCGTTATTTCGCCGCTTCAAAACTTTCGCACCATGGTATACATTTAAACCTATAGTGTCACGGGGTTCTGGTTCTTCTACTAATAATCCCCCCCGACTTATATCCACACCGAGATATTCACCAATCAAAGTAATAAAAATACCACCTCTTATTATGCTATGTGGACGCATCCCCCGAACCATAGCTGATAAATAATAACCCACACAATATGGTATACTTACAGCGCTCTGTGGGTCTCGAATACACATATGGTAAAACAAATCTTGTTCATTTACTTTTTCTTTGTTCTTACCCCTCTGTGTAATCGAATTAGCTAAAAACCTATGTATCACTCTTAATTCGGCTCTATCTATATCCAAATAAGAGTAGTTTCCCCCTTTGAAACGGTGATGGCTTGTCATTTGACTCCACACACCGTGTGTATCAAAATTCTCATCTATCTTTCTACCATTTAGTATCAATCCTCTACAATCGGCAGACGCTAATTCCTCAGGCGTATATATACGTAAAGCCTGAGCCATGTCCAGTAAAGACATGTGACGCATCGAACCGCCTAACAAAAATCTAATAAAAGAACGATCGGTTAGACTAGCTACCCGATCATTCAACTCTATACTACATAACAACTCTTCACACCATACTTTATATACAGGTCTGCGTATGGTGAATAAACATATCCAGTCATTAAAAGAAGAATTACCATACCTTTGTACAAGTAATTCCCTAATTGGCCCGGCCAATTCTACAGCTTCTAAGGGTCCCCATTCTATGACCCTCGGTACCTCAACAACCTTAGAGTGAAGAGTATGCAAACCCCGTTGATATTTTGGATAATCTATCCAAAGTCTGTCAAATCTCAGGTTCGGGTGCAACTGTTCCAAGTGCATATCTGAAAAGGTCATGACTGGATGAGGTACATCCTGCTTGTAGTAGTTATCTACCTCCTGTTGTTCCAAATTCTCAGCAGGAGCATTGCGGGCTTGGGATGAAGATTCACCCCTTTCATTCTGCAAAACACATCAAACACAAATTTTGTGCATCCAAATATGCATTAGTGTCAGCAAAATCATCAATCAAAATAATTACAATGACATTATCAATTTATATCAAACTTAAGCTTATTTTTACATTTTTATCAAATCTACACTTTTTCAAATAAGCATATACGAAAATTTTCGCCAAGTTCATAAGCATTCAACTCAAATAACATGTCAAAATAATCATTACTAGCAATCAAACAAGTCTCAAATGGCATTATCTTTCAAAAATCAAGTTCATGAATTTTAGACTTAAAAAAGTCCACTTTAATTCTCAAAATCATGTTTAGGCTCAAAGTTTGGATCATTTAACTACCTAGACATGTTACACTACTCATCTTAGCAACAATTCATGACAAAAATCGGCCATAACCTGTTTATATCAAAAAGCCCCAAATTTGCTCAAGAACACAAACCCTAGATTATTCAAAATTTGAAGTTTAAGGCTTCTAATCATATTAAACAGCATCAATCTAGGTTATACAAGCATAATACATAAACAATTTAAGTCTAATTACACTAAAAAGCATCAAAATCAAATTGGGGAAAAAATAGCTCAAGAACACCTAATTTCGAATTAAATGGTGTTTAGGTGTAGAAATTTACCGTTTTTCTTGAGTAATTCTTAGATAGCATCCTTCTCAACATGATTTTAGCAAAAAATTTGGTGATTAACGGTTAAAAATTGGGATTTTTGGGGGTGTTTTTCGGGTTCTTTTTTCACAGTATTTTTCTGTTTTGTGTGTGGGGGAGTGAACTGATCGTGCAGCTCTTTTATTTTTTTTTCTGGGTTTTGGTCCCTCCGCGAGTCGCGGAGATTTTGCACTTCAAACTCCGCGAGTCGCGGAGTTTGCTCTTTTTTTTTTTTTTTTTTTTATATATAATCTTTAACTTTTGAAACAATTAAGTAATTAATTTTAAAATTTTGTTTCCCTTGTTATTTAGGACGAGGTCGTTTCGGATCGATGTCCTAGTCCGTCCCTCGACAAAATTTTAAAATTTGTATTTTAGTAGCGATTGTTTTAAAAGCTAAGATTTTTGGGTTTTTTTAATTTTTTTGGCATACTTTAAATCAATAAGATTAAAAATAATGATAATAAAAGTTCTCGTCCCTCCCTCGGGTAAAGCAATTTCGGTTCAAAGACCTAGTCTTCAACTTACGACGAATTTTAAAAATCATATTCTTAACTTAATGAGATAAAGTAAATTTTTGTTTTTAAATTCACACAAGTTAAATATAAAATTCAAAATTAATAAAAAAAAATCACACCAAACTTAAAATTTGAAATGCATAAAATTAAAAATTCATATTTTAAAAATTAAAAATTCACACCAAACTTAATTTAAAAATTCATATTATAAATTCATACCAAACTTATATTAATTTTTCAAATATTTACAATTTTAAATATATTGTTTTTACAAAGTTTACAATATTAATTTAAGATTTAAATATTAATTTTAAAAACATGGTAAAAAAAAATAAATTATCTTTTTGTCTTTTTATCCCACTTTAATCAATCAAATATTATCAAAAATATGCGCCCCTCTTTTCGGTAAAGTAATTTCGGTTCAAAGACCTAATTTAACTCATGACGAATTTTTGAAATATTTTGGGTTGATTGATTAAAGATATTTATACCTTAAGAATAAACGTTAAATTTCGCAGTGATGTAATAAATTTTTGAATGATATCAATAATTTCGGTCGCCAAACCTAATTTTATTTAATACCAATTTAATACTTTTTAGCGAACAAATTAGCGTTTATTATCAAAAGGTTAAAAATAAATAAAAATAAAAACTGTACAGACATACCTGTGAAATAGATTTCTTAGTTATATGATCTATTATATTCATAAGATAGTCGGTTTAATTGGTTTTCCATGGCTGCATAGGCGTAACCTCGAGCATTCATTGTCTTTTCTTCTAAACATATGAACGGTCCGTCTCTGCATAAAGTAACAAATTCGGTATTTGAATAGGTTTGATTATTTGAACATTTACCTCCATGTGACCATTTTCCGCATTTGTGACATCGTTCTAGGTGTCGTGCTCTTCTTTTCGCTGCGGATTTTGATTTTCCTTTACCAAATTGTAACTTATTATCTTCGCATCTGGATCCTTTTCTAACTCCGTCCATTCTTTCTCTGATTACTGATACTAATTCACTCGGTAATATATCATTATTTCTTTTAGTGATCAAAGCGTGTAGCATTAGGCCATGGTTTAATTCACATGCAGTCTTCATTTTGTAAAAACCTAAAAAAAATAAAAATTCAGAATGGGGGGAGAAGACTAGTTCTTTAGGGTCTGCTAGGGAAAGACCATACGTGTTCCATTTTCGAGAACTACACGAAAACAGACAATCTAACTCTAACATAAATACATATTATCCTTTAAAGACTTGATTCTCCCCACACTTAGTTAGCTGTGGTGTTGAAATTGTGATTAACTTCGTTGTCGACTTCCATCGGACCATGTATGTAATGTTTAACTCTGTGACCATTAACTTTAAATTCAATCCCATTTGAATTTATTAATTCTATCGTTCCGTATGGGAAAACTCTTTTGACTATGAATGGTCCAGACCATCTTGATTTCAATTTTCCAGGAAATAGCTTGAATCGTGAATTGAAAAGAAGAACTCTGTCTCCTTCTTTAAATTCTTTTGAACTTCTGATTCTTTTATCATGCCATTTCTTCGTTCTTTCTTTATAGATTAATGAATTTTCGTATGCTTCATGTCTTAATTCTTCTAATTCATTTAGTTGACTTAATCGTAGACGTCCGGCTTCATGTAAATCAAGATTACATGTCTTCAAAGCCCAAAATGCTTTATGTTCAATTTCTACTGGAAGATGACATGCTTTTCCATAAACAAGTCTAAAAGGTGTGGTTCCAATTGGAGTTTTGTAGGCTGTTCTAAAAGCCCAGAGTGCATCCTCCAATTTAATGGACCATTCCTTCGAATTTGATCCTACGGTTTTCTCTAGAATATGTTTTAAAGCTCGGTTGGTATTTTCAACTTGTCCACTTGTTTGTGGATGATATGCGGTGGAGATTTTATGAGTTACTCCATATCTTTTAAGAACTTTCTCAAGTTGATTATTACAGAAATGAGTACCCCGATCACTTATTAAAGCTTTCGGTGTTCCAAACCTTGCAAAAAGACGTTTTAAAAAGTTTACTACAACTCATGCATCGTTAGTTGGGAGAGCTTGTGCTTCCGCCCATTTAGATACATAATCAATGGCTACGAGTATATATAAATTATTATGAGATTTTGGAAATGGACCCATAAAGTCAATACCCCAAATGTCAAATACTTCACATACTTGGATGACATTTTGTGGCATTTCATCACGTTGACTTATTTTTCCGGCCCTTTGACATGCATCACAGGATTTGCAAAGAAGGTGTGCGTCTTTGTAAATTGTAGGCCAATAGAATCCAGCTTCATAGACTTTTCTTGCTGTTAGTTGAGGCCCATAATGCCCTCCTGTTGGTCCTGTGTGACAATGGTTTAAAATTTTACTAGCTTCATCTCCAAATACACATCGGCGTATTATTCCATCGGGACAACTTTTAAACAGATGTGGATCTTCCCAGAAATAGTGTTTTATATCACTGAAGAATTTCTTTCGTCTTTGGTACGATAATCCTTTTTCAAGGAATCCACAAACTAAGTAGTTTGCATAGTCTGCAAACCATGGGATTTCTTTATAATCTATCTTCAATAGATATTCATCAGGAAAGTTGTCTTGTATGGCTGATTCATTTAGAACTTCTAATTCGGGATTTTCAAGACGAGAAAGATGATCAGCGGCGAGATTTTCTGCTCCTCTTTTATCTCGGATTTCAATATCAAACTCTTGTAAGAGTAAGATCCAACGGATTAATCTTGGTTTAGCATCTTGTTTTGAAAATAGGTATCTAAGAGCAGAATGGTCGGTATAGACCACCGTTTTTGCTAGAACGAGATATGATCGAAATTTGTCAAAAGCAAAGACAATAGCAAGGAGTTCTTTTTCAGTAGTTGTATAGTTTGTTTGTGCTCCTTGTAATGTCTTACTAGCATAATATATAGGTTGAAATCGTTTTTCAATCCTTTGTCCTAAAACGGCTCCCATTGCAAAATCACTTGCATCGCACATTAGTTCAAATGGTAGATTCCAATTTGGTGTTATCATGATCGGTGCATTAGTGAGTTTCTCTTTAAGAATATTAAAAGATTTGATACACTCATCTGAAAAGATGAATGGCGCATCCTTTTCTAGGAGTTTATTCATAGGAGTGGCAATTTTAGAAAAATCTTTTATAAAACGTCGGTAAAAACCGGCATGCCCTAGAAAACTCCTAACTCCTCTAACATTTGTGGGATGTGGAAGTTTAGCAATTACATCTACTTTAGCTCTATCCACTTCAATTCCTTCTTTTGAAATTTTATGTCCAAGAACGATGCCTTCTTTAACCATGAAATGGCATTTCTCCCAATTAAGTACTAGATTTGATTTTTCGCATCTAATTAGCATTTGTTCCAGATTAACTAGACATGATTTAAATGTATCACCGAAGACTGAAAAGTCATCCATGAATACTTCCATGCATTCTTCTATCATGTCATGAAAAATCGCCATCATACACCTTTGAAATGTTGCAGGGGCGTTGCAAAGTCCAAATGGCATGCGTTTGTAAGCAAAAGTACCATAAGGGCACGTGAATGTGGTTTTCTCTTGATCTTCGGGTGCTATTGGAATTTGAAAATATCCGGAAAATCCATCTAGAAAACAATAGTAACTATTTCCGGCTAATCTTTCCAACATTTGATCTATGAAAGGTAAGGGAAAGTGATCTTTTCTGGTGGCGTCATTTAATTTTCTATAATCAATACATACACGCCATCCTGTTACAGTCCTAGTAGGAATAAGCTCATTTTTCTCATTTGTGATAACAGTCATGCCACCCTTCTTAGGTACGCATTGAACTGGGCTTACCCATGGACTATCAGAAATTGGATATATCAAACCTGCATCTAGCAGTTTAATAATCTCTTTCTTAACTACATCTTGCATATTAGGATTTAGTCTTCGTTGGCGTTGCACATACGTTTTATGACCTTCTTCCATAAGGATTTTATGTGTGCAATACGAAGGACTTATTCCTTTAATATCATGAATCTTCCATGCAATGGCTGGTTTATGAGCTTTCAACACAGAAATGAGTTGTGATTTTTCATTTTCAGTAAGAGAAGACGATATTATTACAGGTAATTCAGATTCACCATGTAAATAAGCGTATTCCAAATGGTTTGGAAGTGGCTTTAACTCTAATTTCGGAGGTTCTTCTATCGATGATTTATATCGATATCTGTCTTCTTCTTTTAGCATTTGAATTTCTTCTGTTGTTGGTTCATATCCATTAGCTATAAGTGTAGCTAACATTTCAGCTTCATCAATTGGTTCATTACATTCTCCTAAAGAACATTCTCCTGTTCCTTGTAATTCTGGAAATTCTTCTAATAATTCTGCATGTGCATCTATAGTTTGAATATAATAACATGTATCATCTGCAGATTGTGGTTGTTGCATTGCTCTATCAACTGAAAAGGTAACACGCTCATCCTCTATACTTAGGGTCAGTTTCTTACCGAACACGTCTATCATTGCTTTAGCCGTGTTTAAGAATGGTCTTCCTAATATGAGAGGAACTTGAGAATCTTCTTCCATGTCCAAAACAACAAAATCTACTGGAAATACTAAAGTACCAACTTTAACTAGCATATTCTCCATTATCCCTCTAGGATATTTTATTGATCTATCGGCTAGTTGTATGCTTATTCTGGTTGGTTTCAATTCTCCAAGGTCTAGTTTAGCGTATAGTGAATACGGCATTAGATTTATACTAGCACCTAAGTCTGCCAATGCTTCTATTGAACTAAGACTACCCAGAAAACATGGAATTGTGAAACTTCCTGGATCAGATAGTTTTTCTGGTATCTTATTCAACAGCACTGCTGAACAATTAGCATTCATAGTAACAGCCGAGAGTTCTTCCATTTTCTTTCTATTTGAGATTAGATCTTTCAAGAATTTAGCATATCTAGGAATTCCTGAAATCACATCAATGAAAGGAAGATTTACATTTATCTGTTTAAACATATCCAAGAATTTGGATTGCTCGGCTTCAAGTTTTTCTTTCTTCATTTTACTCGGGTAAGGAAGTGGTGGTTGGTATGGTTTAACATAAGGTTTATCCTTAACTGTGTTATCTTCATTAACCTTTTCAACTACCGGTTCTTTTTCCTTTTCTTTATCAGGTTGTGGTTCTTGTGGAGTAGGAATGGTTTCATCAGAAGTTACAGGTATTTCAGGTGGTTTAAGTGTTGTACCACTTCTTGTGGTAATGGCTTTAGCTGTTTCATTCCGGGGGTTAGCATTTGTATTACTAGGTAAACTTCCCGGTTTTCTTTCACCTATTAACCTTGCTAGGTTACTTACTTCTTGTTCCAGATTTTGAATAGAAGCTTGTTGATTTCTAAATGCTTGAGCATTTTGTTCATTGGTTTGTTTCTGAGATGTGAAAAACTGCGTTTGAGTTTCAACTAGCTTCGTCATCATATCTTCTAAATTCGGCTTTTTATCATCGGTTTGTTGTGGTGGTTTGTTTTGAAAATTTGGTCTTTGCTGATTGTAATTATTATTGGATACTTGTTGATTGCTAGGACCTTGTTGGTTGTTGTATGGAATATTTCGGTTATAATTCTGGTTTTGATTGTAAATCGGTCTTGGCGGTTGATAATTATTCTGATAATTATTTCCAGGCCTTTGGTTTATGTATGAAATATTCTCTCTTTGTTCCATTGTTAATTCAATACTGAGACAATCTTTTGTCAAATGTGGTCCTCCACACTGCTCACAACTAATTCGTATAGCATGAATATCTTTAGTCATCTTTTCCATTCGTCTCTCGAAAGCATCTGTCTTTGCGGAAATGGAATCTAAGTCATGGCTAGAATCGGCTCTAGCTGCTTTAGATGATCTAATGATATATTTTTCTTGGTGCCACTCATGTGAGTGAGAAGCAGTATTATCAATAATTTTGTAAGCATCAGTTTCGGTTTTCTTCATAATAGAACCACCAGCTGCTATATCTATGTCTTTTCTTGTAGTGATGTCGCATCCTCGGTAGAATATTTGTACTATTTGACAGGTGTCTAAACCATGTTGCGGACATCCTCTTAATAACTTTCCATATCTTGTCCAAGCCTCATATAGAGTTTCATTTGGCTTCTGTGTGAACGTAACAATTTCTGCTTGAAGTCTTACGGCTTTAGATGCAGGAAAGAATTGTTTAAGAAATTTGTCAATTAAAACATCCCATGTATCGATCGCCCCTTCAGGTAACGATTCCAACCAATCTTTGGCTTCTCCCTTTAAAGTCCAGGGAAATAACATGAGATATATCTGTTCATCCTCCACTTCTCGGATTTTAAATAGTGTGCAGATCCTATTAAAGGTACGTAGATGTTCATTTGGATCTTCCTTCGGCGCACCACTAAATTGGCATTGATTAGTCACCATGTGTAGAATTTGTCCTTTGATTTCATAATCTGGCGCATTAATGTCTGGATGAGTAATTGCGTGACCTTGGCCAGTGCGTTTAGCTCTCATTCGGTCTTCCATACTTAAAGGTTCCAGATTCTCCATAATTGAATTTGTTGAATCGGTATCACTAGATGATTCTGTTTTAATAGTTCGTTCCTCAACAATCTCTGTTTGAATGATTGGTGGTTCCGGAGAAAAGTTTAGTGGTTCAGGATCTACGAACCGTTCCTGAATATTCTCTGGATTCTCAATTGTGAGGTTGGGTTCAAAAAAATGGATTATCGGAAATTTGAACTGAAGTACTTGGTCTACTGGATGACGATTCTAAAGAAAAATCAACGGCGGTTATATTTGTTAAACGATGTCTTGATCGAGTTACAGGTGGTGAACGTACAAAAGGTGATGAACGTCTTGCTCGGTGCATTCACTGAATATCCTATTAGTTTTTAAAAGGAAAGAAAAATTATAATAAGTTATCCAATCAATAGACTTTTCTGATTTTGCCCACGTTTCGAATAGCCAAAAGATGCAGCAGAGGGGCAGGATTCATTTGGTCTCAATATAATTGAGGACTGTTTGGCTCCAATAACCCGGTCCACGTACAAATCCAACTATTACTACGAACCAGAAAATTTTGATGTCTATTAATTTAACCACTTAAAATAAATTTTCGTAATTTTAAGAAATTTAGATAAGAAGTAGAAAAAATTCTAATTCCTAAAAACTAGAATAGCGAGAAATAAGAAAGAAAAAGAGTTCGTCGAAAAAGGTTGAAAAAGAAAAAATGGTTGAAAAATAAAAGGTGACGGAAAAATAAAAGAAACTTATAAAAACTTAAAAATACTTTACTAACCTAACCTTATTACTACAACTAACTTAAAATTATAATCGCAAATTGAGATTACTAATTGGAATGATAATTGATACATAGTAAAAAAAAAAAATATTAAAGCTTACAGGAAAAACTAAATCCCAAATGGAAATAACTTAAAAAGAAACTAAAACTTAAAAAGGCGTCGCAAAATTCTAAAGCACCTAAATCTTAGTCTAAAGAAAAAGCACTTAAGGAATTCTACGGCAAAGCCTAAAAATCTAGGAGTAAAAATAACTATAGCAAAAACTAAGTTTAAAATTAAATATGAGCTAAAAATACAAATATTACGCTACAACGATTAAAAAGGTACAAAATATAAAAATATACAAAAAGTTGTAAAAAGTACAATTTTTATAAAAATATTATTTTTATATTATTTATTTAATAAAACTACTAATTTTATAATTTAATAAAACTAATTAATACTAAATACATAAATAAAATAAAAAGTAAAAATAAAACTAAAACTAATAATAATAATAATAATAATTAGGTTTAAAATAATAATAATTAATAATTACCGTAATTAATGCTCGATTAGGGCTTCCTGTGCGCGTGTCAGAGTAGCTCCGCGAGTCGCGGCAATTAAAGAAGAAAATCCCGCGAGTCGCGGGGATCAGAAATTCAGCTGACAGGGTTGAGTTTTTACGCGTTTTCTTTTTTTTTTTTTTTTTTTTATTTTCTGTTTTTAATTTTTATATAAATGAAAGATGTTTAATAAAATTTATATTATTATAGACTAAAATAAAGATAAAGAAACTTATAAAACTTAAATATTTAACAAAATCTTAAAAATGCTTATATTTTTGTTTTTCTTTTTATATTTTTCAATAATTAAAACGTATTTTTACAAAAACGAATTTTAATAAAAGTAAACAAAAAATCTTTTTTTTTTTTATTAGCGTTGCGCTTCCGGCTTTTAAGATAGTTCCCCGGCAGCGGCGCCAAAAATACTTGATGTCAAAGCAGAGGGGTATAAAATACTATTAAATTTTAGCAGGAAATACTATTAAATACGATACAATTTTACACAAGATATTTATTTATTTATAGAATGGATATACTTAAACCTTGCTACAACACTTATAGGCAGTGTACCTAATCGTACAGTAGTGTAGTTTTTAGTAAGTCCGGTTCGTTCCACAGGGAAATCTTTAAACAAAGCTCAACGCTATATTAGTTTACTTTTATAAAAATACAAATATATATATAAGTAATATTATTATTATAAAGGGGGGTTTTTACCGTTTAATGACCGGTTTGTCGATTTTAAAACTTTAGTCGCAGTTAAAACCTAATATAAAATATAAAATAAATACAAGACTTAAATTAAAGCGTAAAGTAAATAACGATAATGAAATTGCGAATAATAAAAATGCGATAAAATAAAATTGCGATAATTAAAAAGTACGATAATTAAAAGTGCGATAAAATAAAATAAATAAAAGTGCGATAATTAGAAGTGCAATTAAATATAAAATAAAGGAAATTAAATATGAAATAAAAGAATTATGCTTATTTAAACTTCCGTAATCATGATGTTTGACGTGTTGATTTTAGTTTTATGCCCATGGGTTAATTGTCCTTTGTCCTGGATTATTTAATATGTCCGTCTGGTTTTTGTCCATAACAGTCCATCAGTCATAAATATAAATTGCAAGTGTCCTCGTCAAATTATTATTATACCCGAAGTTAAATATTCCAACTAATTGGGGATTCGAATTGTAACAAGGTTTTAATACTTTGTTTAATGAATACACCAGGTTATCGACTGCGTGTAAACCAAGGTTTTACTACTTTGTTAACAATTACACCAATTACCCTTGAATGTAATTTCACCCTTGTTTTAATTATTCTAGTGGCTATTAATCCATTCCCGTGTCCGGTTAAATGAACGATTATTCGTACATATAAATACCCCGCCCATCGTGTCCGATCGAGTGTATATGGTAATTTATAGGGACGCCCAATTGTAAATCTTTATATTAACATTAACAAACTTTTATTTAGTTAAACAAATATAAAGCCCATTAATAGCCCATAGTCTAATTTCCACAAGTGTCGTTCTTTTGTCCAAACCCCAATTATGGTACAAAGCCCAATTACCCAATTTTAGTAATTAGCCCAACATCATGATTACTTCGTTTTAAATAAGCATAATAATAACTTAGCTACGAGACATTAATATAAAAAGGTTGAACATAACTTACAATGATTAAAAATAGCGTAGCGTTACACGGACAGAATTTCGACTTACACCCTTACAACATTCGCTAACATACCCTTATTATTAGAATTAAAATTAAAATTAAAATATAAATTATATATATATATATATATATATAATTTTTACGTATGAAGAGGAAGAAAAAAAGATGATCAAATTTGATCAGAATTTGGTTGGCTTTATAGCCAGAGTTGAAAATTGGGGCTCCGCGACTCGCGGCAAAAACCCCTTCAAACTCCGCGAGTCGCGGAGGATGTATTTACAGCTCACACCCTTGGAGTTTCTTGCTGCCGACGGTTTTAATAATATATATATAATATATATATAATTAATATAATTAATTATATATTATATTATATTTATATACATAGTTAACTTGTAATTTTTAGTCCGTTGCGTCGAGCGTTAAGAGTTGACTCTGGTCCCGGTTCCGGATTTTCGAACGTCCTCGCGTACAATTTAATATCTTGTACTTTGCGTTTTGAATCTTGTACTCTTGTGATTTCGAGACGTTTCTTATCAATAATTTGAACCTTTTTGATTGTCTTTTGTACTTTTGAGCTTTTTGGTCGTTTGGGTCTTCAATTCGTCGAATCTGTCTTTTGTCTTCACCTTTTATTATTTAAACGAATATCACTTGTAAATAGAACAATTGCAACTAAAAGCTTGTCTTTCTTGAGGAATAATGCTATGAAATATATGTTCGTTTTTAGCATTATCAGGTACTAATCTACATCATATAATCTATTTCTTATCGAAAATCCTTCATCTGATCGTACGAGATGAATCCCTCAACCAGTTCGAGTCCCTCAGATTCCAATAGCTATTTCGATAGTTATTCCGACAGCTATTCCGACATGGATATTCACCTAAGATCCGAAGGCAGTGTAAATGAAATGGATCAACCAAACTAGTCATCTTCAATTCTGGATGAATTGGGGATGGGTTCGTAGACGACTTAACAGATGGAGATGAGAGGAAGGCGTTCCTTTCCATCCACCAACCTGCACTCTTGGCAAAGAACCTGAAGCACTTACCGGTGAACCCATCTGAAACACCATTTTCAGCCTCATTTCCAGAGTATCTCGTCATGACTATATACTATATCAAATCCTAGATCTTATTCATTTGCTCGTTCCAATCGACAATCATTCCAGATTAATAGAAGAAGTCAACGAACTTCGCGTTCGACTACTCAATTTGGAGAATATGGTGTAAAATTTACCAGCTCCAGCAACATCACCGGCACCAACAGTACCATCACTAACAGCACCAGTACCGTCAACAATCCATGCCTCAACATCTCATTATGTACCTCCAACATAATCATCGTACTACATGACATCCTACATCGATCATCTTCGTTCTAAGTATCGTTATACCTCATTTATCTTCGTTCATCATGATGATTATGTAATCTCTAATGTTTTAGAGATTATGTATTCTAGTTATAATGGTAAATCAAATGAGATTAATATTATATTAACTCATTGAATCTATGATTACATTTGAAGAAAATATATATGTAAGTATATTTTTATAAAGATTATAATTAAAAATTCTTTCGTACAAACTGTTAATGGTGAAAATATTTTAACGGGTAGGTAATACCCGAGGAATATTTAGATTTCACATTAATAAGTTACATTGTACATTCTTCGAATCTGATTCAACAGTCATTTACTATCCTACTTACATCCACAGATATATGTATTCGTTCACCGTAGAATAACCATTTTTATTCAAATTCATATTTGGATTTTAATTTATTAGAATCCAACAAGTGGCATAATGAAGAAAACATTAGACAAAATAAAATTTGTTAGAAACAAACAAATTAACTATGAGAAATTTTGTTAAGAATCCACGCTAACTGTTCCTAGCTAACTGTTCCTAGCTAACTGTTAATTCCGTATTACCTTTTATTTATCGCAATTTATTTATCGCAATTTTAATTCTCGCAATTTTATTTATCGTCATTTATATTCTGTTATTTTTTACGCACTTTAAATTTTGGGACACGTATACAAGGTTTTGACATATCATATCGACGCATCTATATATATTATTTGGAATAACCATAGACACTCTATATGCAGTAATGCTGGAGTTAGCTATACAGGGTTGAGGTTGATTCTACAATAATATATATAGTTTGAGTTATGATCGAGTCTGAGATATGTACACGGGTCACGATACGTATTAATTAATTCGAATATTATATATTAAACTATATATGAATTATTGGACTGTTAACTGTGGACTATCAACTGTGGACTAATAACATTGGACAATTAAAATGAATTAAAATATTGATTATAACATATGAAACTAAACATCTCTTCAAGTTTGCCACTTGATTTCATCTTAAACCTCATTTGTATCCTGACGATTACAATCTGCGTTCAAACCTTTCATGATTCTTGAAAACACCTCAATCGAGAGGATGAACTAACCGAACTTCATGTACGGAAGAAAAGATTGATACATATAGTTATGCACCTGAAAAACACTCGAAACCTGAGTAAACGTTTAACACGTATCTGTGCTAGCTCCTTTGGCATTGTTATTACCGAAAATAGCATTCCATTTTTTTTCAAAGTAGTCAGTTTTGTCACAGCTCCAGCAAGTCAACTTCGAATTTTTAGTCGAAACAGCCTTATTATAACCTTGATATATACGTTGCCTTTTCGCCATCGTTACCGGAGAACCGCTTATATTCCACCACATTAGCAGTAAACTTATCAGCAACTGTATTGATCTAGGATTTTCTGAAAAATCATTATATTTATCAAAACCCCATCAATTACTCATCTGCAACTTGTAACAAGAATTGCCATACGAATCATCGGGAATTAGCAATCAGTATTTTGAAATCTCGCAGCATGCCTATGCCAACAGTTATGTAACGACCCAACCCGTTAACCAACCAAAACTGTGAAATAAAAAAAATTTCGAAGCAAGCCTGCCCAGGATGGGTGCGCGGCGCGCACCCCTACCTGTGCGCGGCGCGCACAGGGCCTGGTAGCCCGCTGTCCAAATTGTTCCGTTTTCGTAAAAAGATCTAACACTTCCCATCATTTTTAGACGAAATGCTTTTCACAACATAATAGTATAAGTAAAATAAGCACGAATCAATGATAAAACGAGTTTTACATTGCGGGGCCCACATATGCCCAAAATACCATTAAGTACGAAATACGAGTTTCGACCACAAAAAGTTTAATTGTCAAACGTCACTAGAGCATGGTGATTGGGGTTAAACTACCCAAATCTTGGTCGAACTTCCATAAAGCTAAAACCCTCGAGAGCCACTAATCCAAGCGAATACCTTTGCCCTTATCCAAGCTGGATCCTAAAAAGGTAAACAACGAGAGGGTAAGCTAACGCTTAGTGAATGCAATAATTATACACATACATA
The DNA here is from genome assembly GCF_046630445.1 of Rutidosis leptorrhynchoides. NCBI lineage: Eukaryota > Viridiplantae > Streptophyta > Magnoliopsida > Asterales > Asteraceae > Rutidosis > Rutidosis leptorrhynchoides. Next base: position 186,439,479 of record NC_092340.1, on the reverse strand, counting down.
TATAACCTACTTACTTGCAATCACATACACAATTACCTCATACACGCTAGCAATTTAAATGACATACCAACGCAAGGTGTAACGCTAAATCTCCAAGACCACAAGCTAGCACAAACAATAGCATATATTACTCGAATAATATAAAATGCCACACTACAAATACATAACCATGGTTAACCAATAGTACAAAGGAATGGTACTTCGAATTTCCCATCGGTGTTCCCAACAACCGTTAGCGTACAACGAATTATAACACTAACCCCGGAGTGGTATCGATCGCCCAAACTTTAAACCCACCCGTCACGCAAAATGTTGTATCGATCGCCCGAACTTAAAACCCGCACTTTACGCCCACACATAATTATATGGTATCGATCGCCCGAACTTTAAGCCCATATCATATATTAACCCGATGTGGTATCGATCGCCCCAACTTAAAACCCACATCGAATCTCGTACAAGTAAATACATTATACACACACATGTATAATCATTCCACTCACCTTGTCGCCTTGATGAAATGCTACCGAATAATCCGCAACTCGTCGATGGAATGTACCTATTCCATTATCACAAATACAACATGAAATGTCCCGTTCTTATTGATTAAAAACGTTCCATATTAATTGATTTCGTTGCGAGGTTTTGACCTCTATATGAGACGTTTTTCAAAGACTGCATTCATTTTTAAAACAAACCATAACCTTTATTTCATAGATAAAGGTTTTAAAAAAAAAGCTTTACGTAGATTATCAAATAATGATAATCTAAAATATCCTGTTTACACACGACCATTACATAATGGTTTACAATACAAATATGTTACAACAAAATAAGTTTCTTGAATGCAGTTTTTACACAATATCATACAAGCATGGACTCCAAATCTCGTCCTTATTTAAGTATGCGACAGCGGAAGCTCTTAATAATCACCTGAGAATAAACATGCTTAAAACGTCAACAAAAATGTTGGTGAGTTATAGGTTTAACCTATATATATCAAATCATAATAATAGACCACAAGATTTCATATTTCAATACACATCCCATACATAGAGATAAAAATCATTCATATGGTGAACACCTGGTAACCGACATTAATAAGATGCATATATAAGAATATCCCCATCATTCCGGGACACCCTTCGGATATGATATAAATTTCGAAGTACTAAAGCATCCGGTACTTTGGATGGGGTTTGTTAGGCCCAATAGATCTATCTTTAGGATTCGCGTCAATTAGGGTGTCTGTTCCCTAATTCTTAGATTACCAGACTTAATGAAAAGGGGCATATTCGATTTCGATAATTCAACCATAGAATGTAGTTTCACGTACTTGTGTCTATTTTGTAAATCATTTATAAAACCTGCATGTATTCTCATCCCAAAAATATTAGATTTTAAAAGTGGGACTATAACTCACTTTCACGGATTTTTACTTCGTCGGGAAGTAAGACTTGGCCATTGGTTGATTCACGAACCTATAACAATATATACATATATATCAAAGTATGTTCAAAATATATTTACAACACTTTTAATATATATATTGATGTTTTAAGTTTATTAAGTCAGCTGTCCTCGTTAGTAACCTACAACTAGTTGTCCACAGTTAGATGTACAGAAATAAATCGATAAATATTATCTTGAATCAATCCACGACCCAGTGTATACGTATCTCCGTATTGATCACAACTCAAACTATATATATTTTGGAATCAACCTCAACTCTGTATAGCTAACTCCAACATTCACATATAGAGTGATTATGGTTGTTCCGAAATATATATAGATGTGTCGACATGATAGGTCGAAACATTGTATACGTGTCTATGGTATCTCAAGATTACATAATATACAATACAAGTTGATTAAGTTATGGTTGGAATAGATTTGTTACCAATTTTCACGTAGCTAAAATGAGAAAAATTATCCAATCTTGTTTTACCCATAACTTCTTCATTTTAAATCCGTTTTGAGTGAATCAAATTGCTATGGTTTCATATTGAACTCTATTTTATGAATCTAAACAGAAAAAGTATAGGTTTATAGTCGGAAAAATAAGTTACAAGTCTTTTTTGTAAAGGTAGTCATTTCAGTCGAAAGAACGACGTCTAGATGACCATTTTAGAAAACATACTTCCACTTTGAGTTTAACTATAATTTTTGGATATAGTTTCATGTTCATAATAAAAATAATTTTCTCAGAATAACAACTTTTAAATCAAAGTTTATCATAGTTTTTAATTAACTAACCCAAAACAGCCCGCGGTGTTACTACGACGGCGTAAATCCAGTTTTACGGTGTTTTTCGTGTTTCCAGGTTTTAAATCATTAAGTTAGCATATCATATAGATATAGAACATGTGTTTAGTTGATTTTAAAAGTCAAGTTAGAAGGATTAACTTTTGTTTGCGAACAAGTTTAGAATTAACTAAACTATGTTCTAGTGATTACAAGTTTAAACCTTCGAATAAGATAGCTTTATATGTATGAATCGAATGATGTTATGAACATCATTACTACCTTAAGTTCCTTGGATAAACCTACTGTAAAATAGAAAAATGGATCTAGCTTCAACGGATCCTTGGATGGCTCGAAGTTCTTGAAACAGAATCATGACACGAAAACAAGTTCAAGTAAGATCATCACTTGAAATAAGATTGTTATAGTTATAGAAATTGAACCAAAGTTTGAATATGATTATTACCTTGTATTAGAATGATAACCTACTGTAAGAAACAAAGATTTCTTGAGGTTGGATGATCACCTTACAAGATTGGAAGTGAGCTAGCAAACTTGAAAGTATTCTTGATTTTATGAAACTAGAACTTTTGGAATTTATGAAGAACACTTAGAACTTGAAGATAGAACTTGAGAGAGATCAATTAGATGAAGAAAATTGAAGAATTAAAGTGTTTGTAGGTGTTTTTGGTCGTTGGTGTATGGATTAGATATAAAGGATATGTAATTTTGTTTTCATGTAAATAAGTCATGAATGATTACTCATATTTTTGTAATTTTATGAGATATTTCATGCTAGTTGCCAAATGATGGTTCCCACATGTGTTAAGTGACTCACATGGGCTGCTAAGAGCTGATTATTGGAGTGTATATACCAATAGTACATACATCTAAAAGCTGTGTATTGTACGAGTACGAATACGGGTGCATACGAGTAGAATTGTTGATGAAACTGAACGAGGATGTAATTGTAAGCATTTTTGTTAAGTAGAAGTATTTTGATAAGTGTATTGAAGTCTTTCAAAAGTGTATAAATACATATTAAAACACTACATGTATATACATTTTAACTGAGTCGTTAAGTCATCGTTAGTCGTTACATGTAAGTGTTGTTTTGAAACTTTTAGGTTAACGATCTTGTTAAATGTTGTTAACCCAATGTTTATAATATCAAATGAGATTTTAAATTATTATATTATCATTATATTATCATGTATGAATAACTCTTAATATGATATATATATATATATATATATATATATATATATATATATACATTAAATGTCTTTACAACGATAATCGTTACATATATGTCTCGTTTAAAAATCATTAAGTTAGTAGTCTTGTTTTTACATATGTAGTTCATTGTTAATATACTTAATGATATGTTTACTTATCATAGTATCATGTTAACTATATATATATCCATATATATGTCATCATATAGTTTTTACAAGTTTTAACGTTCGTGAATCACCGATCAACTTGGGTGGTCAATTGTCTATATGAAACATATTTCAATTAATCAAGTCTTAACAAGTTTGATTGCTTAACATGTTGGAAACATTTAATCATGTAAATATCAATCTCAATTAATATATATAAACATGGAAAAGTTCGAGTCACTACAGTACCTACCCGTTAAATAAATTTCGTCCCGAAATTTTAAGCTGTTGAAGGTGTTGATGACTCTTCTGGAAATAGATGCGGGTATTTCTTCTTCATCTGATCTTCACGCTCCCAGGTGAACTCGGGTCCTCTACGAGCATTCCATCGAACCTTAACAATTGGTATCTTGTTTTGCTTAAGTCTTTTAACCTCACGATCCATTATTTCGACGGGTTCTTCGATGAATTGAAGTTTTTCGTTGATTTGGATTTCATCTAACGGAATAGTGAGATCTTCTTTAGCAAAACATTTCTTCAAATTCGAGACGTGGAAAGTGTTATGTACAGCCGCGAGTTGTTGAGGTAACTCAAGTGGGTATGCTACTGGTCCGACACGATCAATAATCTTGAATGGTTCAATATACCTTGGATTTAATTTCCCTCGTTTACCAAATCGAACAACGCCTTTCCAAGGTGCAACTTTAAGCATGACCATCTCTCCAATTTCAAATTCTATATCTTTTCTTTTAATGTCAGCGTAGCTCTTTTGTCGACTTTGGGTGGTTTTCAACCGTTGTTGAATTTGGATGATCTTCTCGGTAGTTTCTTGTATAATCTCCGGACCCGTAATCTGTCTATCCCCCACTTCACTCCAACTAATCGGAGACCTGCACTTTCTACCATAAAGTGCTTCAAACGGCGCCATCTCAATGCTTGAATGGTAGCTGTTGTTGTAGGAAAATTCTGCTAACGGTAGATGTCGATCCCAACTGTTTCCGAAATTAATAACACATGCTCGTAGCATGTCTTCAAGCGTTTGTATCGTCCTTTCGCTCTGCCCATCAGTTTGTGGATGATAGGCAGTACTCATGTCTAGACGAGTTCCTAATGCTTGCTGTAATGTCTGCCAGAATCTTGAAATAAATCTGCCATCCCTATCAGAGATAATAGAGATTGGTATTCCATGTCTGGAGACGACTTCCTTCAAATACAGTCATGCTAACTTCTCCATCTTGTCATCTTCTCTTATTGGTAGGAAGTGTGCGGATTTGGTGAGACGATCAACTATTACCCAAATAGTATCAAAACCACTTATAGTCCTTGGCAATTTAGTGATGAAATCCAAGATAATGTTTTCCCATTTCCATTCCGGGATTTCAGGTTGTTGAAGTAGACCTGATGGTTTCTGATGCTCAGCTTTGACCTTAGAACACGTCAAACATTCTCCTACGTATTTAGCAACATCGGCTTTCATACCCGGCCACCAAAAATGTTTCTTGAGATCCTTGTACATCTTCCCCATTCCAGGATGTATTGAGTATCTGGTTTTATGAGCTTCTCTAAGTACCATTTCTCTCATATCTCCAAATTTTGGTACCCAAATCCTTTCAGCCCTATACCGGGTTCCGTCTTCCCGAATATTAAGATGCTTCTCTGATCCTTTGGGTATTTCATCCTTTAAATTTCCCTCTTTTAAAACTCCTTGTTGTGCCTCCTTTATTTGAGTAGTAATGTTATTATGAATCATTATATTAATAGATTTTACTCGAATGGGTTCTCTGTCCTTCCTGCTCAAGGCATCGGCTACCACATTTGCCTTCCCCGGGTGGTAACGAATCTCAAAGTCGTAATCATTCAATAATTCAATCCACCTACGCTGCCTCATATTCAGTTGTTTCTGATTAAATATGTGTTGAAGACTTTTGTGGTCGGTATATATAATACTTTTGACCCCATATAAGTAGTGCCTCCAAGTCTTTAATGCAAAAACAACCGCGTCTAATTCCAAATCATGCGTCGTATAATTTTGTTCGTGAATCTTCAATTGTCTAGACGCATAAGCAATCACCTTCATTCGTTGCATTAATACACAACCGAGACCTTGCTTTGATGCATCACAATAAATCATAAAATCATCATTCCCTTCAGGCAATGACAATATAGGTGCCGTAGTTAGCTTTTTCTTCAATAACTGAAACGCTTTCTCTTGTTCATCATTCCATTCAAATTTCTTCCCTTTATGCGTTAATGCAGTCAAGGGTTTTGCTATTCTGGAAAAGTCTTGGATGAACCTTCTGTAGTAACCAGCTAGTCCTAAAAACTGGCGTATGTGTTTTGGAGTTTTCTGGGTTTCCCACTTTTCAACAGTTTCTATCTTTGCCGGATCCACCTTAATACCTTCTTTGTTCACTATGTGACCGAGGAATTGAACTTCTTCCAACCAAAATGCACACTTTGAAAACTTAGCGTACAATTCTTCCTTCCTCAATACTTCTAACACCTTTCTCAAATGTTCACCGTGTTCTTGGTCATTCTTTGAGTAAATAAGTATGTCATCAATGAAAACAATGACAAACTTGTCAAGGTATGGTCCACACACTCGGTTCATAAGGTCCATGAACACAGCTGGTGCATTAGTTAAACCGAACGGCATGACCATAAACTCGTAATGACCTTAACGTGTTCTGAAAGCAGTCTTTGGAATATCATCTTCTTTCACCTGCATTTGATGATACCCGGAACGTAAGTCAATCTTTGAATAAACAGAAGAGCCTTTTAGTTGATCAAATAAGTCGTCGATTCTCGGTAGTGGGTAGCGGTTCTTGATGGTAAGTTTGTTCAACTCTCGGTAGTCGATACACAACCTGAATGTACCATCTTTCTTCTTGACAAACAAAACAGGAGCTCCCCACGGTGATGTGCTTGGTCGAATGAAGCCACGCTCTAAAAGTTCTTGTAATTGGCTTTGCAGTTCTTTCATCTCGCTGGGTGCGAGTCTGTAAGGAGCACGAGCTATTGGTGCAGCTCCTGGTACAAGATCTATTTGAAATTCAACGGATCGATGTGGGGGTAATCCCGGTAATTCTTTCAGAAATACATCGGGAAATTCTTTTGCAATGGGAACATCATTGATGCTCTTTTCTTCAGTTTGTACTTTCTCGACGTGTGCTAGAACAGCATAGCAACCTTTTCTTATTAGTTTTTGTGCCTTCAAATTACTAATAAGATGTAGCTTCGTGTTGCCCTTTTCTCCGTACACCATTAAGGGTTTTCCTTTTTCTCGTATAATGCGAATTGCATTTTTGTAACAAACGATCTCTTCTTTCACTTCTTTCAACCAGTCCATACCGATTATCACATCAAAACTCCCTAACTCTACTGGTATCAAATCAATCTTAAATGTTTCGCTAACCAGTTTAATTTCTCGATTCCGACATATATTATCTGCTGAAATTAATTTACCATTTGCTAATTCGAGTAAAAATTTACTATCCAAAGGCGTCAATGGGCAACTTAATTTAGCACAAAAATCTCTACTCATATAGCTTCTATCCGCACCCGAATCAAATAAAACGTAAGCAGATTTATTGTCAATAAGAAACGTACCCGTAACAAGCTCCGGGTCTTCCTGTGCCTCTGCCGCATTAATATTGAAAACTCTTCCGCGGCCTTGTCCATTCGTGTTCTCCTGGTTCGGGCAATTTCTAATAATGTGGCCCGGTTTTCCACATTTATAACAAACTACATTGGCATAGCTTGCTCCGACACTACTTGCTCCGCCATTACTCGTTCCGACACCATTTGTTCCTTTCGTTCTATTAACCCCTGGTCCGTAGACCTCACATTTCGCCGCGCTATGACCATTTCTTTTACACTTGTTGCAAAATTTGGTGCAGAACCCCGAGTGATACTTTTCACACCTTTGGCATAGCTGCTTCTGATTGTTGTTGTTGTTGCGGTTATTATTGTTGTTGGGATGATTGTTGTAGTTGCTGTTGTTGTTGTTGTTGTTGTTGTTGTTGGGCCGTTTGTTGTAGTTGCGATTGATGTTGTGATTGTTGGGATAATTGTTGCGATTGCTGTTGTTGTTGTATTGGTGATTCTTATCACCATTTTCCTCCCACTTTCTTTTGACTTGCTTCACATTGGCCTCTTCAGCAGTCTGTTCTTTAATTCTTTCTTCAATCTGGTTCACTAGTTTGTGAGCCATTCTACATGCCTGTTGTAAGGAGGCGGGCTCGTGTGAACTTATATCTTCTTGGATTCTTTCCGGTAATCCTTTCACAAACGCGTCGATCTTCTCTTCCTCATCTTCGAATGCTCCCGGACACAATAGGCACAATTCTGTGAATCGTCTTTCGTACGTGGTAATATCAAATCCTTGGGTTCGTAACCCTCTAAGTTCTGTCTTGAGCTTATTGACCTCGGTTCTGGGACGGTACTTCTCGTTCATCAAGTGCTTGAATGCTGACCACGGTAGTGCGTACGCATCGTCTTGTCCCACTTGCTCTAGATAGGTATTTCACCATGTTAACGCAGAACCTGTGAAGGTATGCGTAGCGTACTTCACTTTGTCCTCTTCAGTACACTTACTTATGGCAAACACCGATTCGACCTTCTCGGTCCACCGTTTCAATCCGATCGGTCCTTCGGTTCCATCAAATTCTAAAGGTTTGCAGGCAGTGAATTCTTTGTAGGTGCATCCTACACGATTTCCTGTACTGCTAGATCCAAGGTTATTGTTGGTATGTAGCGCAGCCTGTACTGCGGCTATGTTTGAAGCTAGAAAAGTACGGAATTCCTCTTCATTCATATTCACGGTGTGTCGAGTAGTCGGTGCTATTTCCTTCAAAATAGTCAAATGGAACAAGTTAATCATACAGAATATTAAGAGTAGTTAATAGTATTTCGTAGCATAATATGAACTCATTTATAAAAGCTTTTTCTTCATATTAGCGTTTTATAAGTTTAAATTCGGGTAGTACCTACCTGTTAAGTTCATACTTAGTAGCTAATATACAATTCAACTACTACAATTCTATATGAAAAACTGATTATAATAATATTTCACGTTCAAACTTTTACACAATATTTTACAAACTTACAATACCGCTTATTTTACATATAGCATGAAATATAGCACACAATAAATTTGATACAAGATGGTTGTGAAGATAATTCTTGCTAGTACACAAGTCGTTCAGCAAAGGCAATAAAGACACGTAATTCATACGTCCAGAAACAAGTCATGCATTCTGGTTTTACTAGGATTACTTCCCATCCTTGGTCTTGTGGAACATATCCGTTATGGCCGTTGATAAGATAGCGTGTTGTAACATTGTCAAAGGGACGAGGGTTACGTAATGTCCAACAGTCCCGTAACAATCTAAAAACCTCATTTCTTACCCCAATTACCGACTCCGTCACTTGTGGGAACGTTTTGTTTAATAGTTGTAGCCCGATGTTCTTGTTCTCACTTTGGTGAGAAGCGAACATTACTAATCCGTAAGCATAACATGCTTCTTTATGTTGCATGTTAGCCGCTTTTTCTAAATCACGAAGTCTAATATTCGGATATATTGAGTCAAAATAATTTCTTAACCCATTGCATAAAATAGCATTTGGGTTCCCCGCAATATATGCGTCAAAGTAAACACATCGTAACTTATGGATTTCCCAATGTGATATCCTCCATCTTTCGAACGAAAGCCTTTTATAAACCAAGGCATTCTTGGAACGTTCTTCGAATGTCTTACAAACTGATCTCGCCTTAAAGAGTTGTGCCGAAGAATTCTGACCGACTCTAGACAAGATTTCATCAATCATGTCTCCGGGTAGGTCTCTTAAAATATTGGGTTGTCTATCCATTTTGTGTTTTTATACTGTAAAATAGACAAGAGTTAGATTCATAAAAAAAAATACTTATTAATACAAGCAATTTTTACATATATCATAAAGTATAAGCACACTATATTACTTATATTACACCACACGAATACAACTATCTTATTCCGACTCGCTTGTTTCTTCTTCTTCGGTTTTGGTTCGTTTTACCAAGTTTCTAGGGATATATGATGTTCCCCTAATACGAGCCGTCGTTATCCACATTGGTTTAGAAAAACCTGGTGGTTTAGAGGTTCCCGGGTCATTGTTATAACTTAAGGACTTCGGGGGTTGACGATACATATAAAGTTCATCGGGGTTGGAATTAGATTTCTCTATTTTTATGCCCTTTCCCTTATTATTTTCTTTTGCCTTTTTAAATTCAGTTGGGGTAATTTCTATAACATCATCGGAATTCTCGTCGGAATCCGATTCATCGGAGAATTGGTAATCCTCCCAATATTTTGCTTCCTTGGCGGAAACACCATTGACCATAATTAACCTTGGTCGGTTGGTTGAGGATTTTCTTTTACTTAACCGTTTTATTATTTCCCCCACCGGTTCTATTTCTTCATCCGGTTCCGATTCTTCTTCCGGTTCCGATTCTTCTTCCGGTTCCGACTCTTCTTCCGGTTCCTCTTCGGGAACTTGTGAATCAGTCCACGAATCATTCCAATTTACATTTGACTCTTCATTATTATTAGGTGAGTCAATGGGACTTTTTCTAGAGGTAGACATCTATCACATAATATCAAACGCGTTAAGAGATTAATATATCACATAATATTCACATGTTAAAAATATATAGTTTCCAACAAAATTTGTTAAGCAATCATTTTTCAAGTAAACACGGTCGAAGTCCAGACTCACTAATGCATCCTAACAAACTAGATAAGACACACTAACGCAAAATTCTGGTTCTCTAAGACCAACGCTCGGATACCAACTGAAATGTCCCGTTCTTATTGATTAAAAACGTTCCATATTAATTGATTTCGTTGCGAGGTTTTGACCTCTATATGAGACGTTTTTCAAAGACTGCATTCATTTTTAAAACAAACCATAACCTTTATTTCATAGATAAAGGTTTTAAAAAAAAGCTTTACGTAGATTATCAAATAATGATAATCTAAAATATCCTGTTTACACACGACCATTACATAATGGTTTACAATACAAATATGTTACAACAAAATAAGTTTCTTGAATGCAGTTTTTACACAATATCATACAAGCATGGACTCCAAATCTCGTCCTTATTTAAGTATGCGACAGCGGAAGCTCTTAATAATCACCTGAGAATAAACATGCTTAAAACGTCAACAAAAATGTTGGTGAGTTATAGGTTTAACCTATATATATCAAATCATAATAATAGACCACAAGATTTCATATTTCAATACACATCCCATACATAGAGATAAAAATCATTCATATGGTGAACACCTGGTAACCGACATTAACAAGATGCATATATAAGAATATCCCCATCATTCCGGGACACCCTTCGGATATGATATAAATTTCGAAGTACTAAAGCATCCGGTACTTTGGATGGGGTTTGTTAGGCACAATAGATCTATCTTTAGGATTCGCGTCAATTAGGGTGTCTATTCCCTAATTCTTAGATTACCAGACTTAATGAAAAGGGGCATATTCGATTTCGATAATTCAACCATAGAATGTAGTTTCACGTACCTGTGTCTATTTTGTAAATCATTTATAAAACCTGCATGTATTCTCATCCCAAAAATATTAGATTTTAAAAGTGGGACTATAACTCACTTTCACGGATTTTTACTTCGTCGGGAAGTAAGACTTGGCCATTGGTTGATTCACGAACCTATAACAATATATACATATATATCAAAGTATGTTCAAAATATATTTACAACACTTTTAATATATATATTGATGTTTTAAGTTTATTAAGTCAGCTATCCTCGTTAGTAACCTACAACTAGTTGTCCACAGTTAGATGTACAGAAATAAATCGATAAATATTATCTTGAATCAATCCACGACCCAGTGTATACGTATCTCAGTATTGATCACAACTCAAACTATATATATTTTGGAATCAACCTCAACTCTGTATAGCTAACTCCAACATTCACATATAGAGTGTCTATGGTTGTTCCGAAATATATATAGATGTGTCGACATGATAGGTCGAAACATTGTATACGTGTTTATGGTATCTCAAGATTACATAATATACAATACAAGTTGATTAAGTTATGGTTGGAATAGATTTGTTACCAATTTTCACGTAGCTAAAATGAGAAAAATTATCCAATCTTGTTTTACCCATAACTTCTTCATTTTAAATCCGTTTTGAGTGAATCAAATTGCTATGGTTTCATATTAAACTCTATTTTATGAATCTAAACAGAAAAAGTATAGGTTTATAGTCGGAAAAATAAGTTACAAGTCGTTTTTGTAAAGGTAGTCATTTCAGTCGAAAGAACGACGTCTAGATGACCATTTTAGAAAACATACTTCCACTTTGAGTTTAACCATAATTTTTGGATATAGTTTCATGTTCATAATAAAAATAATTTTCTCAGAATAACAACTTTTAAATCAAAGTTTATCATAGTTTTTAATTAACTAACCCAAAACAGCCCGCGGTGTTACTACGACGGCGTAAATCCAGTTTTACGGTGTTTTTCGTGTTTTCAGGTTTTAAATCATTAAGTTAGCATATCATATAGATACAGAACATGTGTTTAGTTGATTTTAAAAGTCAAGTTAGAAGGATTAACTTTTGTTTGCGAACAAGTTTAGAATTAACTAAACTATGTTCTAGTGATTACAAGTTTAAACCTTCGAATAAGATAGCTTTATATGTATGAATCGAATGATGTTATGAACATCATTACTACCTTAAGTTCCTTGGATAAACCTACTGTAAAATAGAAAAATGGATCTAGCTTCAACGGATCCTTGGATGGCTCGAAGTTCTTGAAGCAGAATCATGACACGAAAACAAGTTCAAGTAAGATCATCACTTGAAATAAGATTGTTATAGTTATAGAAATTGAACCAAAGTTTGAATATGATTATTACCTTGTATTAGAATGATAACCTACTATAAGAAACAAAGATTTCTTGAGGTTGGATGATCACCTTACAAGATTGGAAGTGAGCTAGCAAACTTGAAAGTATTCTTGATTTTATGAAACTAGAACTTTTGGAATTTATGAAGAACACTTAGAACTTGAAGATAGAACTTGAGAGAGATCAATTAGATGAAGAAAATTGAAGAATTAAAGTGTTTGTAGGTGTTTTTGGTCGTTGTGTATGGATTAGATATAAAGGATATGTAATTTTGTTTTCATGTAAATAAGTCATGAATGATTACTCATATTTTGGTAATTTTATGAGATATTTCATGCTAGTTGCCAAATGATGGTTCCCACATGTGTTAGGTGACTCACATGGGCTGCTAAGAGCTGATCATTGGAGTGTATATACCAATAGTACATACATCTAAAAGCTGTGTATTGTACGAGTACGAATACGGGTGCATACGAGTAGAATTGTTGATGAAACTGAACGAGGATGTAATTGTAAGCATTTTTGTTAAGTAGAAGTATTTTGATAAGTGTATTGAAGTCTTTCAAAAGTGTATAAATACATATTAAAACACTACATGTATATACATTTTAACTGAGTCGTTAAGTCATCGTTAGTCGTTACATGTAAGTGTTGTTTTGAAACTTTTAGGTTAACGATCTTGTTAAATGTTGTTAACCCAATGTTTATAATATCAAATGAGATTTTAAATTATTATATTATCATGATATTATCATGTATGAATATCTCTTAATATGATATATATACATTAAATGTCTTTACAACGATAATCGTTACATATATGTCTCGTTTAAAAATCATTAAGTTAGTAGTCTTGTTTTTACATATGTAGTTCATTGTTAATATACTTAATGATATGTTTACTTATCATAGTATCATGTTAACTATATATATATCCATATATATGTCATCATATAGTTTTTACAAGTTTTAACGTTCGTGAATCACCGATCAACTTGGGTGGTCAATTGTCTATATGAAACATATTTCAATTAATCAAGTCTTAACAAGTTTGATTGCTTAACATGTTGGAAACATTTAATCATCTAAATATCAATCTCAATTAATATATATAAACATGGAAAAGTTCGGGTCACTACACAACAGCACACTTAGAGTGGATTTACAAACCAACTCAATTCGACACTTCGTGCAATTTCGGCCAATTGCACTTCCAAACACAAACGCGCCCAAACTAATCAATAATCACTAACACAAGTGAAAATGGTCTTAATATGCTAAAGGAAACCAATCATAAGTGTTGAACACTTATCATTCTGAAAATCACCCAAAACCCCAATTTTGACTCATTTCCAAAATTAGTCTTTCAAATACACAAAATGGGTTCTAACACTTCCATAATCACTAATCCTAGTGATTAAACCCAAATACAAGTCCTAATCATGGCTAATTTGTTCACCAACCCAAAATCCACCAACAACAACCAATAACCCGATTACTAGCATCAATACACTCACTTCAAGAGTTTAAATGGGTTTCCTAACAATTTAAGTTCAAACCCTAACTTCAATATCAAGATCAAACAATGAAATTCGGAGTTTGAACTTACCAAAACTACCACAACGTAGCTGTGAACGAGATGAACAACTTTAAAACCCGAGCTTTGGTGAGAATCCAACTCCTTCTTCCCCAAATGAAGCTTCCTCTCTCTAAAACCTCTTCTCTCTCTAGGGTTGAAGATGAGAGTGTTTGTGGTCATGTGAGTGCGTTGAGCGCACTCTTAAAGGTGCGCGTCGCGTACTAAGCTCAGATTAGACAGTCAGCTTTTAAATTTAAACTACGCTTTACCCACTATACGTACATCATTATAACTCTTTGTACCATAAATATTTGGGTGTTACAACTCTCCCCCACTTAGAATCAATCACGTCCTCGTGATCCTCGTCACTTAACCACCCGGAACCGCACTCTATGGTCCTTAACGAACGTTACAATCCGATTTCCACCACATTACACATTAACCCGAAGATTAATCCAATAACTAAATACACACTTCCGAAACGTGCAATACACACAACATTCAAAGTCTTTAACGATCACTTAGAATACGCGAGACCACCACGTACTCTTCCAACTCCTCTAGGCAAATCCTTCTCAAAGAGTCACCATTAACAACCAAATCGTCACCCGCGTTTTATTAAAAATCCACAAATTCGAGCACCAGAACTTACTCAATCCCTCACATCGGGAAACTCAACCAATCTCGTACCGAGATATCAACTCCTAGCGTACGATACCAAGTACATCGCTAGTAGCAACCACAATAAAGTCAACACCCGAACCGATGAAGACCGAATATGAAAGCGAATCCAAACGGATAACACTTACCACTTAACATCCGCCGTAGTGCGCAAACACGGCTAGTACGCAACTATCGTAACATCATAAGCAAGCGACCAAAACCGTTAACGTCCAAATCGACTATGGCAACACAAAACCCAAGGTGTACAAAATGGCTACTGTCACACCCTTAACAACATGTGAGCGAAACACGGCTAACGCATCACTAATCATAGAACATGATCCTTAAGACCCCACCATTGGCGTACGAAACAACCAATAGTTCTCAATACTAATCACATGAAGGTTATTTCACACAAAACTCAAGGTGTACAAAAAACGGTTATTGTGACATATCCTTAGTGTGCAGAAATGGCTATTGCAACACTACTAACAATATGTGAGCGAAACACGGCTATCGCATCACTATTACCAACGTGTGAGTAAAAATCGGCTATTACTCACCACCATGTGCATGAAACGGCTATATGCACAATTCATACGGGCAATTAACATCATAAACCTACATGTAACGGTTCTTTTCGAAAACCGCTCACCATCAATCACTACCAAGAGTGGTTAACGAAGAGCTATTCCTTCCGGATATCACTCATCACCTATCACTAGTCAAATGCGGCCAACCTAGAGATAACCCCAAATAAACACATACACGTAATCACCTCGTAGTACACAATATGGCCATTGTGTAACTACCACCCAAAGTATACGATAATGAGGCATCGTACCCTTTTTCAATGTCCCATTACGCTATTCCCAAAGGTAACCACACGGCTAACACAATCGAGCCAAGAACCACCCATATTGCGCATAGGCACAACAATAATTTCCTAGAAGAGAATCCGGCACGCACATCCCTTAACCAAGGGATCTTACTTCGCTCGTCGAACACGTCCATTATCTCACAATGAGACTTACCACATTACCACCTCGGTGATAATTTAAACCCAAAAACCACAAGTACAATTTATCCCAAACCGTACTTTTACCAAAATTGACCAACGTAGGTCTCAACACTAGCTTCGAATCCATACGAGCATCGTCCAAATATCACCACACTAGAACACCTTCGTGCGAGAGTACAAACTCCCCCACTTAGAACTCCGTTCCATAACGCATCGTCGAATAATAGCATCCCGTGGAATGACCACTTATCAACATACACATCCAATATCCTCATTGGTCATAGTCCTCGAATTCTCACGAATTCGTCTTCGACAATAAATCCCAACGATAAACACATGCTCACTCTCACGAAAAAGTGACAACTAATCCAACAACTAATGCGCCAAATCGCATTATCGTAACTCCTAAAAGAGAGACGAGGTTCACCTGTCTTGCATTTCTTAATATGCATGTCACCCAACCTTGTTCATACTAAGGATTTTAACCCATCCTTAAACACTTCGAACGAAGAGTTTACCATGATTACACAAACTTAAAACTCGCAATTCTCCGATTGCTCTAGCTTGTAGAATTCCATCTAGTCACTCATGTACATAAGGGTTTCTCACCGGTACCCTAAGTACAATGTAACCGCAACACCATCGGAGTCGAACACCACACTAGTAGGTATGAAAGAGGCACCTAACGTTGTGTCCCGTAGACTCCATTACCAACATTCAACTAGGCCAAACACTTGATCTCAAGGGTTTCATCCACCCGACGAACCTCATGGCTCATCAACTTCAACACGAAAGCGAACACGCTCTAACATCCGAACACCAAAGCCCGTTTCTATGACTTGGTAGAAACATTTCTCAAACACTAAGGAATGCTTGGTTGCACCAAGTCTTACGCCCTTCGTCCGTGGATCCAAATGTCACCATAGGGTAATTCCATTAGGAATGTCCCCTTAACAATAATACGTACGACACCATCAGAACCATCAGATACCAACCAAATGCCTAGGCATCCAAAGACTCACACAACAGAGTCAAGGCACCACACTACTCATACGCTCTAATGAGTGCAACCCGAAACCATAAACGTAAACCGTCTGCTCACTACAGATTATCCCCAGCGAAAAATAAATTTTAGCTAAGACTTACAAACACACCACATGTTATTACTAACGAACAACATACAATAACACAGTAATAGTACCTGAAGTAACATCGTTGGGGCCCCGCGCTTCATTGCTCATCGTCGAATACTCGCGCTCCAACCTCTTAATTCGATCATCGAACGATTCGGAACACTCTGACTTTCGGTGTCCCTCCTTCTGACAGATAAAGCACTTGATCGTGCTTGACGGTACACCCGTGCATCCATTGCCAAATATCCTTGTTCCCCACACGTAAAACACGTATGCACGAAACCTCCCAACTTTTTCTTCTGATTTCTAACCAACTCGGGACACTCCGTCCTTCGGTGTCCTTCTTTACGATAGTTGTAGCACCTCACATCATCACCTCTCGGTATCGTACACTCCCAAATCTTGTGGCCCCTCACCCCACAATTATAACATCTAGGCATACTAGTGACTGACGCTTTCTTCATTTTGTTTCCTACACCTTCGGTCGCATTACTTATTTTCGTACTAGGGTCACTTCTTGATTCGAACTTTCTCTTTCCCAAAGAGTGATCACCAAGTTTTGGGGCATGAGATTCAATCCCCATTGTTGCTCCTTCGTCACCATGAGGTTTAGGAAACCTCTTTTCTAACTCTTCCTTCACGACCTTAGGCACTTGGTCTCGGACCATCTCGGCCACTATTCCTTCGAACGACTCTTGGAGAACTTGTTTAACCTTGTCAGCGAAAATCAAGATATAGCGTTCGAACTTCGCCTCAATCCTTAATGTTAACTCATCCTTCCCCTCATGAATAGGCTCACTTGTTCCGCATCCATCTTCCGTCTTCATTCTAAAGAATGCAATCGATTAAGCAACGACCGAGTACAAACATACGTACAATCCCGACTCATCTTTCTCGGCAATCGTCTTACATCACTTGTCAAATACGATTTGCACCCGTAAAAATGGTAGCTAGTCATTATTACGCATACAGGCTGTACCCACTCGTTAGTACCACGACCGCTTTACTCGATGATATAAACCAACACAAACATAAAATATATTAATAATATCCGCATATTAATATACACGTTAGTCCACCCATAAACTAGGACATCGACCGAATTCCCATCCCGACCCGTAATCCTACAAGTCCCGTACAAATAAGCACACACCAAAGTCTAAGTCTAGGCACCTATCTCAAGTCACCTAAATCCCTTAGACCATGCTCTGATACCACTTGTAACGACCCAACCCGTTAACCAGCCAAAACTGCGAAATAAAAAAAATTCGAAGCAGGCCTGCCCAGGCTGGGTGCGTGGCGCGCGCCCCTACCTATGCGCGGCGCGCACAGTGCCTGGCAGCCCGCTGTCCAAATTGTTCCATTTTCGTAAAAAGATCTAACACTTCCCATCATTTTTAGACGAAATGCTTTTCACAACATAATAGTATAAGTAAAATAAGCACGAATCAATGATAAAACGAGTTTTACATTGCGAGGCTCACATATGCCCAAAATACCATTAAGTACGAAATACGAGTTTCGTCCACAAAAAGTTTAATTGCCAAACGTCACTAGAGCATGGTGATTGGGGTTAAACTACCCAAATCTTGGTCGAACTTCCATAAAGCTAAAACCCTCAAGAGCCACTAATCCAAGCGAATACCTTTGCCCTTATCCAAGCCAGATCCTAAAAAGGTAAACAACGAGAGGGTAAGCTAACGCTTATTGAATGCAATAATTATACACATACATATATAACCTACTTACTTGCAATCACATACACAATTACCTCATACACGCTAGCAATTTAAATGACATACCAACGCAAGGTATAACGCTAAATCTCCAAGACCACAAGCTAGCACAAACAATAGCATATATAACTCGAATAATATAAAATGCCACACTACAAATACATAACCATGGTTAACCAATAGTACAAAGGAATGGTACTTTGAATTTCCCATCGGTGTTCCCAACAATCGTTAGCATACAACGAATTATAACACTAACCCCGGAGTGGTATTGATCGCCCGAACTTAAAACCCACATCGAATCTCGTACAAGTAAATACATTATATACACACATGTATAATCATTCCACTCACCTTGTCGCCTTGATGAAATGCTACCGAATAATCTGCAACTCACCGATGGAATGTACCTATTCCATTATCACAAATACGACAACACACTTAGAGTGGATTTACAAACCAACTCAATTCGACACTTCGTGCAATTTCGACCAATTGCACTTCCAAACACAAACGCGCCCAAACTAACCAATAATCACTAACACAAGTGAAAATGGTCTTAATATGCTAAATGAACCCAATCATAAGTGTTGAACACTTATCATTCTCAAAATCACCCAAAACCCCAATTTTGACTCATTTCTAAAATTAGTCTTTCAAATGCACAAAATGGGTTCTAACACTTCCATAATCACTAATCCTAGTGATTAAACCTAAATACAAGTCCTAATCATGGCCAATTTGTTCACCAACCCAAAATCCACCAACAACAACCAATAACCCGATTACTAGCATCAATACACTCACTTCAAGAGTTTAAACGGGTTTCCTAACAATTTAAGTTCAAACCTTAACTTCAATATCAAGATCAAATAATGAAATTCGGAGTTTGAACTTACCAAAACTACCACAACGTAGCCGTGAACGAGATGAACAACTTTAAAACCCGAGCTTTGGTGAGAATCCAACTCCTTCTTCCCCAAATGAAGCTTCCTCTCTCTAAAACCTCTTCTCTCTCTAGGGTTGAAGATGAGAGTGTTTGTGGTGTAGAAATGAGGATAAGATGATCAATGGATCAGCTTTGAAGGCTCCAAACCTGCCCCAAGTGAAATGACTAAAATGCCCATCATTTAATTCAAAAAGAAAAAGCCAAAAAACTGTCGTCATGTGAGTGCGTTGAGCGCACTCTTAAAGGTGCGCGGTGCGCACTAAGCTCAGATCAGACAGTCAGCTTTTAAATTTAAACTACACTTTACCCACTATACGTACATCATTATAACTCTTTGTACCATAAATATTTGGGTGTTACAAGTTATATGTGTACATATAACGTCTATCATCTGGACTTACATGCTTGAATGTGAAGTTTCTGAAAAACACCCCAAACTGCGAACTAGTCCTCGAAATGCTGATGAAGCAGCAAAAACCGTAAACGACCTTAATCGTCGGAAGTTTTATGATAAAGAATAGTATGTTGGAAAAGCTCAGAAAAGTTGAAACCGAAAAACGGATTGAGCTAACCATACCCTATATTCAAAGAATCCAGGTAATTCTGAATCCGTCGAAATCTTTAGAGAATATCTTACTCCGAAGTCATGTTAAAATCTTGCAAAAAAAATTTCTTCATCAACCTTCGAACTTGGAAATTCCAAAATATCATTATAAATATTTTCGATATTTTTGAGGATATTTTCTTAAATATTCTCGTCCGAGATTATATACCTCTTCGTGCATCCTTTGTTTCATTATATTGGAAACTTCTGTAAAATCTAAGTTTAATTTATGAATGAATACTGGAGAAATGTAAAGAAATTGATGCATGAATTAGTATAATATAATGACACTTGATCAACGTGATTATATTACAGTAAGTCATGCTGTGTTTCTAATGAAACATGATGATTTACAGACTATAACGTCATCAGGTGTCATGTTACATAACTCTTTCATTCTGTTTAACTTCTGAACATATCAAGAAAATATTTTCTTGATAGTTCTATTCTCAGTTATTCTGGTAATTTGACAAATCAAATCGTGCGATCACGTTTTTTCTTCCATAGAACATGGAGTTCATTCGAAACTCCATATTTACGAATTCTGGACCATTACTCGCTTTACTAGAGGTCGAGAAGATAATAAAAAGGCAAAGAGCTCCAAAATATAAGAGAAAATATAAAGCCCAATAACAACACGGAGGTCACAAACCATGGATATTAATAAGAATAGCAATACAAAGACACGGTATAATTAAGAATAGTATCACCCAAGGTAATAGTAGAAGTAAACAGATTTCTCTGGCGGAAGATTGGAAAGAAGTATGACGGAAATGATAATTAGGAAAATAACAAGTATTAGAACTGGATTAAGCATTTTCACAATCTTTTGGATGTATGAACTAAGAAAGAAAGTATAGGAATGGTGATAATAATGGGACGGAAGAGTTTAATTTATAATAGAAATATCAGACAGAGTAATCGAGGCAGATCAACGTATTTAATTATAGAGATTCTAATTTCCTTATTCACCGAAGAACCATATCTTGTAGATTTTGAATATTTTCTTTAAATCCCTTGCATTCCGGAAATCAACTATGACTACGTCAGAAGTTTAGTCGAACCTCTACTTAATTCAATTCACTCTTTTGTGATAGCTTCATTCGTACTCTTTGAATAATCAAATTGTTTTATCCATATTACTCAATGATGGTAAAACTCTATTTATCAACTTATATTCATCATGAAAACATTTTTATTATTAGCCATGATGACCTCGATCAAATTTCGGGACGAAATTTCTTTAACGGGTAGGTACTGTGATGACCCGGAAATTTCTGACTAAATTTAAACTTTAATCCTTCTAAGATTCTGACACAATAAGCAAAGTCTATTAAACCGAGTTTCAAAATGTTTGAACTATTTTTCATGAATGCATTTGAACCTTTGACTATTCCCGATGATTCACGAACAATTGTGTGTAATTAATATGTAGTATATATATTTATATATAACATTTTGAATTAATAAAATATACTTTAATAATTTGAATTAAAATGTAAAATAATATATCGAATAATCAAGTTGTTATTGAAATAAATGTATATATGAATTCTATGTATTGTAAGGTTTGAATATTAAATATTTAATGTAAGTTATTATATATATTACATAATTAGTAATATGTAATATTAATGTCTAATACAATAAGTTTTATTATAAATTAAACTATAGTTGTTATATTAATGTTATTACTTTCATTATTATTATCAATAGTAATATCAATATTATTAATATATATACCCACATAAAATTTGATTCAGTTAATTAATAATATTATGAGTATCATTAATAAGATCTGTATTATTATATATAGTAGCAAAAATTTATGATTTTAATTATTACTGTTATTTTGATAATTACCATTACTATAAAATCATTATTTATAATATAAAGATTATTATAAGAATAACACAATTTATTATTATTATCATTGTATTACGATTATTATTGTTATTTATATAACTATTGTTGTTATTAGTATTATATGTATCATAGAATTTTTATATGTAATTTGTTATATTATTACTAGCATTATCATAATCATTGTTATTATTATTTGTTATTAATAATGTTATCCTATTATCTTTATCAATATTATTATTATTTTGTTTTATCATTAATACCATTATTAAACTTATTAAGATCATTATTATGGCAATTATTAATATCATCATAATATTATTATTACTTTTACTATCACTAATATTATTATTATTAATATTAGTATTTTAATTATCTTAAATATAATCAGTAAAAATCAATATTATTTATATAAAAGGATAAAAGTACGAACTGGATCCTAATTTGTTACACATAGCTTTCAAGCTGTAGCAAATTTTGTTTTCAGTCTCATGGATGGTACAAATCAATCTTGTAAAGATTAGAAGTAGTTAACAATCGAAATCAGGTTTTACTTTATTTTTTTTATTTCTTCTGTCCTTGGAATCAAAAGCTGTCGACTACTATCTGCTTATATATTATTCCATGATATTGATTAATTCATTCAGTCCTTTCATAACTAAATATCAATTTGCAAATAACCCAAATTGTTGAATTAAAACAGAAAACTAAAAGCATAAACCATTTATCCCCTGTTCTTGAAGTATTTTAGCCAAAATTCGAAATTTAGTTTTATTTAAAAATCTACAAATGCAGAGTTGCTTGAAAACTCCTACTTGATCTATCTGGAAAGTTTTAGTCTTCAAATCATTAAATTGAAATCGAATTTTCGAGTCAAAGTATTTTTAAAAAAAAGCCAACAGTTTGTTCATCGATCAAAATCGAATGAATTGTTAAAGTTCCAGTCTAATTAATGACTCTAATGCATTCTAATGATCATTATTAAGATATTTCATGAAGACATTAGGGTCTCAAAACGTACCTATATCAAAAATCAATTTCTTTTTATTTATGAGTGCAGCGAAGCTGCCGTTTAAAAAAATATGTTTTTTTTATAATTTTCTTTCACGTTTCTATAAATCAGATTGGCAATTGAGCTATCCCATTTTATTTATAAATCCTAAAAATCGAAATCATTTTTTTATTATGGTTGATATAAATCTCTGTCGAGTTTAAGTTTGAAAAGATGAAGAAGATATAGTGAAACAGATAGTTATAGCATATATAAATTCGTTGGAGTATTAAATCAGAAAGATCAAAACATACGGATGGTTAGGGGGTTATGTTGGGTACCGAGAGGTCTCGGGTTCGAGCCTGTGCAGTGGCACATTTTTTTTAACAAGTCATTTCTTTCAAAGGTAGTCATTTTTTCTTATTATTATTATTATTATTATTATTATTATTATTATTATTATTATTATTATTATTATTATTATTATTATTATTATTATTATTATTATTATTATTATTATTATTATTATTATTATTATTATTATTATTATTATTATTATTATTATAATAATAATAAACTTAAAAGTTTTAAAACTTACAAAAAATTAGTGGGAAGCCTAGAGACAATCTGGGCCCCCACACCTCTAGTAATAGCAAAACCTATCCTAGTAAAAATATGAGCAGCAGCACCGGCACCAATATCTTGCGCCATCGAACTCTTCTGAACCCACTTTAGCAAAGAAACAGCCTCCTTCTCTAATTCCCCAAGGGAAGAAAATGAGAAAGGAATGAAACCATAACCAATCGCCAGACAACTAGATTCGTACTTGACCCGCTTCCGACGAGCCGCATCAATCACAGCACGTCCAGGGACAAAGTCAGAAAGCCCAGACTGTGTCAAAGGAGAAGATCCTGTCAAGTCAACACAAACATCGCGACCACAATCCCAGGAATAAAGTAACACATCTGCAGGTCTGAGGGCCCGGTCGTTCCCTCCAGACAACCCAATGTCAACCTCCTTTCTCGCTGAAATCCCAGATCGATAACAAACATCAACAAGGGAATCCCGGACAATATTATGTCGATGCTTAATACCCACCATACCAGCACAAGACACCGCGTGATCCCTGAAAATATCCCCAGTAAAAACCCTTGAACAGGCAGAGCATGCCATCGAGATAGAGAACAATGGAACACCTAACCGGTAGCACAACACACATCGGTAAGTCTTTGCGTTCATCGTCTGACCCAACCCCAAAATAGGAACTGCCCTTAGCCAAGCAGAGGTGTGATCACTCTGCTGTTATTATTATTATTACTATTATTATTATTATTATTATTATTATTATTATTATTATTATTATTATTATTATTATTATTATTATTATTATTATTATTATTATCATTACCATTATTATTGTTGTTAATTGCTATTATGACTAGTAATATAGTTATTATTATTCTTATTATTACTAATAAAGATCACCATTCATTATTGTTAATATAATTAAAATTACAAGTGTGGTTATTAGGTATAAGTAAAGTTAATATAATTGCGATAAATATATTATTTTTATTAGTATTAGGATTATTATTATTAGTATTATCATTAAGGTTATTGTTAGTATTACTAATATGATTGAAAACTATCATTATTATTAGTATCATTATTAGTATGAAATTGATTAATAAGATTATTGTCATTTCAAACCTTTGTATTAATATTAACATTATTATTATTATTATTATCATTAGCATTAGTATTATTATAAGTAGTATTAATTATATTATCATTATTATTATTAAAATGATTATCATATTTAGAATTGTAATTATTAAAAATTCGTATTTTTACAACTATATTATGGGAATCATTTTTAGGAAAACTATCGTTATATTATTACTATTACTAAAAATATCCTTTTTAGTAAAATTATTATTATTATTAAATTTATTATTTTTAACATTTCTATTAAACTTATCATCTTGTCCTTATTATTAAAACTAGCATTATTATTATCAACAATAGAATCATTAATATTATTATCATTATCATTAATATTAGTATTATCACTATTTCAAATATTATCTTAGTAATACTAAAGTACTATTTTAAGCAAACAAATGATATATATATATATATATATATATATATATATATATATATATATATATATATAGGTATAAAAATATATTTAATACATATAACATAACAAAATTTAATATATTTTACATACAAAATAAATATACGATATATATATATATATATATATTAATTATTAATATAAAAATGATATAACTAATAAATTTATATATATATATAAACTTGTTCGATTACAATTATGTATATTAATAAGTACACAAATGATATAGGTTCGTGAATCTGAGGCCAACCCTGCATTGTTCAAATTCGTCATATGTATTTTTACTACAAAATACAGTATTGTGAGTTTCATTTGCTCCCTTTTTAAATGCTTTTGCAATATATATTTTTGGGCTGAGAATACATGCACTGCTTTTATAAATGTTTTACGAAATAGACACAAGTACTTGAAACTACATTGTATGGTTGGATTACTATACTGAATATCGCCCCTTCAAGTCTGGTAACCTAAGAATTAGGGAAATGGCCCATAATTGACGCGAATCCTAAGGATAGATCTATGGGCCTAACAAACCCCATTCTGGAATTTTGAATGCTTTAGTACTTCAATTTAAATGGTGATTGCGATTACAATATTTGTGGCATACTTGCGAGTATGCGGGGGATATTCAATATGCATTATGTTAATGTCGGTTACCAGGTGTTCATCATACGAATGGATTTTATACACTTGCGAGTGTAATAATATTTATGAAAAATGAGAATCTTGTGGTCTATTAAAATGATGGAAATGATCGATTATGATAAACTAATGAACTCACCAACCTTTTGGTTGACACTTTAAAGCATGTTTATTCTAAGGTATGAAAGAAATCTTTCGTTGTGCATTTGCTCATTTTAAAGACATTACTTGGAGTCGATCATCGCAATGGGACCAGATGTTGGTGACTTATTCAAGATGGATAAGGACGGGATATGACACTTGTTGGGCCCGATAGATCTATCTTTAGGATTCGCGTCAATTAGGGTGTCTGTTCCCTAATTCTTAGATTACCAGACTAAAAAGGGGCATATTCGGTTTAATAATTCAACCATAGAATGTAGTTTCAAGTACTTGTGTCTATTTCGTCAAACATTTATAAAAAACAGTGCATGTATTCTCAGTCCCAAAAATATATATTGCAAAAGCATTTAAAAAGGGAGCAAATGAAACTTACAATACTGTATTTTGTAGTAAAAATACATATAATGATATTGAACAATGCAGGGTTGGCATCGGATTCACGAACCTATATCTTTTGTATATTTATTAATATTAATATACATAGTCGTAATCGAATAAATGTATATATAAATTTATTAGTTATATCTTTTTTATATTAATAATATATATGTTTCATATATTCATTTTATACATTAAAATATTAAATTTGTTATGTTATATGTATTAAATATATTTATATATTTAAATATCATTTATTTGTTAAAGTAGTATTTTAAAATAATATTTTAAGTGATAACAATAATAATAATGATAGTACTAATATTAATAATAATGATAATAGTATTATGATAATATTAAGGATAGTTTTTATAATAAATCTCATAATAATGAATATAATAGTAGTTTTTAATAAAGTGAATAATTTAATAGTAATGGTAATGAAAATAATAATTTTCATAATACTGACTCTTTTAATAGTATTAATAACTTTAATAATAATGTTAACACCAATAAGAAAAATGGTAATGGTAATAATAATAATAGTAGTTATGTTAATAATAATAATACTAATAATTATAAATAATACAAATTCTAATATTCATGATAATAATAATAAGTTTTTATTACTTTCATAATACTAATGATAATAATAATAATCATAATCATAATAATGGTCATAATACTTAAAATGATAAGGTTACTACTGTGACGACCCGGAAATTTCCGACCAAATTTAAACTTAATCTTTATATGTTTCCGACACGATAAGTAGAGTGTGTAATGTTGAAATCTTAAAAACTTTGAACTGTGTTTAATATATGCATTTGATCTTCGACCATTCTCGATGATTCACGAACCACTGTTTGTAAATAGATACATAAATATTTAAACATATGAATGTATATAAAAACAATTTGAAATATTATATGTTGTTGTTATTAAAGCTAAGTATATATAAAAAAAATATGATATTATGATAATTTATATTTAAAACATATCTATGTATATAAATAAAGTATATTATATATATTTTGTGATTTCGAATTTATTTCGTAAACGATGGTAACGCTCATTTATCTTCATAACTATTCTTGTCCGAAATCATTTATCTTCCCGCGTTATCAGTGTTACATCAGAAAGGAAACTGTTTTCGTTTCTAAATTCTGAAAAATTCGAACTTAAAATATGAATGTTATTGAAGAAGTATTGGGAACTGAAGCATGAGTTAGTATAATATAATGACACTTGATCAACGTGATTATATTACAGTAACTCATGCTGAGTTTCTAATGGAACGTGATGATTCACAGATCATAACGTCATCATGTGCCATGTTACATAACTCTTTCATTCTATTTAACCTCTAAACATATCAAGAACATATATTCCTGATAGTTCTATCTTCCGTGATTCTGGTAATTTAACAAATCAAATCGTACTATTACGTTTCTCTCTACTCAGAATATTATAACCATCCGAAACTCTATACTTACGAATTCTGGACCGTTACTCGCTTTACTAGAGGTTGAGAAGAGAATAAAAAGGCAAAGAGCTCCAAGATATAAGAGAAAATATAAAGTCCAATAACAACCCGGAGGTTACAAACCGTAGATATTAATTCGAATAGCAATATAAAGACATAGTAGAATTAAGAATAGTATCACCCCAAGGTAATAGTTGAAGTAAAAATAAATTTCTGGTGGAAGATTGAAAAGAAGGATGACAGAAATGATAATTAGGAAAATATCAAGGGTTATAACTGGATTAAGCATTTTCACAATCTTTTGGATGTATGAACTAAGAAAGAAAGTATAGAAATGGTAAAAATAATGGAACGGAAAAAAAGTTTAATTTATAATGGGAATATCATACAGAGTAATCGAGGCAGATCACCGTATTTAATTATAGAGATCTTAATTTCCTTATTCGCTGAAGAATCACATCTTTTAGATTTCGAAGATTTCCTCTAAATCCCTTGAATTCTGGAATTCAACCAAGACAACGTCAAAAGTTAAGACGCACCTTATTTTCTATATTCAATCGTGACTACGTCAAAAGTTAAATCTCTATCTCAATCTTTTGAGATAGCTTCATTCGTACTCTTCGCGTAATCGAATTATTTTATCAATATTACTCAATGATGATAAAACTCTATTTACCAACTCATATTCATCATGGAAACATTTTTATTGTTAGCCATGACCACCTCACTCAAATTTTGGGACGAAATTTCTTTAACGGGTAGGTACTGTGACGACCCAGAAATTTCCGACCAAATTTAAACTTAATCTTTATATGTTTCCGACACTATAAGATTAGTATGTAATGTTGAAATCTTAAAAACTTTGAACTGTGTTTAATATATGCATTTGAACTTCGACCATTCTCGACGATTCACGAACCACTGTTTGTAAATAGATACATAAATATTTAAACATATGAATGTATATAATAACAATTTGAAATATTATATGTTATTGTTATTAAAGCTAAGTATATATAAAAAAAATAAAAAAAAATGATATTATGATAATTAATATTTAAAACATATCTATGTATATAAATAAAGTATATTAAATATATTTTGTGATTTCGAATTTATTTCGTAAAGATGGTAACGCTCAATTGTTATTAAATGAATAGTAAATGAGTTGAGAAGGAACTTATATGATTTTAAAATAAATGGTAATTCGAAAGTGAGTTCTATAAATTTTAGGCTTACTAAAAATGTATTTAGGATCTTGTTATTAAATTTTAACACTTTTTATATATCACCCAGAAATGAGATGGACAGTTGATGTAATTTTTATTTAATAAATTAATGATCGAATTTTATACCATAGTGACAAGAATAAATAAATAGTGACATGAATAAATAAATGGACTTAATTTAAAAATTAAGGATTTTTAGGAATACTTTTATATTTTAACTGTTTAGCAATGGACAACAATATAATAATACATGGGAAAAGTGTCGGTAGTATACAGCCAACTAAAAATCACGAGATTTAATTTGGGTACTGTTTTTGATTGCCATCCCATTCACTCAACTTATATTCTATAATATATAACTTATATGATACAGAGTACATAAAAGGATAATCGCAAACACCACTTGTGCAAAATTATTCCAGTGTCAATCATAAACCCAACCCCTTTGAAAACCACCCTACTCACCACCTCAGACCCACCACAATTGATAAACCTTTAAACTGTTTTTCTACTACTATCTTGCTACCATAAAATCGCCCATCATGACCACCATAAACTACCATCACCTCAACCATTAACCACCGAGATCACCACTATCGTGAACCCATTAACCTCACCACTTTCACTTTTCTCCATATTTCATTGTTTTTCTCTATTTCTATTTAAAATCAAGAACCACCACCACTTATACTTGATTTTGTTTTATGCTTCAATTTAAGACATATCTATAAAGGTGACGAATACTAGTTCAATCAACCTTTCTCTGTTCGTATTCCGTTTATTTTTTTCTTTTAATTCAAAACTGGACTAAGGTAACTCGCTGTTTCTGTTTCACTTCGTGAAATCCCAAGCCAACCGAATACATCGAAGGTGCTGCTAATTTTCTTTGGTTATTAATAACCTCTTTTACTTTTGTCGATTGTTTTCACATCATGCCATTTGAGGTGGACCCAAAAGAGACATCATTCACTACATTTTGTCTTTAAAGGTTATAAATACATTATTTAATCGGTATTACTCAGTGCCCACCATTTATTTATTATGATTAAAGATTATAAAAAAATTACATGATTTATGAAAGTGATAGCATAAGTGGCTGATTAATTAAATTTCATATCGAAATTCAACCTCAAACAAGTTAAGCCATGATTCTAAGATGATATTTATGGGACCATATTCAAGCTGTTTTGGATTATAATCCAATTCTTTTTTTTCTCCTTCTCGAACGAACAAAAACTAGGGTAGGGAATATTAAGGGTGATAATGAAACAGTTAAATAATGATGAGGATTTGAGGAAGACAATAAATAGTACGGCTGTTATGGTTGCTGTACAAGAACCACGCACGAAGGAGATGATTTACACGATTAGTTGATAATGGTGATGCGATAATGTTAGGAAGATGATATCGAAATAAAAAATGATAACATAAAATGACGATAATATAAAATGATGATGAGGTTTAGGATAAACGATGATGATAATTATAAGGATTAGATAGACGAGAATGAGATGATGATATCGTGATATTGAGAATGATACAATGGCGAAGAAGATAATAAGGCAAGGAAAAATGGTGAATGGTCTCTTGTTTTTGAAAAAGATAAAAAACAGTAAAGGTTAAATAAATAATAGGTATGATATAATTCAGAAAGAACAAGTCAGAGCAAACGGTTAGGAGGTGTGTTGAGAACCGAGAGGTCTGGGTTCGATTCTAGGCCAGGGCATATTTTTTTTAAAACATTAGCGTGATGGGCTGCTATTTGGGCTTCCATTTGTAACCAGGCTTGATTAAACCATTTATTATATGTTGGGCCGAAAACCTGCTGTTGGGCCGAGTCACACATGGGCCTTTAAAAGTATTACTATTCGCAGCTTTGGTTAGTAATTGTGTTCGAATGAGTTTAAGTGAAGTAGGAGAAGAAATAAAATCAGATAGAACGGGTTATATACATTTGGGATACCCTATAATTCATATCGACGCATGTTTTGACATATCATATCGACGCATTTTAAATATCGGAACACGTAGACAATGTTTTGACATATCATATCGACGCATCTATATATATTATTTGGAATAACCATAGACACTCTATATGCAGTAATGATCGAGTTAGCTATACAGGGTTGAGGTTGACTTTACAATAATATATATAATTTGAGTTGTGATCGAGTCTGAGACATGTGTATGGGTCACGATACTTATTAATTAATTTGAATATTATATATTAAATTATATATGAATTATTGAATTACTAATTATGGACTGCTAACTGTGGACTGCCAACACTGGATAATTAAAATGAATTAAAATATTGATTATAACATATGAAACTAAACAATTTTTCAAGTTTGCCACTTGATTTCATCTTAAACCTCATTTGTATCTTGACGATTACTATCTACGTTCAAACCTTTCATGATTCTTGAAAACACTTAAATCGAGAGGATGAACCAACCGCACTTCATCTACGGAAGGAAAGATTTATGCATATAGTTATGCACCTGAAAACACTCGGAACCTAAGTAAACGTTTAACACGTATCTGTGCTAGCTCCTTTGGCGTTGTTATTACCGAAAATAACATTACCGAAAATAACTTTGCAATCCCTTTCCAAATTAGTCAATTTTGTCACAGCTCCAGCAAATCAACTTCAACTTTCATTCGGATTAGTTTTATTATAACCTTGATATATAAGTTTGCTTTTCGTCATCATTATTAGGGAACCGTTTATATTCCACCACACAAACAGTAAACTTACCAGCAACTTCATTACTCACTGTCTTAAGTCCCTCCGAAGAACCATTATATTGTTCATTAAAACATTATCATATACTCATCAACATCTTATAATGAGAATTACCATACCAACTACCAGGAATCATCAATCATCAATTTTGAATCTCACAGCGTTTTCACTTCAACAGTTATATATCTATATATAACGTATATCTTCTGGACTGGTGAATTTCAATTTGGAATCTCTGAATTCCTGAAAAGCACTTTAGCTTACGAATCAGATCTCTGAGTTCTGAAAAGCTGATGAAGCAGCGAAAACTGAAGATTGTTTAAATAGTCAAAAGTTTGATAATAAAGAGCGGCATACTGGAAAAAGCTCAAAAGTTTTGATACTGAAAAATGGATTGAGCAAACCATGAAGGATACTCTGAACAAATCACAAGGACTAAACTTGTACATAAAGAATCCTGATGATTCTGTTTTTGATAAAATCTTTAACAAATACCTTACTCCTTAACCGCTCTAAATCATCGTGAATGAATTTCTTCATCACAATTTGATTCTGAAATTCTAAGATATCATCATATCTTCCATTATAAATATCCTCGATATTCCTGAAGATATCTTCATAACTATTCTTGTCTGAAATCATTTATCTTCCCGCGTTATCAGTGTTACATCAGAAAGGAAACTGTTTTCATTTCTAAATTATGAAAAATTCGAACTTAAAATATGAATGTTATTGAAGAAGTATTGGGAACTGAAGCATGAGTTAGTATAATATAATGACACTTGATCAACGTGATTATATTATAGTAAGTCATGCTGAGTTTCTAATGGAACGTGATGATTCACAGATCATAACGTCATCATGTGCCAGGTTACATAACTCTTTCATTGTATTTAACCTCTAAACATATCAAGAACATATATTCCTGAAGTTCTATCTTTCGTGATTCTGGTAATTTAACAAATCAAATTGTACTATTACATTTCTCTCTACTTAGAATATCATAACCATCCAAAAATCTATACTTACGAATTCTGGACCGTTACTTGCTTTACTAGAGGTCGAGAAGAGAATAAAAAGGCAAAGAGCTCCAAGATATAAGAGAAAATATAAAGTCCAATAACAACCCGGAGGTTACAAACCATGGATATTAATACGAATAGCAATATAAAGACATGGTAGAATTAAGAATAGTATCACCCCAAGGTAATAGTTGAAGTAAACAAATTTTTCTAGTGAAAGATTGAAAAGAAGGATGACAGAAATGATAATTAGGAAAATATCAAGGATTAGAACTGGATTAAGCATTTTCACAATCTTTTGGATGTATGAACTAAGAAAAAAAGTATAGAAATGGTGAAAATAATGGAACGGAAAAAAAGTTTAATTTATAATGGGAATATCAGACAGAGTAATCGAGGTAGATCACTGTATTTAATTATAGAGATCTTAATTTCCTTATTCGCTGAAGAATCACATGTTTTAGATTTCGAAGATTTCCTTTAAATCCCTTGAATTCCGGAATTCAACCAAGACAACGTTAAAAGTTAAGACGCACCTTATTTTCTATATTCAATCGTGACTACGTCAAAAGTTAAATCTCTATCTCAATCTTTTGAGATAGCTTCATTCGTACTCTTCGCGTAATTGAATTCTTTTATCAATATTACTCAATGATGATAAAACTCTATTTATCAACTCATATTCGTCATGGAAACATTTTTATTGTTAGCCATGACCACCTCACTCAAATTTCGGGACGAAATTTCTTTAACGGGTAGGTACTGTGACGACCCGGAAATTTCCGACCAAATTTAAACTTAATCTTTATATGTTTCTGACACGATAAGCAGAGTCTGTAATGTTGAAATCTTAAAAACTTTGAACTGTGTTTAATATATGCATTTGACCTTCGACCATTCTCGATGATTCACGAACCACTGTTTGTAAATAGATACATAAATATTTAAACATATGAATGTATATAATAACAATTTGAAATATTATATGTTGTTGTTATTAAAGCTAAGTATATATATAAAAAATATGATATTATGATAATTAATATTTAAAACATATCTATGTATATAAATAAAGTATATTAAATATATTTTGTGATTTTGAATTTATTTCGTAAACGATGGTAACGCTCAATTGTTATTAAATGAATTGTAAATGAGTTGAAAAGGAACTTATGTGATTTTAAAATAAATGGTAATCCGAAAGTGAGTTCTATAAATTTTAGGCTTACTAAAAATGTATTTAGGATCTAGTTATTAAATTTTAACACTTTTTATATATCACCCAGAAATGAGATGGACAGTTGATGTAATTTTTATTTAATAAATTAAGGATCGAATTTTATACCATAGTGACAAGAATAAATAAATGGACTTAATTTAAAAATTAAGAATTTTTAGGAACACTTTTATATTTTAACTGTTTAGCAATGGACAACAATATGATACTACATGGGAAAAGTGTCGGTAGTATACAGCCAACTAAAAATCTCGAGATTTAATTTGGGTACTGTTTTTTATTGCCATCCCATTCACTCAACTTATATTCTATAATATATAACTTATA
Organism: Rutidosis leptorrhynchoides; assembly: GCF_046630445.1. Lineage (NCBI taxonomy): Eukaryota > Viridiplantae > Streptophyta > Magnoliopsida > Asterales > Asteraceae > Rutidosis > Rutidosis leptorrhynchoides. The sequence goes on along the minus strand of NC_092340.1, from coordinate 186,404,984 downwards.
TGATACAGAGTACATAAAAGGATAATCACAAACACCACTTGTGCAAAATTATTCCTGTGTCAATCATAAACCCACCACCTTTGAAAACCACCCTACTCACCACCTTAGACCAACCACAATCGATAAACCTTTAAACTATTTTTCTACTACTATCTTGCTACCATAAAATCGCCCATCATGACCACCATAAACTACCATCACCTCAACCATTAACCACCGAGATCACCACCATCGTGAACCCATTAACCTCACCACTTTCACTTTTCTCCATCTTTCATTTTCTTTCTCTATTTCTATTTAAAATTAAGAACCACCACCACTTATACTTGATTCAGTTTTATGCTTCAATTTAAGCCATATCTGTAAAGGTGACGAATACTAGTTCAATCAACCTTTCTCTGTTCGTATTCCGTTTATTTTTTTCTTTTAATTCAAAACTGGACTGAGGTAACTCGCTGTTTCTGTTTCACTTCGTGAAATCCCAAGCCAACCAAATACATCGAAGGTGCTGCTAATTTTCTTTGGTAATTACGAACCTCTTTTACTTTTGTCGATTGTTTTCACATCATGCCATTTGAGGTGGACCAAAAAGAGACATCATCCACTACATTTTGTCTTTAAAGGTTTTAAATACATTATTTAATCGGTATTACTCAGTGCCCACCATTTATTTATTATGATTAAAGATTATAAAAAAATTACATGATTTATGAAAGTGATAGCATAAGTGGCTAGGTGGCTGATTAATTAAATTTCATTCGAAATTTAACCTCAAACAATTTAAGCCATGATTCTGAGATGATATTTATGAGACCATATTCAAGCTGTTTTGGATTATAATCCAATTCTTTTTTTTTCTCCTTCTCGAACGAACAAAAACTAGGGTAGGGAATATTAAGGGTGATAATGAAACAGTTAAATAATGATGAGGATTTGAGGAAGACAATAAATAGTACGGCTGTTATGGTTGATGTACAAGAACCACGCACGAAGGAGATAATTTACACGATTAGTTGATAATGGTGATGTGATAATGTTAGGAAGATGATATCGAAATAAAAAATGATAACATAAAATGACGATAATATAAAATGATGATGAGGTTTAGGATAAACGATGATGATAATTATAAGGATTAGATAGACGAGAATGAGATGATGATATCGTGATATTGAGAATGATACAATGGCGAAGAAGATAATAAGGAAAGGAAAAATGGTGAATGGTCTCTTGTTTTTGAAGAAGATAAAAACATAAAGGTTAAATAAATAATAGGTATGATATAATTCAGAAAGAACAAGTCAGAGCAAACGGTTAGGAGGTGTGTTGAGAACCGAGAGGTCTGCGGTTCGATTTTAGGCCAGGGCATTTTTTTTTAAAACATTAGCGTGCTGGGCTTCTATTTGGGCTTCCATTTGTTTCCAGGCTTGATTAAACCATTTATTATATGTTGGGCCGAAAACCTGCTGTTGGGCCGAGTCACACATGGGCCTTTAAAAGTATTACTATTCGCAGCTTTGGTTAGTAATTGTGTTCGAATGAGTTTAAGTGAAGTAGGAGAAGAAATAAAATCAGATAGAATGGGTTATATACATTTGGGATACCCTATAATTCAGAGAGGTCGTGGGTTCGAGTCTCGGTTGGGACATTTTTTTTATAAAAAGCTTTATAAGAGGGTATACTCCTTATCCTTATTTTTTTATAATTATCATTACTATTATTATTGTCATTATTATTATTGTTAGTAATATTACTAGTATTAATTATAACTAGTATTACAATTATTATTACAAGTATTATAGATGTTATTATTATTATTATTATTATTATTATTATTATTATTATTATTATTATTATTATTATTATTATTATTATTATTATTATTATTATTATTATTATCATAGATATAAGTATGATTATTATTATTATCATGAATATGACTATTATTATTATTATTATTATTATTATTATTATTATTATTATTATTATTATTATTATTATTATTATTATTATTATTATTATTATTATTATTATTATTAATATTATTATTATTATTATTATTATTATTAATAATATTATTATTATTATTATTGTTATTATGAAAATAACACAAACTATTATTATTATCATTAATATTAGTATTAATATCTTTTTATAAATAATAGGAGTGTTAATATTGACATAAGTAATAATCACGAATATTATTATTATGTAAATACTAAGATCAGTAATCATGACTAGCATTAACAGAAAAATCAATATTGTTACAAGTATTATTATTAATGTCACTATTATTATTATTCTTATGATTCTTATTATTATTATTGTAAGTAATGTTATTATTAATATTATCATTATAATCAAATACAACTTTTAATTACTATATAAAAATATACTCATAAGTAATATTACATATAAGTATGAATATATAATATTAACAATTTTTATATAAATTTTCATATAAAACAAATTAGGTATTTTTAATATACATATATATATATATATATATATATATATATATATATATATATATATATATATATATATATATATATATATATATATATATATATATATATATATATATATATAATCATTTTCAAATATATATATATATACAAATTAAATAAATAATATATAAAGTTATAATATATGAAATTGTTCGATTTCGATTATATGTATTAATGAATACAAATGATATAGGTTCGTGAATCCAAGGCCAAAACCATGCGTTGTTCAATGTCGTCATATGTATTTTTCCTATAAAATACAGTATTGTGAGTTTCATTTGCTCCCTTTTTAAATGCTTTTGCAATATATATTTTTAGGACTGAGAATACATGTGCTATTTTTATAACTGTTTTACGAAATAGACACAAGTAATTGAAACTACATTATATGGGTGAATGATCGAAGCCGAATATGCCCCATTTGCTTGGTAGCCTAAGAATTAGTAAACTGATATACTAATTGACGCGAATTATAAAGATAGATCTATTGGGCCTAACGACCCCATCCAAAGTACCGGATGCTTATTACTTCCAATTCGTTTTTATCATGTCCGAAGGATTTCCCGAAATGATAGGGGATATTCTTATATGCATCTTGTTAATGTCGGTTACCAGGTGTTCACCATATGAATGATTTTTGTCTCTATGTATGGGACGTATATTTATGAGAAATGAAAATCTTGTGGTCTATTAAAATTATGGAACTGATTATTTATGTAAAACTAATGAACTCACCAACCATTTGGTTGACACTTGAAAGCGTTTTGTTTATTCTCAGGTATTAAAGAAATCTTCCACTGTGCATTAGCTCATTTTAAGGATACTACTTGGAGTCATTCATGACATATTTCAAAAGACGTTGCATTCAAGTCGTTGAGTTCATCAAGATTATTATTAAGTCAATTATAGTTGGATATATTATGAAATGGTATGCATGCTGTCAACTTTCGATGTAATGAAAGTTTGTCTTTTAAAAACGAATGCAATTTTTGTAAAATGTATCATATAGAGGTCAAGTACCTCGCGATGTAACCAAATGTAATGTATTCGTCTAGATAGATTAGGACGGGTCATTTCAACTACTAATATTAATGTGATTAATACTTATAATAATAATAATGATAATAATTATAATACTTATACATGTGATAATAATAATAATGTTTATAACATTAATGATAACAATAATAATGATAACACTAACAATCATAACAATAACAATAACAACAATAATAATAATAATAATAATAATAATAATAATAATAATAATAATAATAATAATAATAATAATAATAATAATAATAATAATAATAATAATAATAATGAAAATAAAAATTTAGTATTGAAAACTACCTCACTAGCGTTTTCTAAAAAGAATTGTCACGAGCAGGGATTGAACCCGCGACCTCTCGAAACCCGACACAATAACCTAACCATCCATCTGTTCCTGTCTTTCTGATATAACCCAACCGAAAATCATTATAACCCATATATTTCTGTGTTCATACACATCTTCTTCCTCACCAAAAACGAATCCAAATCAAAATAAATCATAACCGCGAATTACACTTTCGATTTAAGACTTATTATCTAACCTATAAACACTTATCTTGTGATAAATTGGAAAGAAAAAAAAATAAAAATAAAAAGAACCCAGCAGGGCTGCTGTGCAACGGTTCAAGGAAGAAAGGAAAAAAAAATTGATTTCATTTTTTAGCTCGTTTTAGACAAGGATTATAACATGAAATAGTTTGTAAATCGTATATAGAAACTATTAGAATCGTCAATTTACCTTGAAACATCACAGATAGTTCGAATTCGATTGAAGAACAAAAGTTGACTTTTTGCTTTTAAAACTTTGACTCCCGAATTCGGATTCGTTATCAAAATTTGAAACTTAAAACTTTGCAGATAGATTAGACACAAGATTTCTAACCAAACTGTAATTTCAGATTTTTAAAAATGATTCGTTTTCGAATTAAGAGCAAAAAGCTTATACGAGCAGAGATATAAAAAAAATATACTTCATCGCCTGAACCATATCAAAGTAGCGATATGTAAATGATTTTGATGATGAATGATTGATGTCGAAGAAAAAAAATATAGATCGAGACCAGGATGGACAGGATGTCACGAGTAAAATAGAAGAAGAAGAAAAAAGAGAATGAAGATAAAAAAAATGATCTGCGTATATATCTTTCTTTATATTTTATTTTTATTTTTAATATAAATATTTATTAAATATTAAATATCTTAATAATAATTATACTTGTTAATATTACTAATAATAATTATCATAATAATACTAATAATTAATAATATAATTAATAATATAATTAATAATAATAATAATAATAATAATAATAATAATAATAATAATAATAATAATAATAATAATAATAATAATAATAATAATAATAATAATAATAATAATAATAAAAATAATAATAATAATAATAATAATAATAATAATAATAATAATAATAATAATAATAATAATAATAATAATAATAATAATAATATTGATAAAGATAATAATATGATAATACTAACAATAATGATAATTTAATTTGATAATAATAATCTTATTAATGATACTAAAATAATATTAGTTATAATGATATTAATGATAATGATAATAAAAATAACATAATAACTTATACTTTTCTATAATAATATTAATAATAAAATTATTAATATTAACATTTATAATGAAAGTAAGGTTATTAGTGTAACTTTTATATTTTAACTTGTAATTAGATTTAATATGTAGAATTTATATCTTATTAGCTATCTAATAATTAATAAGTATATTATATATCCTATGACAACATTTATTAGATATTGACTATTTATATAATTTATAAAATATAATACCAATTATTAATAGGAATCATATACATATACATATAGTTTCAGAATAATATCATATACATGTTTATGTATATTCATTTTAATTGTACTCAATTATTCTGTTTATAATTTTACATTTTTAATTCTAATTAAATTAAAGTGTATTTTTATTTATGCAAAGTATTATATATTTAATTTTATTTATATATATATATATATATATATATATATATATATATATATATATATATATATATATATATATATATATATATATATATATATATATATATATATATATATATATTTACAGACAATAGTTCGTGAATCGTCGGAAATGGTAAAAGGGCAATTGCATTTGTAACGGCCCTGGATTTTCTGACTTATATTATTAATATTTATTATTAATACTTGCGTGTTAATAAATGTATTTTTATACATTTACTTGTTACCGTATTGACTTTATATGTCCCGACTTGTCTTTGTGACACACGTACTTTTCGCGAATAATGTTTTCGAATATTATTTATATTCATGATTAATTAATATTTATCATTTCTAATTAACTAGTGTAAGTAGTTAATTACTTGGGCTTTATTTAATTAATTATTACATACTTGGACTTGGGCCTTTATTAATGGACATGGACTTGGAAGCCCACCCTACTTCTCTTAATGGATTAATTAGGAGCCCACTTTTATGCTAGTATCTTATTAATGATAAACTTAGATTAATTAAGTTAAGATGGGGAGACTTGTCACAAGCATGCTAGCACCAAGCTCCCATGCAATTTAACTTTAATACCATTTTAAGCTTACACCATCTCCCAACACTTGAAAGAAGCATTTTGACCTCCCCTTTTGTTGCAAAAACCGTCGGCCAAAGCTAGAGGGAGGGAGGTTCAAATCTTTTTTTTTTGGTTACTTATTTGCAAGTATTCTTCATTTTACACACACTCTATATTTACACTTTCATTTCTCTCACTTTTTCTCTCAAACTTTGCAAGTAACAACCTTAATTCTTCTTTCTTTTTCTTCCTTAAAATCGCCACTACTTCATCATCATTTTACTTATTTTGTTACTTGTTACTTGTTTATGTTAAAGATCAAGTTTTCTAACTTGTATCTTCATGTAATCTTGATTACTTTCATCTTTGTTTGATGAAGAACCAAGAACAAGGATCTAAGTTCTATAACTTATGGTTCTACACTTAAAATGTTATAAGATTTAAAGTTCATAAGCTTTATAATCATACTTGTGTTCATGTTTTGTAGACTTGAAGTTTATTTTCTTAAGATCCAAACTTTGATTTGAATCTTCTCAAGTATGAAACAAACATGAACATAATACTTGGAACTTTAGTTTATTTCTTTCTTTTGTAAGTACTTTAAAGTTGTAATATTGTTAATTTTGGTCAAGTATTACTAGTTAAACTTGATCTCATATTTCTTGAAACTAAAGTTAACTTTATAAGTTCAAGAACATGGAAGTATAACTTTCTAGTTATAGCTTCACACACTTATGTTGGATCTAAGTTTTTATAGCTTATGGTCTTCTAATTTTGTTGTAAACAAGAGCTTATAAGCTTATATACATTTTACAAGATAAAAATCTAAGTTTCATAACTTATGGTTTCATTAAAGTGTAGATCTAAGTTTTGTAACTTAGGATCTAACTTAAGAACACTAGATCTAGACTTTCTAGTCTAGGATCTTTAAGATCTTATTAAGATCTAAGTTCTACAACTTAAGATCTTGTTTATTTAGTTTACTTTCAAGTTTATAGCTTAATCTTACTATTAGAACTCATGTATGTGTCGGATCTAAAATCTTGATGTAACTTTGGTTCATCAACCTTCATACAACTCTTAAGTGAGTTGTGCTACATATCTTAGACTTAAATTAGTGTTATGATGGTCAAAACTTGGTAAAAATGATGCAAAGACATCAACAAGTTGTACACTTGAAGCTATAAGCATCAAGGATGAGAATCGTGATGAGCATCAAGCACCAAGAACCCTCCGGAGCACCTTACCTACTGTTTTCCAGGACTGATCAGAAACCTCTTGTAGTGACCCGAACTTTTCCATGTTTATATATATTAATTGAGATTGATATTTACATGATTAAATGTTTCCAACATGTTAAGCAATCAAACTTGTTAAGACTTGATTAATTGAAATATGTTTCATATAGACAATTGACCACCCAAGTTGACCGGTGATTCACAAACGTTAAAACTTGTAAAAACTATATGATGACATATATATGGATATATATATATATATATTTAACATGATACTATGATAAGTAAACATATCATTAAGTATATTCACAATGAACTACATATGTAAAAACAAGACTACTAACTTAATGATTTTTAAACGAGACATATATGTAACGATTATCGTTGTAAAGACATTTAATGTATATATATCATATTAAGAGATATTCATACATGATAATATCATGATAATATAATAATTTAAAATCTCATTTGATATTATAAACATTGGATTAACAACATTTAACAAGATCGTTAACCTAAAGGTTTCAAAACAACACTTACATGTAACGACTAACGATGACTTAACGACTCAGTTAAAATGTATATACATGTAGTGTTTTAATATGTATTTATACACTTTTGAAAGACTTCAATACACTTATCAAAATACTTCTACTTAACAAAAATGCTTAAAATTACATCCTCGTTCAGTTTCATCAACAATTCTACTCGTATGCACCCGTATTCGTACTCGTACAATACACAGCTTTTAGATGTATGTACTATTGGTATATACACTCCAATGATCAGCTCTTAGCAGCCCATGTGAGTTACCTAACACATGTGGGAACCATCATTTGGAAACTAGCATGAAATATCTCATAAAATTACAAAAATATGAGTAATCATTCATGACTTATTTACATGAAAACAAAATTACATATCCTTTATATCTAATCCATACACCAACGACCAAAAACACCTACAAACACTTTCATTCTTCAATTTTCTTCATCTAATTGATCGCTCTCAAGTTCTATCTTCAAGTTCTAAGTGTTCTTCATATATTCTACAAGTTCTAGTTACATAAAATCAAGAATACTTTCAAGTTTGCTAGCTCACTTCCAATCTTGTAAGGTGATCATCCAACCTCAAGAAATATTTTTTTCTTATAGTAGGTTATCATTCTAATACAAGGTAATAATCATATTCAAACTTTGGTTCACTTTCTATAACTATAACAATCTTATTTCAAGTGATGATCTTACTTGAACTTGTTTTCGTGTCATGATTCTGCTTCAAGAACTTCGAGCCATCCAAGGATCCGTTGAAGCTAGATCCATTTTTTTCTTTTCCAGTAGGTTTATCCAAGGAACTTAAGGTAGTAATGATGTTCATAACATCATTCGATTCATACATATAAAGCTATCTTATTCGAAGGTTTAAACTTGTAATCACTAGAACATAGTTTAGTTAATTCTAAACTTGTTCGCAAACAAAAGTTAATCCTTCTAACTTGACTTTTAAAATCAACTAAACACATGTTCTATATCTATATGATATGCTAACTTAATTATTTAAAACCTGGAGACACGAAAAACACCGTAAAACCGGATTTACGCCGTCGTAGTAACACCGCGGGCTGTTTTGGGTTAGTTAATTAAAAACTATGATAAACTTTGATTTTAAAGTTGTTATTCTGAGAAAATGATTTTTATTATGAACATGAAACTATATCCAAAAATTATTTTTAAACTCAAAGTGGAAGTATGTTTTCTAAAATGGTCATCTAGACGTCGTTCTTTCGACTGAAATGACTACCTTTACAAAAACGACTTGTAACTTATTTTTCTGACTATAAACCTATACATTTTCTGTTTAGATTCATAAAATAGAGTTCAATATGAAACCATAGCAATTTGATTCACTCAAAACGGATTTAAAATGAAGAAGTTATGGGTAAAACAAGATTGGATAATTTTTCTCATTTTAGCTACGTGAAAATTGGTAACAAATCTATTCCAACCATAACTTAATCAACTTGTATTGTATATTATGTAATCTTGAGATACCATAGACACGTATACAATGTTTCGACCTATCATGTCGACACATCTATATATATTTCGGAACAACCATAGACACTCTATATGTGAATGTTGGAGTTAGCTATACAGGGTTGAGGTTGATTCCAAAATATATATAGTTTGAGTTGTGATCAATACTGAGATACGTATACACTGGGTCATGGATTGATTCAAGATAATATTTATCGATTTATTTCTGTACATCTAACTGTGGACAACTAGTTGTAGGTTACTAACGAGGACAGCTGACTTAATAAACTTAAAACATCAAAATATATTAAAAGTGTTGTAAATATATTTTGAACATACTTTGATATATATGTATATATTGTTATAGGTTCGTGAATCAACCAGTGGCCAAGTCTTACTTCCTGACGAAGTAAAAATCTGTGAAAGTGAGTTATAGTCCCACTTTTAAAATCTAATATTTTTGGGATGAGAATACATGCAGGTTTTATAAATGATTTACAAAATAGACACAAGTACGTGAAACTACATTCTATGGTTGAATTATCGAAATCGAATATGCCCCTTTTTATTAAGTCTGGTAATCTAAGAATTAGGGAACAGACACCCTAATTTACGCGAATCCTAAAGATAGATCTATTGGGCCTAACAAACCCCATCCAAAGTACCGGATGCTTTAGTACTTCGAAATTTATATCATATCCGAAGGGTGTCCCGGAATGATGGGGATATTCTTATATATGTATCTTTTTAATGTCGGTTACCAGGTGTTCACCATATGAATGATTTTTATCTCTATGTATGGGATGTGTATTGAAATATGAAATCTTGTGGTCTATTATTATGATTTGATATATATAGGTTAAACCTATAACTCACCAACATTTTTGTTGACGTTTTAAGCATGTTTATTCTCAGGTGAATATTAAGAGCTTCCGCTGTCGCATACTTAAATAAGGACGAGATTTAGAGTCCATGCTTGTATGATATTATGTAAAAACTGCATTCAAGAAACTTATTTTGTTGTAACATATTTGTATTGTAAACCATTATGTAATGGTCGTGTGTAAACAGAATATTTTAGATTATCATTATTTGATAATCTATGTAAAGCTTTTTAAACCTTTATTGATGAAATAAAGGTTATGGTTTGTTTTAAAATGAATGCAGTCTTTGAAAAACGTCTCATATAGAGGTCAAAACCTCGCAACGAAATCAATTAATATGGAACGTTTTTAATCAATAAGAACGGGACATTTCAGTTGGTATCCGAGTGTTGGTCTTAGAGAACCAGAATTTTGCATTAGTGTATCTTATCGAGTTTGTTATAATGCATTAGTGAGTCTGGACTTCGACCGTGTTTACTTGAAAAATGATTGCTTAACAAATTTTGTTGGAAACTATATATTTTTAACATGTGAATATTATGTGATATATTAATCTCTTAACGCGTTTGATATTATGTGATAGATGTCTACCTCTAGAACAAGTCCCATTGACTCACCTAATAATAATGAAGAGTTAAATGTAAATTGGAATGATTCGTGGACTGATTCACAAGTTCCCGAAGAGGAACCGGAAGAAGAGTCGGAACCGGAAGAAGAATCGGAACCGGAAGAAGAATCAGAACTGGATGAAGAAATAGAACCGGTGGGGGAAATAATAAAACGGCTAAGTAAAAGAAAATCCTCAACCAACCGACCAAGGTTAATTATGGTCAATGGTGTTTCCGCCAAGGAAGCAAAATATTGGGAGGATTACCAATTCTCCGATGAATCGGATTCCGACGAGAATTCCGATGATGTTATAGAAATTACCCCAACTGAATTTAAAAAGGCAAAAGAAAATAATAAGGGAAAGGGCATAAAAATAGAGAAATCTAATTCCAACCGCGATGAACTTTATATGTATCGTCAACCCCCGAAGTCCTTAAGTTGTAACAATGACGCGGGAACCTCTAAACCACCAGGTTTTTCTAAACCAATGTGGAAAACGACGGCTCGTATTAGGGGAACATCATATATCCCTAGAAACTTGGCAAAACGAACCAAAACCGAAGAAGAAGAAACAAGCGAGTCGGAATAAGATAGTTGTATTCGTGTGGTGTAATATATGTAATATAGTGTGCTTATGCTTTATGATATATGTAAAAATTGCTTGTATTAATAAGTATTTTTTTTTTATGAATCTAACTCTTGTCTATTTTACAGTATAAAAACACAAAATGGATAGACAACCCAATATTTTAAGAGACCTACCCGGAGACATGATTGATGAAATCTTGTCTAGAGTCGGTCAGAATTCTTCGGCACAACTATTTAAGGCGAGATCAGTTTGTAAGACATTCGAAGAACGTTCCAAGAATGCCTTGGTTTATAAAAGGCTTTCGTTCGAAAGATGGGGGATATCAAATTGGGAAATCCATAAGTTACGATGTGTTTACTTTGACGCATATATTGCGGGGAACCCAAATGCTATTTTACGCAATGGGTTAAGAAATTATTTTGACTCAATATATCCGAATATTGGACTTCGTGATTTAGAAAAAGCGGCTAACATGCAACATAAAGAAGCATGTTATGCTTACGGATTAGTAATGTTCGCTTCTCACCAAAGTGAGAACAAGAACATCGGGCTACAACTATTAAACAAAACATTCCCACAAGTGACGGAGTCGGTAATTGGGGTAAGAAATGAGGTTTTTAGATTGTTACGGGACTGTTGGACATTACGTAACCCTCGTCCCTTTGACGACGTTACAACACGCTGTCTTATCAACGACCATAACGGTTATGTTCCACAAGACCAAGGATGGGAAGTAATCCTAGTAAAACCAGAATGCATGACTTGTTTCTGGATGTATGAATTACGTGTCTTTATTGCCTTTGCTGAACGACTTGTGTACTAGCTAGAATTATCTTCACAACCATCTTGTATCAAATTTATTGTGTGCTATATTTCATGCTATATGTAAAATAAGCGGTATTGTAAGTTTGTAAAATATTGTGCAAAAGTTTGAACGCGAAATATTATTATAATCAGTTTTTCATATAGAATTGTAGTAGTTGAATTGTATATTAGCTACTAAGTATGAACTTAACGGGTAGGTACTACCCGAATTTAAACTTATAAAATGCTAATATGAAGAAAAAGCTTTTATAAATGAGTTCATGTTATGCTACGAAATACTATTAACTACTCTTAATATTCTGTATGATTAACTTGTTCCATTTGACTATTTTGAAGGAAATGGCACCGACTACTCGACACACCGTGAATATGAATGAAGAGGAATTCCGTACTTTTCTAGCTTCAAACATAGCCGCAGTACAGGCTGCACTACATACCAACAATAACCTTGGATCTAGCAGTACAGGAAATCGTGTAGGATGCACCTACAAAGAATTCACTGCCTGCAAACCTTTGGAATTTGATGGAACCGAAGGACCAATCGGATTGAAACGGTGGACCGAGAAGGTCGAATCGGTGTTTGCCATAAGTAAGTGTACTGAAGAGAACAAAGTGAAGTACGCTACGCATACCTTCACAGGTTCTGCGTTAACATGGTGGAATACCTATCTAGGGCAAGTGGGACAAGACGATGCGTACGCACTACCGTGGTCAGCATTCAAGCACTTGATGAACGAGAAATACTGTCTCAGAATCGAGGTCAATAAGCTCAAGACAGAACTTAGAGGGTTACGAACCCAAGAATTTGATATTACCACGTACGAAAGACGATTCACAGAATTGTGCCTATTGTGTCCGGGAGCATTCGAAGATGAGGAAGAGAAGATCGACGCGTTTGTGAAAGGATTACCGGAAAGAATCCAAGAAGATATAAGTTCACACGAGCCTGCCTCCATACAACAGGCATGTAGAATGGCTCACAAACTAGTGAACAGATTGAAGAAAGAATTAAAGAACAGACTGCTGAAGAGGCCAATGTGAAGCAAGTCAAAAGAAAGTGGGAGGAAAACGGTGATAAGAATCACCAATACAACAACAACAGCAATTACAACAATAATCGCAACAATTATCCCAACAATCGCAACATCAATCGCAACTACAACAAACGGCCCAACAACAACAACAACAACAACAACAACAACAACAACAACAACAACAACAGCAACTACAACAATCATCCCAACAACAATAATAACCGCAACAACAACAACAATCAGAAGCAGCTATGCCAAAGGTGTGAAAAGTATCACTCGGGGTTCTGCACCAAATTTTTCAACAAGTGTAAAAGAAATGGTCATAGCGTGGCGAAGTGTGAGGTCTACGGACCAGGGGTTAATAGAACAAAAGGAACAAATGGTGTCAGAACGAGTAATGGCGGAGCAAGTAGTGTCGGAGCAAGTTATGCCAATGTAGTTTGTTATAAATGTGGAAAATTGGGCCACATTATTAGAAATTTCCCGAACCAGGAGAACACGAATGGACAAGGCCGCGGAAGAGTTTTCAATATTAATGCGGCAGAGGCACAGGAAGACCCGGAGCTTGTTACGGGTACGTTTCTTATTGACAATAAATCTGCTTACGTTTTATTTGATTCGGGTGCGGATAGAAGCTATATGAGTAGAGATTTTTGTGCTAAATTAAGTTGTCCATTGACGCCTTTGGATAGTAAATTTTTACTCGAATTAGCAAATGGTAAATTAATTTCAGCAGATAATATATGTCGAAATCGAGAAATTAAACTGGTTAGCGAAACATTTAAGATTGATTTGATACCAGTAGAGTTAGGGAGTTTTGATGTGATAATCGGTATGGACTAGTTGAAAGAAGTGAAAGCAGAGATCGTTTGTTACAAAAATACAATTCGCATTATACGAGAAAAAGGAAAACCCTTAATGGTGTACGGAGAAAAGGGCAACACGAAGCTACATCTTATTAGTAATTTGAAGGCACAAAAACTAATAAGAAAAGGTTACTATGCTGTTCTAGCACACGTCGAGAAAGTACAAACTGAAGAAAAGAGCATCAATGATGTTCCCATTGCAAAAGAATTTCCCGATGTATTTCCGAAAGAATTACCGGGATTACCCCCACATCGATCCGTTGAATTTCAAATAGATCTTGTACCAGGAGCTGCACCAATAGCTCGTGCTCCTTACAGACTCGCACCCAGCGAGATGAAAAAACTGCAAAGCCAATTACAAGAACTTTTAGAGCGTGGTTTCATTCGACCAAGCACATCACCGTGGGGAGCTCCTGTTTTGTTTGTCAAGAAGAAAGATGGTACATTCAGGTTGTGTATCGACTACCGAGAGTTGAACAAACTTACCATCAAGAACCGCTACCCACTACCGAGAATCGACGACTTATTTGATCAACTACAAGGCTCGTCTGTTTATTCAAAGATTGACTTACGTTCCGGGTATCATCAAATGCGGGTGAAAGAAGATGATATTCCAAAGACTGCTTTCAGAACACGTTACAGTCATTACGAGTTTATGGTCATGCCGTTTGGTTTAACTAATGCACCAGCTGTATTCATGGACCTTATGAACCGAGTGTGTGGACCATACCTTGACAAGTTTGTCATTGTTTTCATTGATGACATACTTATTTACTCAAAGAATGACCAAGAACACGGTGAACATTTGAGAAAGGTGTTAGAAGTATTGAGGAAGGAAGAATTGTACGCTAAGTTTTCAAAGTGTGCATTTTGGTTGGAAGAAGTTCAATTCCTCGGTCACATAGTAAACAAAGAAGGTATTAAGGTGGATCCGGCAAAGATAGAAACTGTTGAAAAGTGGGAAACCCCGAAAACTCCGAAACACATACGCCAGTTTTTAGGACTAGCTGGTTACTACAGAAGGTTCATCCAAGACTTTTCCAGAATAGCAAAACCCTTGACTGCATTAACGCATAAAGGGAAGAAATTTGAATGGAATGATGAACAAGAGAAAACGTTTCAGTTATTGAAGAAAACGCTAACTACGGTACCTATATTGTCATTGCCTGAAGGGAATGATGATTTTGTGATTTATTGTGACGCATCAAAGCAAGGTCTCGGTTGTGTATTAATGCAACGAACGAAGGTGATTGCTTATGCGTCTAGACAATTGAAGATTCACGAACAAAATTATACGATGCATGATTTGGAATTAGGCGCAGTTATTTTTGCATTAAAGACTTGGAGGCACTACTTATATGGGGTCAAAAGTATTATATATACCGACCACAAAAGTCTTCAACACATATTTAATCAGAAACAACTGAATATGAGGCAGCGTAGGTGGATTGAATTATTGAATGATTATGATTTTGAGATTCGTTACCACCCGAGGAAGGCAAATGTGGTAGCCGATGCCTTGAGCAGGAAGGACAGAGAACCCATTCGAGTAAAATCTATGAATATAATGATTCATAATAACCTTACAACTCAAATAAAGGAGGCACAACAAGGAGTTTTAAAAGAGGGAAATTTAAAGGATGAAATACCCAAAGGATCGGAGAAGCATCTTAATATTCGGGAAGACGAAACTCGGTATAGGGCTGAAAGGATTTGGGTACCAAAATTTGAAGATATGAGAGAAATGGTGCTTAGAGAAGCTCATAAAACCAGATACTCAATACATCCTGGAACGGGGAAGATGTACTAGGATCTCAAGAAACATTTTTGGTGGCCGGGTATGAAAGCCGATGTTGCTAAATACGTAGGAGAATGTTTGACGTGTTCTAAGGTCAAAGCTGAGCATCAGAAACCATCAGGTCTACTTCAACAACCTGAAATCCTAGAATGGAAATGGGAAAACATTACCATGGATTTCATCACTAAATTGCCAAGGACTGCAAGTGGTTTTGATACTATTTGGGTAATAGTTGATCGTCTCACCAAATCAGCACACTTCCTGCCAATAAGAGAAGATGACAAGATGGATAAGTTAGGACGACTGTATTTGAAGGAAGTCGTCTCCAGACATGGAATACCAATCTCTATTATCTCTGATAGGGATGGTAGATTTATTTCAAAATTCTGGCAGACATTACAGTAAGCATTAGGAACTCGTCTAGACATGAGTACTGCCTATCATCCACAAATTGATGGGCAGAGCGAAAGGACGATACAAACGCTTGAAGACATGCTACGAGCATGTGTTATTGATTTCGGAAACAGTTGGGATCGACATCTACCGTTAGCAGAATTTTCCTACAACAACAGCTACCATTCAAGCATTGAGATGGCACTGTTTGAAGCACTTTATGGTAGAAAGTGCAGGTCTCCGATTTGTTAGAGTGAAGTGGGGGATAGACAGATTACAGGTCCGGAGATTATACAAGAAACTACCGAGAAAATCATCCAAATTCAACAACGGTTGAAAATCGCCCAAAGTTGACAAAAGAGCTACGCTGACATTAAAAGAAAAGATATAGAATTTGAAATTGGAGAGATGGTCATGCTTAAAGTTGCACCTTGGAAAGGCGTTGTTCGATTTGGTAAATGAGGGAAATTAAATCCAAGGTATATTGGACCATTCAAGATTATTGATCGTGTCGGACCAGTAGCTTACCGACTTGAGTTACCTCAACAACTCGCAGCTGTACATAACACTTTCCACGTCTCGAATTTGAAGAAATGTTTTGCTAAAGAAGATCTCACTATTCCGTTAGATGAAATCCAAATCAACGAAAAACTTCAATTCATCGAAGAACCCGTCGAAATAATGGATCGTGAGGTTAAAAGACTTAAGCAAAACAAGATACCAATTGTTAAGGTTCGATGGAATGCTCGTAGAGGACCCGAGTTCACCTGGGAGCGTGAAGATCAGATGAAGAAGAAATACCCACATCTATTTCCAGAAGATTCGTCAACACCTTCAACAGCTTAAAATTTCGGGACGAAATTTATTTAACGGGTAGGTATTGTAGTGACCCGAACTTTTCCATGTTTATATATATTAATTGATATTGATATTTACATGATTAAATGTTTCCAACATGTTAAGCAATCAAACTTGTTAAGACTTGATTAATTGAAATATGTTTCATATAGACAATTGACCACCCAAGTTAACCGGTGATTCACGAACGTTAAAACTTGTAAAAACTATATGATGACATATATATGGATATATATATAGTTAACATGATACTATGATAAGTAAACATATCGTTAAGTATATTAACAATGAACTACATATGTAAAAACAAGACTACTAACTTAATGATTTTTAAACGAGACATATATGTAACGATTATCGTTGTAAAGACATTTAATGTATATATATCATATTAAGAGATATTCATACATGATAATATCATGATAATATAATAATTTAAAATCTCATTTGATATTATAAACATTGGGTTAACAACATTTAACAAGATCGTTAACCTAAAGGTTTCAAAACAACACTTACATGTAACGACTAACGATGACTTAACGACTCAGTTAAAATGTATATACATGTAGTGTTTTAATATGTATTTATACACTTTTGAAAGACTTCAATACACTTATCAAAATACTTCTACTTAACAAAAATGCTTAAAATTACATCCTCGTTCAGTTTCATCAACAATTCTACTCGTATGCACCCGTATTCGTACTCGTACAATACACAGCTTTTAGATGTATGTACTATTGGTATATACACTCCAATGATCAGCTCTTAGCAGCCCATGTGAGTCACCTAACACATGTGGGAACCATCATTTGGCAACTAGCATGAAATATCTCATAAAATTACAAAAATATGAGTAATCATTCATGACTTATTTACATGAAAACAAAATTACATATCCTTTATATCTAATCCATACACCAACGACCAAAAACACCTACAAACACTTTCATTCTTCAATTTTCTTCATCTAATTGATCTCTCTCAAGTTCTATCTTCAAGTTCTAAGTGTTCTTCATATATTCTACAAGTTCTAGTTACATAAAATCAAGAATACTTTCAAGTTTGCTAGCTCACTTCCAATCTTGTAAGGTGATCATCCAACCTCAAGAAATCTTTGTTTCTTACAGTAGGTTATCATTCTAATACAAGGTAATAATCATATTCAAACTTTGGTTCAATTTCTATAACTATAACAATCTTATTTCAAGTGATGATCTTACTTGAACTTGTTTTCGTGTCATGATTCTGCTTCAAGAACTTCGAGCCATCCAAGGATCCGTTGAAGCTAGATACATTTTTCTCTTTTCCAGTAAGTTTATCCAAGGAACTTAAGGTAGTAATGATGTTCATAACATCATTCGATTCATACATATAAAGCTATCTTATTCGAAGGTTTAAACTTGTAATCACTAGAACATAGTTTACTTAATTCTAAACTTGTTCGCAAACAAGAGTTAATCCTTCTAACTTGACATTTAAAATCAACTAAACACATGTTCTATATCTATATGATATTCTAACTTAATGATTTAAAACCTGGAGACACGAAAAACACCGTAAAACCGGATTTACGCCGTCGTAGTAACACCGCGGGCTGTTTTGGATTAGTTAATTAAAAACTATGATAAACTTTGATTTAAAAGTTGTTATTCTGGGAAAATGATTTTTATTATGAACATGAAACTATATCCAAAAATTATGGTTAAACTCAAAGTGGAAGTATGTTTTCTAAAATGGTCATCTAGACGTCGTTCTTTCGACTGAAATGACTACCTTTACAAAAACGACTTGTAACTTATTTTTCCGACTATAAACCTATACTTTTTCTGTTTAGATTCATAAAATAGAGTTCAATATGAAACCATAGCAATTTGATTCACTCAAAACGGATTTAAAATGAAGAAGTTATGGGTAAAACAAGATTGGATAATTTTTCTCATTTTAGCTACGTGAAACTTGGTAACAAATCTATTCCAACCATAACTTAATCAACTTGTATTGTATATTATGTAATCTTGAGATACCATAGACACGTATACAATTTTTCGACCTATCATGTCGACACATCTATATATATTTCGGAACAACCATAGACACTCTATATGTGAATGTTAGAGTTAGCTATACAGGGTTGAGGTTGATTTCAAAATATATATAGTTTGAGTTGTGATCAATACTGAGATACGTATACACTAGGTCGTGGTTTGATTCAAGATAATATTTAAAGATTTATTTCTGTACATCTAACTATGGACAACTAGTTGTAGGTTACTAACGAGGACAGCTGACTTAATAAATTACAAATATCAAAATATATTAAAAGTGTTGTAAATATATTTTGAACATACTTTGATATATATGTATATATTGTTATAGGTTAGTGAATCAACCAGTGGCCAAGTCTTACTTCCCGACGAAGTAAAAATCTGTGAAAGTGAGTTATAGTCCCACTTTTAAAATCTAATATTTTTGGGATGAGAATACATGCAGGTTTTATAAATGATTTACAAAATAGACACAAGTACGTGAAACTACATTCTATGGTTAAATTATCAAAATCGAATATGCCCCTTTTTATTAAGTCTGGTAATCTAAGAATTAGGGAACAAACACCCTAATTGACGTGAATCCTAAAGATAGATCTATTGGGCCTAACAAACCCCATCCAAAGTACCGGATGCTTTAGTACTTCGAAATTTATATCATATCCGAAGGGTGTCCCGGAATGACGGGGATATTCTTATATATGCATCTTGTTAATGTCGGTTACCAGGTGTTCACCATATGAATGATTTTTATCTCTATGTATGGGATGTGTATTGAAATATGAAATCTTGTGGTCTTTTATTATGATTTGATATATATAGGTTAAACCTATAACTCACCAACATTTTTGTTGACGTTTTAAGCATGTTTATTCTCAGGTGATTATTAAGAGCTTCCGCTGTCACATACTTAAATAAGGACGAGATTTGGAGTCCATGCTTGTATGATATTGTGTAAAAACTGCATTCAAGAAACTTATTTTGTTGTAACATATTTGTATTGTAAACCATTATGTAATGGTCATGTGTAAACAGGATATTTTAGATTATCATTATTTGATAATCTATGTAAAGCTTTTTAAACCTTTATTGATGAAATAAAGGTTATGGTTTGTTTTAAAATAAATGCAGTCTTTGAAAAACGTCTCATATAGAGGTCAAAACCTCGCAACGAAATCAATTAATATGGAATGTTTTTAATCAATAAGAACGGGACATTTCACCTCTGCTACTGTAAAATTTGATTTCCAGCTAGTTCGGTTCGAGTATATGATTTTCCGTTTAGACCTCGTCTTAATCCGAGTTACGGTTTAGGATTTATGGCCATCCGAAAGTCACTACACACTTTTAACGTTGTGCTGAAATTTCTGACCTACTCGCACTTAAACTGTCGCCACGGTCAAACAAAGATGAGTTTGATTATGGAAATTGGTCAGCCTCTAGGGGACTCATATACGGAGCCATGGCCACTGGTCTCACCTCACTTCAGATTGTATATAGGTCGTGGCGACTGAACGAAGTCAGCCTTTATTTCAAACTCTATTCTTGATTGAAACTTACTTTACACTTTTTGATTAATGATGAATGATGATGATACTTAAGACCTAATTTATATACTTTTAAACCTTTGGGAACGATTTACTGACTTAGTAACTTTTGACTTAGGTTGAGGACCTTCCGGACCAAATACTTGCTTACTATTCCCATGTATCGACTTTTACTACTTTTCACTATAAGTTATAGCTTCCTTTTTACTTTAACTATTTTGGGACTGAGAATACATGCGCATTTTATGTTTTACATACTAGGCACGAGTACTTAAACTTTATATATGTGTGGGTTATACAACGGCATAAACTTTCCCCTTAGCTCGGTAACGTTTAGTCATTGGTCTTTAAACCGGTGAACGCGAATCTTAGATATGGATCCATAGGGTTTGACATCCCCACTCGGGCTAGTAGCGCTATCATTTAATGGGTGTTTAATACTTCGTAAACTTACGCACTCGCCAAGTGTACTTTTAGGGGGGTGTTATTTACGTTAAGTTAGTTACCAAGTGCCCACGGTTATACATATACTTTTCATACTGTTTTAAAATACTGAAATCTCATGGCCTACCTTACATTACTGTTATAATTAAACTATAGCTCACCAACATTCGTGTTGACTTTTTTAAGCATGTTTTTCTCAGGTGCTTAAGGTTTGGTTGCTTCTGCTGTAGTTGTCATGCTTTGTAGACTCCCGCTGCGCTTATTAGAGACGTCTTCGCATGAAACGTTTATTTTGCATTCAAAGTTTATTACTTTTGAACAATGAATTTGTAACGACCTATGGGTCACGTACTATTATTAATTGCTTCTATTCATAGAAGTATACTTTCGTTGTAAAACTTTTAATATTGGTTAAGACGTCACTCCGTTTTATGAATGCAAACTTATTTTAAAACAGCATATAGTGTTTGACCTTGTAATGATCCTGTTATTAATGATCCGTACACGTTAATTTTGTACGGGGCATCACATTTGGTATCAGAGCATTGGTTGTAGGGAATTAGGTTGCATTAGTGAATCTAGACCGAACCGAGTAGGATTCACTAATAGGACTAATCTACAACTTGCTAGTTTACTTGTTTCTGCGGAACTTGCTGCATGATGCTGCTTACTTTTACTGCTATATGTCGTATACTGCTACTTGTTTTCACCACTGCATGATATTATCTGCTTTTGATTGCATGATAGTTTTGTAGGATTCGTTATTATTGCCATGCTACTTACTACTATAGATGATCTAGACTATCGTAGTTACTTTGCCTAATACGTGCTTGCTTTATGACTTACTGACATGGAAAAAGTTATTTTTCCTTGTTCAGATGTCGGATGTCCCGCCCGTTATCATTTTGGAGAGCGACTCAGACTCATCCGCCACCTCGCCTGCTACTGCTGCCGACACACAGATCCCGTCCTCTTTACCCTTCAGTGACTCTGGCGCTTCGTCCTCTAGAGACAGTAGCCATGCACCCGACCCAGTGATCATCTCAGACGGACATGAGGATCCACCGGAGATTCCAGCTCCACTCATCCCAGGACCCTCGGAGCCATAGCACCATTCCAGTGGTGCTGTGATTCCTGAGGAATTTGGGGACGTTCCTTTCCGGAATGAGCATGGTCATTGGGCTAGATGCCTTCCTGATGGACGTGTGGTGCCGATTCCACCCGGCAAATACCGACTGATGACTACTGGCCGAGCACATCCACCTTCCGATGATTCCGATGACTCATCATCTGATGACTCGACATTCGACGATTCCAGCGACGAGGATTTCGACGAGGACCCTGAGAAGGCACCCGTGCAGCCACCCTCTACCCCGCTGAAGAAGCGGTATCGTTTCGACGGTATTGTTATTCCAGGGGTTAACGGAGGTAGATCGTTCGTTAACGCACATGGACTGAAGGTTAGAGTTACCGTCCGTAAGCGGCTTGTGCCGTATCCTGCTGATCCATTCATACGTAAGGCCCCCCGTTACACAGCATCTACTTCTGGTGCTGGACCATCTGCACCACCAGCTCCACCAGCATCATCTGCACCACCGGCACCACCTGCACCATCAGCACCGCCTGCTCCACCAGCCTCTCCCTCTGTCGAGGAACTGACGAGGGAGGTGGATACCCTCCGTGCTTGGGTAACTGAGCTCTAGGACCAAATGTCCCACATAATGGACATTCTTTACCCACAGTCACCATAGGGCTTTTGTATTAGGTTTCTTTATGTAATCCCGTTTGTAGTTTTATGTTTCACTCATGTATTGTACGAATCTTATGCGAATGTATGCAACTTTTATTAATGAATGGAACTTAGTGTTGTTTAATCCTTGTACGGTGTTCTATTTACGTTACTGTATGATGATTTTGTGGTATCTGTATCTAGTTGCATTACGTAATTAACATGTGTTGTGTTAAATCCATGTTGGTTACCATATACTGTATTATTATTATTCGATTGCTGGATTTGTAAGATCCTATTTTCTTTTTGGCTTGGACGCCATCCAAACATCTGGGACGCCGTCCCATTATGAAGGCCTGGACGCCGTCCAGATGATCTGTCGAGCCAGAATTGGGTTTTTAAATATTTTAGATGGGTAAATTGGTAATTTCACTTGGTGGACGAATTAAAGGCCCTAGAACAGTTTGGTTGAGCCTTATTACTCCATTTGTAACCACCAAACTTCATCCACTTAAATCCTAGTGAGAGAGTGTGATTCAAGTGTGAGAAAGCTCAAATCGGAGAAGAAGAAGCTTGTTTCGGGTTTTAGCTCGAGCATTAAAGTTGTTCATCTCCTCGTTAGCTTCGTTTTGATTGTGGTGGTAAGCCCTAAACTTGATTACCTTAGTTTAATGTGTTTAAGGGTTAGGGTTTGGGTTAGTGTTGCACATAAAACCCATTTGTGAGTAATTTGGGGTTTTTGGGTAAGTTTAGGTCATGAAGACCCAAATGGTGACTAACCTAGGATTTTGAAAGGGTAAATAGGTCTTAAAGGCCTAGCAAATCACTAGTACACTTATAGTTAATGTTAGTGGGTGTCATTTGGGTTGTGGGTGACCCAAATGGGTGTGTTGACCTTGAAATGGGTCAAATGGGTCTTTGATGACCTAGGTTGTCTTACATGTATGAAAACGAGTCAACTTGGTGATTAAATGTGTGTTAAGACCTTAATAGCTAGAATTAGGGTTTTTGGTGAAGTTAACCCATTATTAGGGTTAAGGGTGCAAAATGGGTCGGGATTGCACCTTGGGTCAAAAGACTCTAGATTTTTGAGTGAGTTGCTTGACCGACTTGAGTTGTGGATTGATTATTTGCTAAAATGTAATAGGTACGTTACATTGAAGTTGCAAGTTCGGTTATCTTTCACGAAGACTCTAAGGTGAGTGGAGTAATTATACGTATGTGTATATGACGTATTTATTTATGGGTGTTATGGTATGAACCATTGAGCTGGTAGTGCCATAACATGTGTGTGATCGAGTGTGAACCACGAGCCGGTAGCACTATAAACTAAGATGTGAACCACGAGCCGGTAGCATCGAGTGTGAACCACGAGCCGGTAGCACTATAAACTAAGATGTGAACCACGAGCCGGTAGCATCGAGTGTGAACCACGAGCCGGTAGCACTATAAAAGAGTATGACTCAATTGCGTATGGTGTGAACCACAAGCTGGTAGAACCATAGCGTTATGGTTAACCATATTGAGATTGTTGATTGTTTAGCATATTGTTTAAATATATTATGTTGAGTATATGCTAATGCGGTTTTGTGATAATGTGCGACTTGTTAAGTATTTCGGGTATGATGTTATGCTAATTTGAGTTTCAAGTTCGTACGAGGTATTCGGTAATTGTGATTGCAAATAGATGGGTTATATATATGTATGTATAATTATTGCATTCACTAAGCGTTAGCTTACCCTCTCGTTGTTTACCTTTTTAGGCTCGGGTGCGGATAAAGGAAAAGGTACTCGGTTGGATTAGTTCTCCCGCTTGATTTGGTAGGGGATGCTTTCGGGTTAGCTTTTGGAAGCTCGGTCAAGCTTTGGGTAGTTTAACCCCAAACACCATGCTCTAAGGTCGTTTGGAAATTAAACTTGTATTTGTTCGAAACTTCTATTTTTGGAACGAAACTCGTAAAATGGGAGATGTGGGCCCGATGTTGGAAAAACTTGATTTGATGATGAAAACGTCTTAGTTTATCATATTGTGTTATGTTGTGAAAAGGTTTTCGTGTAAAAGTGTCGGGAAGCGGGTTTTCCGCTCACGTGAGTTGGACCCGTGATCAGTAGCTGGCAGTTCATTGGGACGCCATCCCAATTGCTTGGACGTCGTCCTAGTTGTGTTGAGCTGGAAGCCGTCCCAAACTTTGGACATCGTCCCACATTTCTGAGCTGGACGCCTTCCAGGATTCTGGACGCCGTCCAGATGCACTGACATACAAATTATTATTTTTTTTGGTACGCGTTTTGAGTTTATGAAGTCGGGTTGTTACAAGTGGTATCAGAGCATGGTCTAAGGGATTTATGCGGGACTTGTAGGACTTTCGGTCTAATCGAGAATTGTTAGTGCTTTGGTTTATGAGAATTAACCTTGTGCTAATTGTTTGTGTTGTGTTTAGCAAGCATCAAGCGAGATAGGCATTGTACTAGCAAGTTAATGCGACGTGCTCTCGTAGTAATGACTAGCTACCATTATTACGGGCGCAAGTCGTGTTAAACAAGCAATGTACGATGATTGTTGAGCGAGATGGAGTAGTGTGGCATATATGTATATACACATGTAATTGTCCTTTCGTTTTTGTGGTTTAACCTATTTCATTTTATAGAATGAAGACGAGAAACGGTCCCGATCATGATAACGGAAGTACAAGCGAGGACGTCGAGTTTTCGGCCAAGGTTGAGGCCGTCTTTAAAAAGTTAAAAGCGGATTTTCTTACGGACGTCCGAAAGGTCTTTCAAGATTCGGTCGATGGGCAGGTGACCGATTTGATAAATGAACGAATGAAGGCCACTATCGAAGAGGCCCTTGACGCTAGAAACATTTATCCTCGTGGTGAAGGAGGTAAAGGAAGGCGGGACTTCCACTACAAGAATTTCAAGGACGCTCAACCCCCGATGTTTAATGGGGTGCGAGATCCTTTAAAAAGTACATGTTGGATCTCTGACATCGAAGGAGTTTTCCGTACCTCGGAATGTCCTCCCGAGAAGAAGGCGAGGTATGGTTCTAGCATGCTACGAGAAGAGGCTAAGTTATGGTGGGATGATAAAATCAACTTGTATGGTGAGGAACAATGTATGGGCTTGACGTGGGAAGAATTTAAGAAGGAGTTTTTCAAGGAATACCGAACTTCTTCCGATCTCGATAGAATCCGGGACGAGTTGCACCATTTGCAACAAGGTTAAATGGACTTAGTTACTCTTAAGTCTACCTTCTTGGCAAAGACTCGTTTTTGCCCGGAGTATGTTGGTGATGATCACAAGCTAATGAAGGATTTCTACCGCACTTTAAATGATGAGTACAAGGGTAAGATTAGTCGGGGTATGGCTAAGTCTTTTGACGAGTTATTTGAATTGGCTCAGGGTTTTGAGCCGGAGGTGCCAAGAAAGAGTGATTTTACTTTTTCAAAGAGGAAGTTTGAGGGTTCAAGTCATTCGAACTTTTCAAACAAGAAGTCCAAGAAAGGCTCCGAAATCTTTAATAGTGTGAAGAAGAGTGCTTCCGGGGGTTTCGGGCCCACGTGTTATAATTGTAATCAAAGAGGACACATGGCCCGTGATTGCACCAAGTCGTCGACCAAAATCACTTGCTTTAATTGTGGTAAAGAGGGGCATAAGAGGCCGGAATGTCCCGATTTGAATAATGATAATGTTAAACGGTTAGAGAAAGCGGCGGGCACGGCTAGGGGTCGCAACTATTTGATGACCAATGACGAAGCCAAACAATCAAACGAAGTAGTCTCAGGTACTTTCATGATTAATTCTAATCCGGCGGGGAATTCTATTTGATAGCGGTGCAAATTTGTCATTTGTGTCTCCTAAATTTGTGCCTAAACTTGATAGACCGTTAGCTAAGTTAAGTCGTCCGATAGAAGTCGAAATAGCGGATGGCAAGACGGTGCTAGTGGTTGATGTGTGTGAAAATTGTGATGTTGTTTTCGGTGCCGAAACCTTTGAAATTGATCTCATTCCAATGACCTTGGGCGAATTTGATATTGTCGTTGGTATGGATTGGCTCGA
Source organism: Rutidosis leptorrhynchoides (assembly GCF_046630445.1). Lineage (NCBI taxonomy): Eukaryota > Viridiplantae > Streptophyta > Magnoliopsida > Asterales > Asteraceae > Rutidosis > Rutidosis leptorrhynchoides. Next base: position 186,377,871 of record NC_092340.1, on the reverse strand, counting down.
TCGTTATAGAGCCGATATTGCATGTCATGATAAGTTTATTCGTGTGAAGACCCCAAGTGGGGGAGAGTTGATTATTCATGGTAATAAGCGAAGGAGACCGGTGCCGATATGCACTTTTGCACGGGCACGTCGTCTCGTTGTTACCGGTGGCATGGCTTTCCTTGCTTATGTTTTGGATACTCGCAATGAGCCACCACCCATTCGTGAAATTCCGGTGGTTAATGAATTTGAAGACGTTTTTCCGGATGAGTTACCGGGTGTTCCGGCGGAAAGACCAGTTGAATTTCGCATTGAGTTGGTTCCGGGGGCTACCCCCATTGCTAAAACTCCTTATCGTTTAGCGCCGATGGAAATGCAAGAGTTGTTAAATCAAACCCAAGAGCTACTTGAAAAGGGTTTCATTCGACCGAGTGCTTCGCCATGGGGCGCTCCGGTTTTATTCGTAAAGAAGAAGGATGGTAGTATGCGGATGTGCATCGATTATCGGGAGTTGAATAAAGTGACGATCAAGAATCGTTATCCATTGCCTCGGATTGATGATTTGTTTGACCAACTCCAAGGTGCGACGTATTTCTCGAAGATTGACCTACGGTCCGGCTATCACCAAATGCGGGTTCGTGAGGAAGATATCGAGAAAATGGCCTTTCGAACACGCTATGGTCATTTTGAGTTTGTAGTTATGCCTTTTGGTCTTACGAATGCACCGGCGGCATTCATGGATCTTATGAACCGAGTGTGCCAACCTATGTTGGACAAGTCGGTGATTGTGTTCATTGACGACATACTTGTCTATTCGAAGAGTATGAAGGAACATGAACATCGTTTGCGTGGAGTATTGAAGACGTTGCGAAAGGAGAAGTTGTATGCAAAGTTCTCCAAATGTGAATTTTGGCTATGGGAAGTTCAATTCCTTGGTCATATTGTGAACGAAAACGGTATTCAAGTAGATCCGGTGAAGATCGAGACGGTGAAGAGTTGGGGACGACCGACTACGCCTACGAAAATCCGAAGTTTTCTCGGATTGGCCGGTTATTATCGTCGGTTTATCCAAGACTTTTCTACGATCGCTTCTCCATTGACGAAATTGACAAGAAAGAATGCAAGATTTAATTGGGAGAACGAGCAAGAAATTGCTTTTCAATTGTTAAAAGAGAAGTTGTGTCAAGCTCCGGTGTTAGTATTGCCGGAAGGGGTTGAAGACATGACGGTTTATTGTGATGCTTCTCTAAATGGTCTCGGGTGTGTTCTAATGCAAAGAGGTAAAGTCATCGCTTATGCCTCTCGACAATTAAAGGAACATGAAACGAGATATCCGACTCATGATCTCGAGTTGGTGGCGGTTGTGCATGCATTGAAAATTTGGCGCCACTACTTGTATGGTGTCAAATGTACGATTTATTCGGATCACAAGAATTTAAAACATCTTTTCACTCAATAAGATTTGAATTATCGTCAACGTAGATGGATGGATGTGGTGAAAGACTATGATTGTGAGATACTTTATCATTCGGGTAAGGCGAACGTTGTCGCGGATGCGTTGAGTCAAAAGAGTCAACATCCGGCGATACGAGTAGGATCGTTACGTTTGGTTATTACTAATGATTTTGTTGTGAAGCTTCGTGAGATTCAAATAGAGGCTTACGTTCACAACAAGTATACGGAGCGAATCGTGGGCCAATCGGAGTTTATTACTATGGGTTCGCTTGGGTTGTTGTCTTTTTAAGGAAGGGTGTGGGTGCCTAAGATGGGTGATTACCGACGGGTGCTACTTGATGAAGCACATAAGTCAAAATATTCCATTCACCCGGGCACGACAAAAATGTATCTTGACTTGAAGAAAGATTATTGGTGGCCGGGCATGAACCGTGATGTTGTAAAATATGTTGAGTAATGTGTTACTTGTTTGCAAGTTAAAGCCGAGCACCAAAAGCCGTATGGTAAGTTGCAACCGTTAGAAATCCCGAAATGGAAATGGGAGCACATTACCATGGATTTCATAACAAAGTTACCTAAGACGGCGAGAACCCAATTTGACACGATTTGGGTAATAGTTGATAGATTGACGAAAAGTTCTTTGTTTCTTCCCATTAAAGAAGCAATATCTTCGGAGGCCTTAGCTAAGTTGTTTATCAAGGAAGTGGTCTCGCGACATGGGGTTCCTATATCTATTATTTCGGATCGAGATACCCGTTTTACATCTCGGTTTTGGGAAAAGTTTCACGAAGATATGGGAACGCGATTGAAATTGAGCATGGCGTATCATCCTCAAACGGACGGTCAAACCGAACGTAAGAATCAAACTTCGGAAGATATGTTACGGGCGTGCATTATTGATTTCAGTGGTAGTTGGGATGAGCATTTGCCTTTGGTGGAATTCTCATACAATAATAGTTATCATACTAGTATTGGGATGCCACCTTATGAGATGCTTTACGGGCGAAGGTGTCGAACTCCAATTTGTTGGGGTGAAGTGGGTCAAAGGGAAATTGGGAGTACCGATTTGGTTTTGGAGACGAATAACAAGATTGATATTATTCGGGAACATTTGAAGAAGGCTCAAGATAGACAAAAGTCGTATGCCGATAAGCGTAGACGAACGATCGAATTTCAAGAAGGTGATATGGTGATGCTTAAGGTTTCGCCTTGGAAGGGTATTATTCGATTTCGAAAACGGGGAAAGTTAGCTCCTAGATTTATTGGGCCATTCAAAGTTTTAGCTCGTGTTGGCGAAGTTGCTTATCATTTGGAATTACCCGAAGAACTTGCGGGGATCCATAATACATTTCATGTTTCCCATCTCCGTAAGTGTCTTGCGGATGATTCTTCGTGGGTGTCGTTAGACGAGATTGAGCTAAATAATAAGTTAGAGTATGTTGAGGAGCCGGTTGCTATACTTGATGAAAAGGTTAAGAAATTGAGAAATAAGGAGGTGAGGACTTTTAAAGTCCAATGGCGTTGAATTATAGGCTCCGAGTTTACTTGGGAGCCCGAAGAGTTTGTCTTGATTTATCTTCCTGCTTGTCATGCGGCGTGGATTGCGAGGTCGCAATCCGGTTCAAGTGAGGGAGAGTTGTAAGATCTTGTTTTCTTTTTGGCTTGGACACCGTCCAAACATCTGGGACGCCGTCCCATTATGAAGGCCTGGACGCCGTCCAGAAATCTGGACGCCGTCCAGATGATCTGTCGAGCCAGAATTGGGTTTTTAAATATTTTAGATGGGTAAATTGGTAATTTCACTTGGTGGACGAATTAAAGGCCCTAGATCAGTTTGGTTGAGCCTCATTACTCCATTTCTAACCACCAAACTTCATCCACTTAAATCCTAGTGAGAGAGTGTGATTCAAGTGTGAGAAAACTCAAATCAGAGAAGAAGAAGCTTGTTTCGGGTTTAAGCTCGAGCATTAAAGTTGTTCATCTCCTCGTTAGCTTCGTTTTGATTGTGGTGGTAAGCCCTAAACTTTATTACCTTAGTTTAATGTGTTTAAGGGTTAGGGTTTGGGTTAGTGTTGCACATAAAACCCATTTGTGAGTAATTTGGGGGTTTTGGGTAAATTTGGGTCATGAAGACCCAAATGGTGACTAACCTAGGGTTTTGAAAGGGTAAATGGGTCTTAAAGGCCTAGCAAATCACTAGTACACTTATAGTTAATGTTAGTGGGTGTCATTTGGGTTGTGGGTGACCTAAATGGGTGTGTTGACCTTGAAATGGGTCAAATGGGTCTTTGATGACCTAGGTTGTCTTACATGTATGAAAATGAGTCAACTTGGTGATTAAATGTGTGTTAAGACCTTAATGGCTAGAATTAGGGTTTTTGGTGAAGTTAACCCATTATTAGGGTTAAGGGTGCAAAATGGGTCGGGATTGCACCTTGGGTCAAAAGACTCTAGATTTTTGAGTGAGTTGCTTGACTGACTTGAGTTGTGAATTGATTATGGGCTAAAATGTAATAGGTACGTTACATTGAAGTTGCAAGTTCGGTTATCTTTCACAAAGACTCTAAGGTGAGTGGAGTAATTATACGTATGTGTATATGACGTATTTATTTGTGGGTGTTATGGTATGAACCATCGAGCCGGTAGTGCCATAACATGTGTGTGATTGTGTGTGAACCACGAGCCGGTAGCACTATAAACTAAGATGTGAACCACGAGCCGGTAGCATCGAGTGTGAACCACGAGCCAGTAGCACTATAAACTAAGATGTGAACCACGAGCCGGTAGCATCGAGTGTGAACCACGAGCCGGTAGCACTATAAAAGAGTATGACTCAATTGCGTATGGTGTGAACCACGAGCCGGTAGCACCATAGCGTTATGGTTAACCATATTGAGATTGTTGATTGTTTAGCATATTGTTTAAATATATTGTGTTGAGTATATGCTAATGCGGTTTTGTGATAATGTGCGACTTGTTAAGTATTTCAGGTATGATGTTATGCTAATTTGAGTTTCAAGTTCGTACGAGGTATTCGGTAATTGTGATTGCAAATAGATGGGTTATATATATGAATGTATAATTATTGCATTCACTAAGAGTTAGCTTACCCTCTCGTTGTTTACCTTTTTAGGCTCTGGTGCGGACAAAGGAAAAGGTATTCGGTTGGATTAGTTCTCCCGCTTGATTTGGTAGGGGATGCTTTCGGGTTAGATTTTGGAAGCTCGGTCAAGCTTTGGGTAGTTTAACCCCAAACACCATGCTCTAGGGTCGTTTGGAAATTAAACTTGTATTTGGTCGAAACTTCTATTTTTGGAACGAAACTCGTAAAATGGTTGTGAAAAGGTTTTCGTGTAAAAGGTTTGATGATGGAAAAACTTGATTTGATGATGAAAACCTCTTAGTTTAACATATTGTGTTATGTTGTGAAAAGGTTTTCGTGTAAAACTGTCGGGAAGCGGGTTTTCCGCTCACGTGAGTTGGACCCGTGATCAATAGCTGGCAGTTCATTGGGACGCCGTCCCAATTGCTTGGACGCCGTCCCAGTTGTGTTGAGCTAGATGCCGTCCCAAACTTTGGACGCCGTCCCACATTTCTGAGCTGGACGCCGTCCAGGATTCTGGACGCCGTCCAGATGCACTGACATACAAATTTTTTTTTTTTTGGTACGCGTTTTGAGTTTATGAAGTCGGGTTGTTACAGGATTTTGACTTGAGTCAAAAATTTTGTTTAGAAGATCAATGGCCAACGGAAGATCAACGCCCACAGCAGCACAGATCGAAGAAATGATAGCCGAATGGGTAGCCGCAGCTATAGCGGAAATGAAACTGTTTTCCGTGTAATCATAACGGGTGCACATACAAGGAATTCCAAAGCAGCAAGCCCCACAATTTTAGTAGTACTGAGGGGCCGGTTGGACTTACAAGGTGGTTTGAGAAATTAGAAGCTGTTTTCCGTGTAAGCAACTATTCAGAAATGAACAAAACTAAGTATGCATCCTGTACGCTATCGTACGGCGCCTTAACCTGGTGGAACACACTTGCTCAAGCTAAGGGTATTGATGAGGCGTATGCTACCCCGTGGGAGGAATTTAAGGGGGCCATGATTGAAGAGTATTGCCCCAGGACATAGATACAGAAAATGGAGGCTGAGTTCTGGGATTTGAAGGTTGTGGGAACCGATTTCGATGGTTATAACCGTAGGTACCTGGAACTAGCTTTGATGTGTCCCACGATGGTTATCCCGGAATTTAAGCGCATGGAACGGTATTTGTGGGGACTTCCCAAGTCCATCCAAGGAAATGTCACCTCTTCAAAACCAGCTGATGTCCCGAAAGCTATGCGCATGGCGCATACCCTGATGAACCAAATTACTAGCAAAGAACCAGAAAAGGCTAAATCCGAATCGGGTAGTAGTGAGAAGCGTAAGTGGGACAACAACAAGGGGAGAGTCTATGATTAAAACCCGGCTAAGCGACACGAGGGTTTCAAGGGAAACAACCCCAACCTGAACTATAGCTCGAACTCTAACTACAAGGGTAGTCTGCCACAGAGCAAGAGATGCTACAAGCATCACACCGGGTACTGCAACGTGGTCTGCAAAAAATGTAAAAGGACTGGGCATATTGGCAAAGGCTACAAGATCACCACCCTGAATGTGAAGACAAATCCTACTGGACCGAGAAAGTGTTATCAGTGTGGACAACCGGGCCACTTCAAAAATGAGTGTCCCAATAAGCGAAAGGACGGTGGACCACCGCGTGGCAGAGCTTTCAACGTAAACGCAAGGGATGCCCGTGAGAACCCCGACTTGGTCACAGGTATATTCACTATCAACAATCTATTAGCTTCTGTCATGTTTGATACTGGTGCTGATAGGAGTTACGTATGTAGACACTTTTGCTCTAAGATAAATTGGTCGTTAGTTCCTTTAAAAGAGAGTATACTTGTTTAGGTAGCCAATGGAAAACTTGAGAAAGTTGACCAAATTAGCCGAGGAGCTATTATCAATATAGTTGGTGTAGATTTCGAGATTGACTTGATACCCATTAAGTTGGGAAGCTTTGATGTTATTGTCGGTATAGACTGGTTGACTAAGATAAGTGCTGACATTATCTGTGGAGATAAAGCTCTTTGTATATCGCACGAAGATGGTGAGCCACTGATTATTTACGAAGAGAGATGTAGCTCGAAACTGAATCTCATTAGTTGCATGAAAGCCCAAAAGATCATGAAGAAAGGACGTCTTGCTGTTTTAGCACATGTGAAAACGTTAGAAACTGAGGTGAAGAGCATGTATGATGTACGAATTGTGAACGAATTTCTCGATGTTTTTCCGGAAGAATTGCCTGGATTACCGCCACCGAGAGCAGTGGAGTTTCAGATCGATTTAGTGCCAGGGGCTGCACCTGTAGCTCGCTCACCTTATCAACTCGCACCTTCCGAAATGCAAGAGTTGCAGAGTCAATTACAAGAATTGCTAGACCGTGGATTTATCCAACCAAGTTTCTCACCTTGGGGCGCACCTGTTTTATTTGTGAAGAAGAAGGACGGATCATTCCGCATGTGTATCGACTACCGTGAACTGAATAAATTGACGATCAAGAATCGGTATCCTCTTCCCTGAATTGACGATCTTTTCGACCAATTACAAGGATCAAGCGTTTACTCTAAGATCGATTTGCGATCTAGTTATCACCAGTTGAGGGTGAAAGAGAACGATGTGATGAAGACTACGTTCAGAACTCGTTATGGTCATTATGAGTTTCTCGTGATGCCATTCGGGTTAACCAACGCACCTGCTGTATTTATGGATCTCATGAATCGTGTATGCAAGCCATACCTGGATAAGTTCGTTATCGTCTTCATAGATGATATCCTCATCTACTCCAAAAGTGTAAGACCCAAATATTTATTGTACATAATGTATTTATGGTGTACGATGCGTGTATGAAGTTTACGTGTTGCTTGCTCGAACGCCGAAGGAAACTGGACGTTGTCTGAAGTGACAAGGTGTGTACGTATCCTTTCAACTCCAAATAAAGTTTGTGTTGATGTTTCAAAGCCTTACCATTGGAAAGGAAATCTTATTACGTTTCCAACGATATTTGATTCATCGAAAACGGAGCTACGGTCAAAAGTTATGGCCAAAACAAGAAACTGAAAACTGACCTGAAGGTTGGAGCGGCGCTCCACCTTTCGGCGTGGCGCACCGAACCCGTCTGATGCAATTTTCAGCCTTTTTAAAAGGCCTAAATGAAGGGTACTTTGGTCTTTTCACTTGGGGTCGGTTTGGGGTCATCAAAACTGATCCTTTGATCAGTTTGGATCACATTTTCACTCATCAAACACTCTCATCTTCAAACCCTAGAGTGAGAGTAGTGAAATGTCCCGTTCTTATTGATTAAAAACGTTCCATATTAATTGATTTCGTTGCGAGGTTTTGACCTCTATATGAGACGTTTTTCAAAGACTGCATTCATTTTTAAAACAAACCATAACCTTTATTTCATAAATAAAGGTTTAAAAAGCTTTACGTAGATTATCAAATAATGATAATCTAAAATATCCTGTTTACACACGACCATTACATAATGGTTTACAATACAAATATGTTACATCGAAATCAGTTTCTTGAATGCAGTTTTTACACAATATCATACAAACATGGACTCCAAATCTTGTCCTTATTTTAGTATGCAACAGCGGAAGCTCTTAATATTCACCTGAGAATAAACATGCTTTAAACGTCAACAAAAATGTTGGTGAGTTATAGGTTTAACCTATATATATCAAATCGTAACAATAGACCACAAGATTTCATATTTCAATACACATCCCATACATAGAGATAAAAATCATTCATATGGTGAACACACCTGGTAACCGACATTAACAAGATGCATATATAAGAATATCCCCATCATTCCGGGACACCCTTCGGATATGATATAAATTTCGAAGTACTAAAGCATCCGGTACTTTGGATGGGGTTTGTTAGGCCCAATAGATCTATCTTTAGGATTCGCGTCAATTAGGGTGTCTGTTCCCTAATTCTTAGATTACCAGACTTAATAAAAAGGGGCATATTCGATATCGATAATTCAACCATAGAATGTAGTTTCACGTACTTGTGTCTATTTTGTAAATCATTTATAAAACCTGCATGTATTCTCATCCCAAAAATATTAGATTTTAAAAGTGGGACTATAACTCACTTTCACAGATTTTTACTTCGTCGGGAAGTAAGACTTGGCCACTGTTGATTCACGAACCTATAACAATATATACATATATATTAAAGTATGTTCAAAATATATTTACAACACTTTTAATATATTTTGATGTTTTAAGTTTATTAAGTCAGCTGTCCTCGTTAGTAACCTATAACTAGTTGTCCACAGTTAGATGTACAGAAATAAATCGATAAATATTATCTTGAATCAATCCACGACCCAGTGTATACGTATCTCAGTATTGATCACAACTCAAACTATATATATTTTGGAATCAACCTCAACCCTGTATAGCTAACTCCAACATTCACATATAGAGTGTCTATGGTTGTTCCGAAATATATATAGATGTGTCGACATGATAGGTCGAAACATTGTATACGTGTCTATGGTATCTCAAGATTACATAATATACAATACAAGTTGATTAAGTTATGGTTGGAATAGATTTGTTACCAATTTTCACGTAGCTAAAATGAGAAAAATTATCCAATATTGTTTTACCCATAACTTCTTCATTTTAAATCCGTTTTGAGTGAATCAAATTGCTATGGTTTCATATTGAACTCTATTTTATGAATCTAAACAGAAAAAGTATAGGTTTATAGTCGGAAAAATAAGTTACAAGTCGTTTTTTAAAGGTAGTCATTTCAGTCGAAAGAACGACGTCTAGATGACCATTTTAGAAAACATACTTCCACTTTGAGTTTAACCATAATTTTTGGATATAGTTTCATGTTCATAATAAAAATCATTTTCTCAGAATAACAACTTTTAAATCAAAGTTTATCATAGTTTTTAATTAACTAACCCAAAACAGCCCGCGGTGTTACTACGACGGCGTAAATCCGGTTTTACGGTGTTTTTCGTGTTTCCAGGTTTTAAATCATTAAGTTAGCATATCATATAGATATAGAACATGTGTTTAGTTGATTTTAAAAGTCAAGTTAGAAGGATTAACTTTTGTTTGCGAACAAGTTTAGAATTAACTAAACTATGTTCTAGTGATTACAAGTTTAAACCTTCGAATAAGATAGCTTTATATGTATGAATCGAATGATGTTATGAACATCATTACTACCTTAATTTCCTTGGATAAACCTACTGGAAAAGAGAAAAATGGATCTATCTTCAATGGATCCTTGGATGGCTTGAAGTTCTTGAAGCAGAATCATGACACGAAAACAAGTTCAAGTAAGATCATCACTTGAAATAAGATTGTTATAGTTATAGAAATTGAACCAAAGTTTGCATATGATTATTACCTTGTATTAGAATGATAACCTACTGTAAGAAACAAAGATTTCTTGAGGTTGGATGATCACCTTACAAGATTGGAAGTGAGCTAGCAAACTTGAAAGTATTCTTGATTTTATGAAACTAGAACTTTTGGAATTTATGAAGAACACTTAGAACTTGAAGATAGAACTTGAGAGAGATCAATTAGATGAAGAAAATTGAAGAATGAAAGTGTTTGTAGGTGTTTTTGGTCGTTGGTGTATGGATTAGATATAAAGGATATGTAATTTTGTTTTCATGTAAATAAGTCATGAATGATTACTCATATTTTTGTAATTTTATGAGATATTTCATGCTAGTTGCCAAATGATGGTTCCCACATGTGTTAGGTGACTCACATGGGCTGCTAAGAGCTGATCATTGGAGTGTATATACCAATAGTACATACATCTAAAAGCTGTGTATTGTACGAGTACGAATACGGGTGCATACGAGTAGAATTGTTGATGAAACTGAACGAGGATGTAATTGTAAGCATTTTTGTTAAGTAGAAGTATTTTGATAAGTGTATTGAAGTCTTTCAAAAGTGTATAAATACATATTAAAACACTACATGTATATACATTTTAACTGAGTCGTTAAGTCATCGTTAGTCGTTACATGTAAGTGTTGTTTTGAAACCTTTAGGTTAACGATCTTGTTAAATGTTGTTAACCCAATGTTTATAATATCAAATGAGATTTTAAATTATTATATTATCATGATATTATCATGTATGAATATCTCTTAATATGATATATATACATTAAATGTCTTTACAACGATAATCGTTACATATATGTCTCGTTTAAAAATCATTAAGTTAGTAGTCTTGTTTTTACATATGTAGTTCATTGTTAATATACTTTATGATATGTTTTATTATCATAGTATCATGTTAACTATATATATATATCCATATATATGTCATCATATAGTTTTTACAAGTTTTAACGTTCGTGAATCACCGATCAGCTTGGGTGGTCAATTGTCTATATGAAACATATTTCAATTAATCAAGTCTTAAAAAGTTTGATTGCTTAACATGTTGGAAACATTTAATCATGTAAATATCAATCTCAATTAATATATATAAACATGGAAAAGTTCGGGTCACTACAGTACCTACCCGTTAAATAAATTTCGTCCCGAAATTTTAAGCTGTTGAAGGTGTTGACGAATCTTCTGGAAATAGATGCGGGTATTTCTTCTTCATCTGATCTTCACGCTCCCAGGTGAACTCGGGTCCTCTACGAGCATTCCATCGAACCTTAACAATTGGTATCTTGTTTTGCTTAAGTCTTTTAACCTCACGATCCATTATTTCGACGGGTTCTTCGATGAATTGAAGTTTTTCGTTGATTTGGATTTCATCTAATGGAATAGTGAGATCTTCTTTAGCAAAACATTTCTTTAAATTCGAGACGTGGAAAGTGTTATGTACAGCCGCGAGTTGTTGAGGTAACTCTAGTCGGTAAGCTACTGGTCCGATACGATCAATAATCTTGAATGGTCCAATATACCTTGGATTTAATTTCCCTCGTTTACCAAATCGAACAACGCCTTTCCAAGGTGCAACTTTAAGCATGACCATCTCTCCAATTTCAAATTCTATATCTTTTCTTTTAATGTCAGCGTAGCTCTTTTGTCGACTTTGGGCGGTTTTCAACCGTTTTTGAATTTGGATGATCTTCTCGGTAGTTTCTTGTATAATCTCCGGACCCGTAATCTGTCTATCCCCCACTTCACTCCAACAAATCGGAGACCTGCACTTTCTACCATAAAGTGCTTCAAACGGCGCCATCTCAATGCTTGAATGGTAGCTGTTGTTGTAGGAAAATTCTGCTAACGGTAGATGTCGATCCCAACTGTTTCCGAAATCAATAACACATGCTCGTAGCATGTCTTCAAGCGTTTGTATCGTCCTTTCGCTCTGCCCATCAGTTTGTGGATGATAGGCAGTACTCATGTCTAGACGAGTTCCTAATGCTTGCTGTAATGTCTGCCAGAATCTTGAAATAAATCTGCCATCCCTATCAGAGATAATAGAGATTGGTATCCCATGTCTGGAGACGACTTCCTTCAAATACAGTCGTGCTAACTTCTCCATCTTGTCATCTTCTCTTATTGGCAGGAAGTGTGCTGATTTGGTGAGACGATCAACTATTACCCAAATAGTATCAAAACCACTTGCAGTCCTTGGCAATTTAGTGATGAAATCCATGGTAATGTTTTCTCATTTCCATTCCGGGATTTCGGGTTGTTGAAGTAGACCTGATGGTTTCTGATGCTCAGCTTTGACCTTAGAACACGTCAAACATTCTCCTACGTATTTAGCAACATCGGCTTTCATACCCGGCCACCAAAAATGTTTCTTGAGATCCTTGTACATCTTCCCCGTTCCAGGATGTATTGAGTATCTGGTTTTATGAGCTTCTCTAAGTACCATTTCTCTCATATCTCCAAATTTTGGTACCCAAATCCTTTCAGCCCTATACCGGGTTCCGTCTTCCCGAATATTAAGATGCTTCTCCGATCCTTTGGGTATTTCATCCTTTAAATTTCCCTCTTTTAAAACTCCTTGTTGCGCCTCCTTTATTTGAGTAGTAATGTTATTATGAATCATTATATTCATAGATTTTACTCGAATGGGTTCTCTGTCCTTCCTGCTCAAGGCATCGGCTACCACATTTGCCTTCCCCGGGTGGTAACGAATCTCAAAGTCGTAATCATTCAATAATTCAATCCACCTACGCTGCCTCATATTCAGTTGTTTCTGATTAAATATGTGTTGAAGACTTTTGTGGTCGGTATATATAATACTTTTGACCCCATATAAGTAGTGCCTCCAAGTCTTTAATGCAAAAACAACCGCGCCTAATTCCAAATCATGCGTCGTATAATTTTGTTCGTGAATCTTCAATTGTCTAGACGCATAAGCAATCACCTTCGTTCGTTGCATTAATACACAACCGAGACCTTGCTTTGATGCATCACAATAAATCACAAAATCATCATTCCCTTCAGGCAATGACAATATAGGTGCCGTAGTTAGCTTTTTCTTCAATAACTGAAACGCTTTCTCTTGTTCATCATTCCATTCAAATTTCTTCCCTTTATGCGTTAATGCAGTCAAGGGTTTTGCTATTCTGGAAAAGTCTTGGATGAACCTTCTGTAGTAACCAGCTAGTCCTAAAAAATGGCGTATGTGTTTCGGAGTTTTCGGGGTTTCCCACTTTTCAACAGTTTCTTTCTTTGCCGGATCCACCTTAATACCTTCTTTGTTCACTATGTGACCGAGGAATTGAACTTCTTCCAACCAAAATGCACACTTTGAAAACTTAGCGTACAATTCTTCCTTCCTCAATACTTCTAACACCTTTCTCAAATGTTCACCGTGTTCTTGGTCATTCTTTGAGTAAATAAGTATGTCATCAATGAAAACAATGACAAACTTGTCAAGGTATGGTCCACACACTCGGTTCATAAGGTCCATGAACACAGCTGGTGCATTAGTTAAACCAAACGGCATGACCATAAACTCGTAATGACCGTAACGTGTTCTGAAAGCAGTCTTTGGAATATCATCTTCTTTCACCCGCATTTGATGATACCCGGAACGTAAGTCAATCTTTGAATAAATAGACGAGCCTTGTAGTTGATCAAATAAGTCGTCGATTCTCGGTAGTGGGTAGCGGTTCTTGATGGTAAGTTTGTTCAACTCTCGGTAGTCGATACACAACCTGAATGTACCATCTTTCTTCTTGACAAACAAAACAGGAGCTCCCCACGGTGATGTGCTTGGTCGAATGAAACCACGCTCTAAAAGTTCTTGTAATTGGCTTTGCAGTTCTTTCATCTCGCTGGGTGCGAGTCTGTAAGGAGCACGAGCTATTGGTGCAGCTCCTGGTACAAGATCTATTTGAAATTCAACGGATCGATGTGGGGGTAATCCCGGTAATTCTTTCGGAAATACATCGGGAAATTCTTTTGCAATGGGAACATCATTGATGCTCTTTTCTTCAGTTTGTACTTTCTCGACGTGTGCTAGAATAGCATAGCAACCTTTTCTTATTAGTTTTTGTGCCTTCAAATTACTAATAAGATGTAGCTTCGTGTTGCCCTTTTCTCCGTACACCATTAAGGGTTTTCCTTTTTCTCGTATAATGCGAATTGCATTTTTGTAACAAACGATCTCCGCTTTCACTTCTTTCAACCAGTCCATACCGATTATCACATCAAAACTCCCTAACTCTACTGGTATCAATTCAATCTTAAATGTTTCGCTAACCAGTTTAATTTCTCGATTCCGACATATATTATCTGCTGAAATTAATTTACCATTTGCTAATTCGAGTAAAAATTTACTATCCAAAGGCGTCAATGGACAACTTAATTTAGCACAAAAATCTCTACTCATATAGCTTCTATCCGCACCCGAATCAAATAAAACGTAAGCAGATTTATTGTCAATAAGAAACGTACCCGTAACAATCTCCGGGTCTTCCTGTGCCTCTACCGCATTAATATTGAAAACTCTTCCACGGCCTTGTCCATTCGTGTTCTCCTGGTTCGGGCAATTTCTAATAATGTGGCCTGGTTTTCCACATTTATAACAAACTACATTGGCATAACTTGCTCCGACACTACTTGCTCCGCCATTACTCGTTCCGACACCATTTGTTCCTTTCGTTCTATTAACCCCTGGTCCGTAGACCTCACACTTCGCCGCGCTATGACCATTTCTTTTACACTTGTTGCAAAATTTGGTGCAGAACCCCGAGTGATTCTTTTCACACCTTTGGCATAGCTGCTTCTGATTGTTGTTGTTGTTGTGGTTATTATTGTTGTTGGGATGATTGTTGTAGTTGCTGTTGTTGTTGTTGTTGTTGTTGGGCCGTTTGTTGTAGTTGCGATTGATGTTGCGATTGTTGGGATAATTGTTGCGATTATTGTTTTAATTGCTGTTGTTGTTGTATTGGTGATTCTTATCACCGTTTTCCTCCCACTTTCTTTTGACTTGCTTCACATTGGCCTCTTCAGCAGTCTGTTCTTTAATTCTTTCTTCAATCTGGTTCACTAGTTTGTGAGCCATTCTACATGCCTGTTGTATGGAGGCGGGCTCGTGTGAACTTATATCTTCTTGGATTCTTTCCGGTAATCCTTTCACAAACGCGTCGATCTTCTCTTCCTCATCTTCGAATGCTCCCGGACACAATAGGCACAATTCTGTGAATCGTCTTTCGTACGTGGTAATATCAAATCCTTGGGTCCGTAACCCTCTAAGTTCTGTCTTGAGCTTATTGACCTCGGTTCTGGGACGGTACTTCTCGTTCATCAAGTGTTTGAATGCTGACCACGGTAGTGCGTACGCATCATCTTGTCCCACTTGCTCTAGATAGGTATTCCACCATGTTAACGCAGAACCTGTGAAGGTATGCGTAGCGTACTTCACTTTGTCCTCTTCAGTACACTTACTTATGGCAAACACCGATTCAACCTTCTCGGTCCACCGTTTCAATCCGATCGGTCCTTCGGTTCCATCAAATTCCAAAGGTTTGCAGGCAGTGAATTCTTTGTAGGTGCATCCTACACGATTTCCTGTACTGCTAGATCCAAGGTTATTGTTGGTATGTAGCGCAGCCTGTACTGCGGCTATGTTTGAAGCTAGAAAAGTACGAAATTCCTCTTCATTCATATTCACGGTGTGTCGAGTAGTCGGTGCCATTTCCTTCAAAATAGTTAAATGGAACAAGTTAATCATACAGAATATTAAGAGTAGTTAATAGTATTTTGTAGCATAATATGAACTCATTTATAAAAGCTTTTTCTTCATATTAGCGTTTTATAAGTTTAAATTCGGGTAGTACCTACCCGTTAAGTTCATACTTAGTAGCTAATATACAATTCAACTACTACAATTCTATATGAAAAACTGATTATAATAATATTTCGCGTTCAAACTTTTATACAATATTTTACAAACTTACAATACCGCTTATTTTACATAAAGCATGAAATATAGCACACAATAACTTTGATACAAGATAGTTGTGAAGACAATTCTAGCTAGTACACAAGTCGTTCAGCAAAGGCAATAAAGACACGTAATTCATACGTCCAGAAACAAGTCATGCATTCTGGTTTTACTAGGACTACTTCCCATCCTTGGTCTTGTGCAACATAACCGTTATGGCCGTTGATAAGACAGCGTGTTGTAACGTCATCAAAGGGACGAGGGTTATGTAATGTCCAACAGTCCCGTAATAATCTAAAAACCTCATTTCTTACCCCAATTACCGACTCCGTCACTTGTGGAAACGTTTTGTTTAATAGTTGTAGCCCGATGTTCTTGTTCTCACTTTGGTGAGAATCGAACATTACTAATCCGTAAGCATAACATGCTTCTTTATGTTGCATGTTAGCCGCTTTTTCTAAATCACGAAGTCCAATATTCGGATATATTGAGTTAAAATAATTTCTTAACCCGTTGCGTAAAATAGCATTTGGGTTCCCCGCAATATATGCGTCAAAGTAAACACATCGTAACTTATGGGTTTCCCAATGTGATATCCCCCATCTTTCAAACGAAAGTCTCTTATAAACCAAGACATTCTTGGAACGTTCTTCGAATGTCTTACAAACTGATCTCGCCTTAAATAGTTGTGCCGAAGAATTCTGGCCGACTCTAGACAAGATTTCATCAATCATGTCTCCGGGTAGGTCTCTTAAAATATTGGGTTGTCTATCCATTTTGTATTTTTAAACTGTAAAATAGACAAGAGTTAGATTCATAAAAAAAATACTTATTAATACAAGCAATTTTTACATATATCATAAAGCATAAGAACACTATATTACATATATTACACCACACGAATACAACTATCTTATTCCGACTCGCTCGTTTCTTCTTATTCGGTTTTGGTTCGTTTTGCCAAGTTTCTAGGGATATATGATGTTCCCCTAATACGAGCCGTCGTTTTCCACATTGGTTTAGAAAAACCTGGTGGTTTAGAGGTTCCCGGGTCATTGTTACAACTTAAGGACTTCGGGGGTTGACGATACATATAAAGTTCATCGGGGTTGGAATTAGATTTCTCTATTTTTATGCCCTTTCCCTTATTATTTTCTTTTGCCTTTTTAAATTCAGTTGGGGTAATTTCTATAACATCATCGGAATTCTCGTCGGAATCCGATTCATCGGAGAATTGGTAATCCTCCCAATATTTTGCTTCCTTGGCGGAAACACCATTGACCATAATTAACTTTGGTCGGTTGGTTGAGGATTTTCTTTTACTTAACCGTTTTATTATTTCCCCCACCGGTTCTATTTCTTCATCCGGTTCCGATTCTTCTTCCGGTTCCGATTCTTCTTCCGGTTCCGACTCTTCTTCCGGTTCCTCTTCGGGAACTTGTGAATCAGTCCACAAATCATTCCAATTTACATTTGACTCTTCATTATTATTAGGTGAGTCAATGGGACTTGTTCTAGAGGTAGACATCTATCACATAATATCAAACACGTTAAGAGATTAATATATCACATAATATTCATATGTTAAAAATATATAGTTTCCAACAAAAATGTTAAGCAATCATTTTTAAAGAAAACACGGTCGAAGTCCAGACTCACTAATGCATCCTAACAAACTCGATAAGACACACTAATGCAAATTTTCTGGTTCTCTAAGACCAACGCTCTGATACCAACTGAAATGTCCCGTTCTTATTGATTAAAAACGTTCCATATTAATTGATTTCGTTGCGAGGTTTTGACCTCTATATGAGACGTTTTTCAAAGACTGCATTCATTTTTAAAACAAACCATAACCTTTATTTCATAAATAAAGGTTTAAAAAGCTTTACGTAGATTATCAAATAATGATAATCTAAAATATCCTGTTTACACACGACCATTACATAATGGTTTACAATACAAATATGTTACATCGAAATCAGTTTCTTGAATGCAGTTTTTACACAATATCATACAAACATGGACTCCAAATCTTGTCCTTATTTTAGTATGCAACAGCGGAAGCTCTTAATATTCACCTGAGAATAAACATGCTTTAAACGTCAACAAAAATGTTGGTGAGTTATAGGTTTAACCTATATATATCAAATCGTAACAATAGACCACAAGATTTCATATTTCAATACACATCCCATACATAGAGATAAAAATCATTCATATGGTGAACACCTGGTAACCGACATTAACAAGATGCATATATAAGAATATCCCCATCATTCCGGGACACCCTTCGGATATGATATAAATTTCGAAGTACTAAAGCATCCGGTACTTTGGATGGGGTTTGTTAGGCCCAATAGATCTATCTTTAGGATTCGCGTCAATTAGGGTGTCTGTTCCCTAATTCTTAGATTACCAGACTTAATAAAAAGGGGCATATTCGATATCGATAATTCAACCATAGAATGTAGTTTCACGTACTTGTGTCTATTTTGTAAATCATTTATAAAACCTGCATGTATTCTCATCCCAAAAATATTAGATTTTAAAAGTGGGACTATAACTCACTTTCACAGATTTTTACTTCGTCGGGAAGTAAGACTTGGCCACTGTTGATTCACGAACCTATAACAATATATACATATATATTAAAGTATGTTCAAAATATATTTACAACACTTTTAATATATTTTGATGTTTTAAGTTTATTAAGTCAGCTGTCCTCGTTAGTAACCTATAACTAGTTGTCCACAGTTAGATGTACAGAAATAAATCGATAAATATTATCTTGAATCAATCCACGACCCAGTGTATACGTATCTCAGTATTGATCACAACTCAAACTATATATATTTTGGAATCAACCTCAACCCTGTATAGCTAACTCCAACATTCACATATAGAGTGTCTATGGTTGTTCCGAAATATATATAGATGTGTCGACATGATAGGTCGAAACATTGTATACGTGTCTATGGTATCTCAAGATTACATAATATACAATACAAGTTGATTAAGTTATGGTTGGAATAGATTTGTTACCAATTTTCACGTAGCTAAAATGAGAAAAATTATCCAATCTTGTTTTACCCATAACTTCTTCATTTTAAATCCGTTTTGAGTGAATCAAATTGCTATGGTTTCATATTGAACTCTATTTTATGAATCTAAACAGAAAAAGTATAGGTTTATAGTCGGAAAAATAAGTTACAAGTCGTTTTTGTAAAGGTAGTCATTTCAGTCGAAAGAACGACGTCTAGATGACCATTTTAGAAAACATACTTCCACTTTGAGTTTAACCATAATTTTTGGATATAGTTTCATGTTCATAATAAAAATCATTTTCTCAGAATAACAACTTTTAAATCAAAGTTTATCATAGTTTTTAATTAACTAACCCAAAACAGCCCGCGGTGTTACTACGACGGCGTAAATCCGGTTTTACGGTGTTTTTCGTGTTTCCAGGTTTTAAATCATTAAGTTAGCATATCATATAGATATAGAACATGTGTTTAGTTGATTTTAAAAGTCAAGTTAGAAGGATTAACTTTTGTTTGCGAACAAGTTTAGAATTAACTAAACTATGTTCTAGTGATTACAAGTTTAAACCTTCGAATAAGATAGCTTTATATGTATGAATCGAATGATGTTATGAACATCATTACTACCTTAATTTCCTTGGATAAACCTACTGGAAAAGAGAAAAATGGATCTAGCTTCAATGGATCCTTGGATGGCTCGAAGTTCTTGAAGCAGAATCATGACACGAAAACAAGTTCAAGTAAGATCATCACTTGAAATAAGATTGTTATAGTTATAGAAATTGAACCAAAGTTTGCATATGATTATTACCTTGTATTAGAATGATAACCTACTGTAAGAAACAAAGATTTCTTGAGGTTGGATGATCACCTTACAAGATTGGAAGTGAGCTAGCAAACTTGAAAGTATTCTTGATTTTATGAAACTAGAACTTTTGGAATTTATGAAGAACACTTAGAACTTGAAGATAGAACTTGAGAGAGATCAATTAGATGAA
This sequence comes from Rutidosis leptorrhynchoides, assembly GCF_046630445.1. Taxonomy (NCBI): domain Eukaryota; kingdom Viridiplantae; phylum Streptophyta; class Magnoliopsida; order Asterales; family Asteraceae; genus Rutidosis; species Rutidosis leptorrhynchoides. The sequence goes on along the minus strand of NC_092340.1, from coordinate 186,357,906 downwards.
GAAAATTGAAGAATGAAAGTGTTTGTAGGTGTTTTTGGTCGTTGGTGTATGGATTAGATATAAAGGATATGTAATTTTGTTTTCATGTAAATAAGTCATGAATGATTACTCATATTTTTGTAATTTTATGAGATATTTCATGCTAGTTGCCAAATGATGGTTCCCACATGTGTTAGGTGACTCACATGGGCTGCTAAGAGCTGATCATTGGAGTGTATATACCAATAGTACATACATCTAAAAGCTGTGTATTGTACGAGTACGAATACGGGTGCATACGAGTAGAATTGTTGATGAAACTGAACGAGGATGTAATTGTAAGCATTTTTGTTAAGTAGAAGTATTTTGATAAGTGTATTGAAGTCTTTCAAAAGTGTATAAATACATATTAAAACACTACATGTATATACATTTTAACTGAGTCGTTAAGTCATCGTTAGTCGTTACATGTAAGTGTTGTTTTGAAACCTTTAGGTTAACGATCTTGTTAAATGTTGTTAACCCAATGTTTATAATATCAAATGAGATTTTAAATTATTATATTATCATGATATTATCATGTATGAATATCTCTTAATATGATATATATACATTAAATGTCTTTACAACGATAATCGTTACATATATGTCTCGTTTAAAAATCATTAAGTTAGTAGTCTTGTTTTTACATATGTAGTTCATTGTTAATATACTTTATGATATGTTTTATTATCATAGTATCATGTTAACTATATATATATATATATATCCATATATATGTCATCATATAGTTTTTACAAGTTTTAACGTTCGTGAATCACCGATCAACTTGGGTGGTCAATTGTCTATATGAAACATATTTCAATTAATCAAGTCTTAAAAAGTTTGATTGCTTAACATGTTGGAAACATTTAATCATGTAAATATCAATCTCAATTAATATATATAAACATGGAAAAGTTCGGGTCACTACAAGTAGAGCTTTAGAGAGAGAGAGCTCCAATTGGAGAAGAAGAAGGGTGTTTCGGGTCAAACCTCGGGTATTAAAGTTGTTCTACTCGTCAACGGCATCATTTTGGCGGTATTGGTAAGTTCTAACTCCGAATTTCATCTTAGTGATTTGCTATTCAAAGTTAGGGTTTGAACTTGATTTGTTGATACACCCATTTAGACTCATGAAGTGGGTTTAGTGATGCTAGTAATCGGGTTTATTGTTAGTGTTGGTGGATTTTGGGTTGGTGAACAAATTGGCTTTGATTAGGACTTGTAATTGGGTTTAATCACTAGGTTTAGTGATTATGGAAGTGTTGGAACACTTTTAGGTGTGTTGGTTGACTAATTTTGACTTTGGGTCAAAATTAGGGTTTGGTGATGATTATGATCCAATTGTCGAATTAATAAGGTTTATAAACTTAAAATGGATTAGGTTGAAGCATATAACCGAGTTAAATATGTTTTGGGGTCAAAACTTGCTAATGGCGTGATATTGACTTCTTATGGGTCAAATTAGGGTTTAAGTGTCATTTTGGGCAAGATAGGTATTTAACACCTATGATGGGGTTTAATTGGCGTATTAAGACCATTCTCACTTGTGTTAGTGATTATTAGTTAATTTTGGGCGCGGTTTGTACTTGGAAGTGCATTTGGGTCAAATTTGCACTAAGTATCAAATTGGGTTGGTTTGTAAATCCAATCTAAGTGTGTTGTTGAATATGTGATAATGGAATAGGTACTTTCCATTGACGGGTTGCAGATTATTCAGTAGCATTCTTCAAGGCGACAAGGTGAGTGTTAATATCCTATGTGCATATGTATGTGTAGGATGGGTGCGGGTCGGGTTGAAGTGTTTCTTGGTTATAGAGCTCACTTTACATATAGGTGGATTTGATGAACTTGTGTATAGGTCCAATTGGCACGGTTGTGTGTTTTTGTTGGCCACCTTTGGCGGGGTACACAATTTGTGTGTACATTATCACACGCGGTATGATGTGGATTATATAACCCCAATGGCGAAGGGTTAATATTGTGATGCAGACTTAGATATAACCCCAATGGCGAAGGGTAGTATTGTGAGTGGAATAATTATACGTATGTGTATATGGCATATTTATTTGTGAATGTTATGGTATGAACCATCGAGCCGGTAGTGCCATAATGTGTGTGTGTGATAGGATGTGAACCACGAGCCGGTAGCATCGAGTGTGAACCACGAGCCGGTAGCACTATAAAATAATTGATGTGAACCACGAGCCGGTAGCATCGAGTGTGAACCACGTGCCGGTAGCACTATAAAATAATTGATGTGAACCACGAGCCGGTAGCATCGAGTGTGAACCACGAGCCGGTAGCACTATAAAAGAGTATGACTCAATTGCGTATGGTGTGAACCACGAGCCGGTAGCACCATAGCGTTATGGTTAACCATATTGTGTTGTGATTTTATAGCATGTTATATATATATTGTGATGAGTACATGTTAATGTGGTTTTGGGATGGTGTACGACTTGTTAGTATTTACGAGTATGTTGATATACTAATTGTGTTACAAGTTCGTATGAGGTATTTGATATTTGTGTGGCGTGTCCATTTTATACATATATATGTATGTAGTATGTTATCATTCACTAAGCGTTAGCTTACCCTCTCGTTGTTGACTTTTTATAGATTGCATGGATGCGGAGGCTCGGGTAAGCGGGGACTAGTGGACTCGCGTAGTTGCTTTAGAAGGCTTGCTTTTATGTTGATTAGGATTAGGTAGCGTATCCCCAATCGCCATGCTTGACCTTTATTTTGTATTACAAATCATGTGGTTGAAAACTTGTATTTTCGTACGAAAGTCGTAAAACGGCCAATGTGGGCCCGGTCTTCGTAAAACTAATTTTATTAATGGAACGTGTTAGTTCTACATATATTAATGTATGGTTAAAAGCGTTTTGTCTAAATACGTCGGGAAGTGGCCAAACATTTTCGCATTTCATGACTTTTTGGACAGGCCACTTTGGCGCGCCGCGCGGCCATATGGCGCGCCGCGCCATGTGCTGTACCAGCAAAATATTTTTTTTTCTGCATTATTGGTTGGTTAACGGGTTGGGTTGTTACAAGTGATATCAGAGCATGGTCTAAGAGATTTAGGTGACTTGAGATAGGTGCCTAGACTTAGACTTGTGTATGTGCTTAATTGTTGCGAGACTTGTAGGATTACGGGTCGGAATGGGTTTAGTTAGTGCCTTGTTTATAGATTGACTAACGTGTATATTAGTAATGCGGATATTATTAATATATTATTGTGATGTGATAATAATTCTCGCGTGTGTTTATATCGCGTAGGATTTTGTTTGTGCTTTGTTTATGTTGCGGTTGCATATATCATCGAGCGAGGCGGTCGTTGTACTACCGAGCCGATACGGCGTGTATGCGTAATAAGGACTTGCAAACCTTATTACGGGTGCAAATCGTGTCTAGTAAGTGATGTACGACGAGTGTTTAGCAAGATGGGACGGTGTTGTGCGTGTGGTTTATACGTTCGTGATCTAATCGTTTGCATTCCTTAGAATGAAAACGGAAGATGGATGTGGAACGAGTGAGCCTATTCACGAAGGCAAGGATGAGTTAACGTTAAAGATTGAGGCTGTGTTTGAACGATATGTCTCAATTTTCACCGGCAGAGTTAGAGAAGTAACCAAGGAGTTGGTCGAAGGACAAATGAAGAAAGTGGTCCGAGACCAAGTGACTAAAGTTGTAAAGGAAGAGTTTGAAAAGAGGTTTCCCAAACCTCGAGGTAGCGATGATGAAGATGTACTTGCAAGGTTAGGATTACATGGTGCTCATGGTAAGAGGGCACGAAGTACGCCTGAAGGCGTCGAGAATGTGAAGAAGAAGAGTAAGAAGGGTTACAAGCTTACGTGCTTTAAGTGTGGGGAACGGGGTCATTTGGCACAAGATTGTATGGTGGTGCCTTTAGGTACAATCAGATGTTTCATTTGCCGAATGGAGGGACACCGGAAGTCAGAGTGTTCCGAATCGCATGACGATCGGGTCAGGAGGTTAGAGCGCGAATATATGATGGGAAGTGGAGCACGGAAGCCCAACAGCGCTACATCAGGTACTTTTAGTACGAAATCATATGTCATTCGTTTGTAACAACATGCGGTATGTGCGTAAGTCTTAGCTAAACTTTATTCTCCGTTGGAGATAATTTGTAGCAAGCGGGCGGTTTACGTTTATGGTTCCGGTTTGCTCTCAGCAGAGCGTATAAGTGGTGAGTTGTGCCTTGACTCTATGGTGTGAATCCTTGGGTGCTTAGGCATTTTGGTTGGTATCGGGTTGTTTAGCTCGTTCGAGTGAGACCCTTAAGGTTTCAATTGTGTTGTGCATGTTATTGATATGGGTGACGTTCCTAATGGAAGTACCCTATGGTGACTTTGGATTTTCGGGCGAAGGGCGTAAGACTTGGCGTAACCAAGCATTCCTTAGTATTTGGGAAATGTCTCTACCAAGCCATGGAAATGAGTTTTGGTGTTCAGATGTTAGAACGTGTTCGCTCTCGTGTTGAAGTTGATGAACCATGAGGTTCGACGGGTGGGATGAAACCCGAGAAATCGAGTGTTTTGGATCTCGATGTATGTTGGTAAAGGATTCTACGTGACGCGACATTAGGTGCCTTTTTTTTATACCTACTAGCGTGGTGTTCAACTCCGATTGTGTTGTGGTTACATTGTACTCAGGGTACCGAAGTGAAACCCTTAGGTTCATGAGTGATCGGGTGAAATTCGACAAACTAAAGCAATTGGATGATTGCGAGTGTATAGTTCGTGTAATTTGTGGTACACTTTTCGTTCGAAATGTTCAAGGATAGGTTAGGATCCTTGGTATGCACAAAGTTGGAGCAAGACATGGTGATGGGCCGTGCGAACCCAATTATTGGTAAAGTCTACCTTTCGTAGCATTGTACGGGTGTACGAGATGCGGTTATGGAACGTAATTCCAAGTAGAGGAGTTACACTCCCGCACGAGGAGGTTTTAGTGTGAGATTTCGAACAATGTTTTAGTAAACCGAAACTTGTGTCGCGACCTAGATTTGGTAGATTGTGGTAGAGTACAATTTCAGTTAAATTGTACTTATGATTTTGGATTTGAATTATCACCAAGGTGGTAATGTGGTAAATCTCGTTGAGAGATAATGGACGGGTATGGCGAGCAAGGTGAAATCCCTCGGTTAAGGGATGTGTGTGTCGGATTCACTTTTAGAGAATTATTGTTTTGTGCCTATGTTTGATATAGGTGGTTCTTGCTCGATTGTGTGGATGGTTAGTGGTATCCGTTAGGGTTCACTATAGTGTAACAGAGTGCGATGTTGCACTACTCGTTGTTTGAGGCCAAAAGTACGTATGTGATTGGTGAAGCATGACCTTCGGGGTCCGCTGACTTCATCATAGTATTTTTGATTGGTGGAGCATGACCTTCGGGGTCCGCTGACTTCATCCGGTGTTGAGTGATCTATTGGTTGTTTTATACACCGATGGTGGGATCGTGAGGACCATGTTGTGTGATTAGTGATTGCGATAGCCGTGTTTCGCTCACGTGTTGTTACGGGTGTGACAATAGTCGATTTTGGACACCTTAGGATTAGCGTTGCCATAGTCGTTTTGGGCGCTTTTGGTTTTAGTCGTTGCTTATGATGTTAGGATAGTGGCGTATTGGTTGTATTGCGCACTACAAAGGATGTTTAGTGGTAAGAGTAATCCGTGAGGATTCATGTGGTTCGATCTTTAACGTTCGGATTGTTGACTTTAGGTTGAGACTGGGTCACTTTTAGCGTTGTCCGTGGTAAAGGTACGCTAAGGAATTTATATCTCGGTACGAGGTTGGTTGATTTTTTCCTGATATGGGAAATTGAGCAGGTTTTAGTGCTCGGATTGTGGTTTTGATAAATCACGGTTGACGATTTTAGTTGTTAAAAGTGATCCGTTGGGAAGAATTGTCTAGGAAAGTTCGTATTGGGTCTTGAGTGAGGATCGTTGAGTAGGTCCGGATTGGTTAAGTGGAGAAGATCACGAGGACGTGATCGAGTTTAAGTGGGGGAGAGTTGTAAGACCCAAATATTTATTGTACATAATGTATTTATGGTGTACGATGCGTGTATGAAGTTTACGTGTTGCTTGCTCGAACGCCGAAGGAAACTGGACGTTGTCTGAAGTGACAAGGTGTGTACGTATCCTTTCAAATCTAAATAAAGTTTGTGTTGATGTTTCAAAGCCTTACCATTGGAAAGGAAATCTTATTACGTTTCCAACGATATTTGATTCATCGAAAACGGAGCTACGGTCAAAAAGTTATGGCCAAAACAAGAAACTGAAAACTGACCTGAAGGTTGGAGCGGCGCTCCACCTTTCGGCGCGGCGCGCCAAACCTGTCTGATGCAATTTTTAGCCTATTTAAAAGGTCTAAATGAAGAGTACTTTGGTCTTTTCACTTGGGGTCTGTTTGGGGTCATCAAAACTGATCCTTTGATCAGTTTGGATAACATTTTCACTCATCAAACACTCTCATCTTCAAACCCTAGAGTGAGAGTAGAGCTTTAAAGAGAGAGAGCTCCAATTGGAGAAGAAGAAGGGTGTTTCGGGTCAAACCTCGGGTATTAAAGTTGTTATACTCGTCAACGGCATCATTTTGGCGGTATTGGTAAGTTCTAACTCCGAATTTCATCTTAGTGATTTGCTATTCAAAGTTAAGGTTTGAACTTGATTTGTTGATAAACCCATTTAGACTCATGAAGTGGGTTTAGTGATGCTAGTAATCGGGTTTATTGTTAGTGTTGGTGGATTTTGGGTTGGTGAACAAATTGGCCTTGATTAGGACTTGTAATTGGGTTTAATCACTAGGTTTAGTGATTATGGAAGTGTTGGAACACTTTTAGGTGTGTTGGTTGACTAATTTTGACTTTGGGTCAAAATTAGGGTTTGGTGATGATTATGATCCAATTGTCGAATTAATAAGGTTTATAAACTTAAAATGGATTAGGTTGAAGCATATAACCGAGTTAAATATGTTTTGGTGTCAAAACTTGCTAATGGCGTGATATTGACTTCTTATGGGTCAAATTAGGGTTTAAGTGTCATTTTGGGCAAGATAGGTATTTAACACCTATGATGGGGTTTAATTGGCGTATTAAGACCATTCTCACTTGTGTTAGTGATTATTGGTTAATTTTGGGTGCGGTTTGTACTTGGAAGTGCATTTGGGTCAAATTTGCACTAAGTGTCAAATTGGGTTGGTTTGTAAATTCAATCTAAGTGTGTTGTTGAATTTGTGATAATGGAATAGGTACTTTCCATTGACGGGTTGCAGATTATTCGGTAGCATTCTTCAAGGCGACAAGGTGAGTGTTAATATCCTATGTGCATATGTATGTGTAGGATGGGTGCGGGTCGGGTTGAAGTGTTTCTTGGTTATAGAGCTCACTTCACATATAGGTGGATTTGATGGACTTGTGTATAGGTCCAATTGGCACGGTTGTGCATTTTGGTTGGCCACCTTTGGCGGGGTACACAATTTGTGTGTACATTATCACACGCGGTATGATGTGGATTATATAACCCCAATGGCGAAGGGTTAATATTGTGATGCGGACTTAGATATAACCCCAATGGCGAAGGGTAGTATTGTGAGTGGAATAATTATACGTATGTGTATATGGCGTATTTATTTGTGAATGTTATGGTATGAACCATCGAGCCGGTAGTGCCATAATGTGTGTGTGTGATAGGATGTGAACCACGAGCCGGTAGCATCGAGTGTGAACCACGAGCCGGTAGCACTATAAAATAATTGATGTGAACCACGAGCCGGTAGCATCGAGTGTGAACCACGTGCCGGTAGCACTATAAAATAATTGATGTGAACCACGAGCCGGTAGCATCGAGTGTGAACCACGAGCCAGTAGCACTATAAAAGAGTATGACTCAATTGCGTATGGTGTGAACCACGAGCCGGTAGCACCATAGCGTTATGGTTAACCATATTGTGTTGTGATTGTATAGCATGTTATATATATTGTGATGAGTACATGTTAATGTGGTTTTGGGATGGTGTACAACTTGTTAGTATTTACGAGTATGTTGATATACTAATTGTGTTACAAGTTCGTATGAGGTATTTGATATTTGTGTGGCGTGTCCATTTTATACATATATATGTATGTAGTATGTTATCATTCACTAAGCGTTAGCTTACCCTCTCGTTGTTGACTTTTTATAGATTGCATGGATGCGGAGGCTCGGGTAAGCGGGGACTAGTGGACTCGCGTAGTTGCTTTAGAAGGCTTGCTTTTGGATTGATTAGGATTGGGTAGCGTATCCCCAATCGCATGCTCGACCTTTATTTTGTATTACAAATCATGTGGTTGAAAACTTGTATTTTCGTACGAAAGTCGTAAAACGGCCAATGTGGGCCTGGTCTTCGTAAAACTAATTTTATTAATGGAACATGTTAGTTCTACATATATTAATGTATGGTTAAAAGCGTTTTGTCTAAATACGTCGGGAAGTGGCCAAACATTTTCGCATTTCATGACTTTTTGGACAGGCCACTTTAGCGCGCCGCGCGGCCATATGGCGCGCCGCGCCATGTGCTGTACCAGCAAAATATTTTTTTTTCTGCGTTATTGGTTGGTTAATGGGTTGGGTTGTTACAAAAAGTGAAGAAGAACATGAACAACATCTTCGTCTAGTGTTGGAACTCTTGAGACGAGCAACTATATGCAAAATTCTCCCAGTGTGAGTTTTGGTTGAAGGAAGTCCAATTTCTGGGTCACGTTGTGAGTGATCAAGGTATCAAAGTTGATCCCGCAAAGATCGAAGCTATCAGCAAGTGGGAAACCCCCACTACTCCAACTCATATCCGCAAATTTTTAGGCCTCGTCGGTTACTACTAAAGATTTATTGAAGGTTTCTCTCTGATTGCGCGTCCTTTGACCGCGCTGACTCACAAAGGGAAGAAGTTCATTTGGGAACCCGAACAGGAATCAGCATTTCAAACCTTGAAAAAGAAGTTAACTACCGCACCTATCTTATCACTTCCTAAAGGCAGTGACGAATTCATCGTTTATTGCGATGCTTCGAAAAGTGGTTTTGGTTGTGTACTGATGCAATGCACAAAGGTTATCGCTTATGCCTCCCGACAACTGAAGATTCACGAGCGAAATTACACAACACACGATCTCGAACTTGAAGCTATTTTCTTTGCATTAAAGCTGTGGGGACACTACCTTTATGGAACAAAGAGCACTATTTTCACCGATCATAAAAGCCTCCAACACATCTTTGATCAGAAGCAACTGAATATGAGATAGCATCGATGGATCGAGACGCTGAACGACTATGATTGTGAACTTCGTTATCACCCTGGCAAGGTCAATGTTGTAGCTAACGCTTTGAGCCGAAAGGAGAGGATGGAACCTCTTCGTGTTCGGGCACTGAACATCACCATTCATTCGAACCTCAATAGCCAGATCCGAGCAGCCTAAAATGAGGCTCTCAAGGAGGAGAATATATCTCATGAATACTTGAATATTCTCGTTTCTCAATTTGAAGTTAAGGAAACTGGACTCCGATGCTATGCCGGAAGAATTTGAGTACCCCGCTATGGAGATCTACGAAGCCTTATACTAGAAGAAGCCCACAAGTTGAGATATTCAATTCACCCAGGAGCCGGTAAAATGTACAACGATCTTAAGGAACAGTACTGGTGGCCTAATCTTAAGAAGGACGTTGCAACTTATGTTGGGAAGTGTTTGACTTGCTCGAAAGTTAAGGCCGAACATCAGAGGCCCTTTGGGTTACTTCAACAACCGAAAATCCCGCGATGGAAGTGGGAAAGGATAACGATGGATTTCATTACAAAACTACCAATGACGGTGGGCGGATATGATACCATCTAGGTTATTGTGGACCGTCTTACTAAATCTGCACACTTCTTAGCCATGAAGGAAATGGATACGATGGAGAGACTCGCTCAAATATACATAAAATATGTTGTATCCCGTCATGGTGTGCCCTTATCGATCATCTCTGATCACGATCCCCGTTTTTCTTCCAGATTTTGGTGTTCTTTGCAAGAAGCCTTGGGGACTCGTCTCGACATGAGTACTACGTATCACCCACAGACTGACGGGCAAAGTGAACTCACGATTCAGACTTTGGAAGACATGTTGCGTGCATGTGTCATTGATTTCGGAAAGGCTTGGGAAAGGCATTTGCCGCTAGCCGAATTCTCTTACAACAACAGTTATCATTCGAGTATTAATGCCGCATATAACGACCCTCATTTTTCCATTCTATATTTTTCCAATATTAAAAGCCCAAACAATATAATTAAAACTTAATGATTAAACTTTAATCAACAATTGTTAAGTGTTAAGAGTTAGAAAACATATTAATTAACTTTGTACAAAAATTGACAAGTTAATAAAAGATGAAAATAATAAACTGTTAGTCGACACTCACTGCTAATTAAAATTTATGCATTTATGTAATATTATAACTAATAACCTATAAGTAATAAATAAAAAGTGACATTTATATAAATAATAAAACAATTGGGAACTAAATATATACAAGTCATGAATTAGTAAAAAGAAAATAATACTTATCATGTAGTAAATGTAAAAATAATAATAATAATAATAGTAATAATAATGAGACTAAAAAAATCTTACATCCTTATGTTGACTAAAAATAAAGTGTAAACTAGTACATCCTTATGTTGACTAATTATAAACTAGTACCACCTATTGTTGACTAAAAATTATAAAACAAAATAAAATCATTAATTAGAACATCCTTATGTTGACTAACACTCTAATACTTGCACTATATAAACACCTAGTTTCTCATTCACAAATCACACCAAAATCCTCTCTCAAAAACAATCTCTCCCTCTCCCTCTCTTGTGGTATTCGGATCTTCAAGCTTGTTCTTCGTGTTCTTCAAGAATCTTCAAGGAGTTCTTCAAGATTTTCAAGGCTTTGATCTTCCATCTTCATCGTGTTCATCTTTTCTTTGTTAATTATCTTGAATCTTCAAAGGTATAACATAAACCCTAAACTATTTACATAAACTTTGATCTTTGATAATTCATATTCATATTATAAACTTGTTATTCATAAGTATATACATAAACACACCTAGATTTATATATACATATATACATGTAAAAAAAATATTTTTATATATATATATATATACATATATATACGAATTATATATACATATACATATTAAAACCTTAAACCCTAATTACACCTAAACTATAATTCTTAAACCCTAATTAATTAAACTCTAAACATTTATGAAACCCTAGGACATTAATTACTAAACCCTAGTTATTAATTACTACTTTAATTAACTAACCCTAATTAATGAAACCCTAATACTACTTATACTAGTACTTAACATGTATACACTATTACTATTACTAGCACCTATAACCTACTAATTATATTGTAGTACAAAAACATTTTGGGATATGTATTAGAGATGTATAGATCTTCGAACTTTCTTGACGAATGGTTTCTACGAGATTCTAGGCAGAGGGTTTGGATTTCCGATTTAAAGGGTCCTATGGCTCAAGCCCCTAGATCTAAATTAGCCATTCGAAGGGAAAGGGGTGATTGGAAGCTTATCTAATACGGCAAGTATCCTAAAATGGAAACACTCATAAAAGTAGAAACTCTCTAGTCATAGAAACTTAGTAAAATAAGAAACTTTCTAAAAATAGAAACTTTATAAAAATAGTAACTTACTAGGAATAGAAACTTAGTAAAACAAACTATACTTAAACACATACTTAAACTTAAACATGGGCAAAACACTTAACTACTCTTAAATGTCAATAGGTTGACTTTCCTGCTCACTCGTTCAACTCTCTATTCCGAGGAATAACTCTCTCTACTTACTAAGGTGAATTTCATAGCCCTACTTTTTACTATTTCATTACTGTTTTGAAACTATGGGGTGAGACACATGCTTGCTTTTAAATTTTTAACATGCAATATTTTAATAACTGTTTTACAATATTTATATACGTGAATTTCATAGCCCCACTTTTTACTATTTCATTACTGTTTTGAAACTATGGGGTGAGACACATGCTTGCTTTTAAATTTTTAACATGCAATATTTTAATAACTGTTTTACAATATTTATCTACGTGAATTTCATAGCCCTACTTTTTACTATTTCATTACTGTTTTGAAACTATGGGGTGAGACACATGCTTGCTTTTAAATTTTTAACATGCAATATTTTAATAACTGTTTTACAATATTTATATACGTGAATTTCATAGCCCCACTTTTTACTATTTCATTACTGTTTTGAAACTATGGGGTGAGACACATGCTTGCTTTTAAATTTTTAACATGCAATATTTTAATAACTGTTTTACAATATTTATCTACGTGAATTTCATAGCCCCACTTTTTACTATTTCATTACTGTTTTGAAACTATGGGGTGAGACACATGCTTGCTTTTAAATTTTTAACATGCAATATTTTAATAACTGTTTTACAATATTTATCTACGTGAATTTCATAGCCCCACTTTTTACTATTTCATTACTGTTTTGAAACTAAGGGGTGAGACACATGCTTGCTTTTAAATTTTTAACATGCAATATTTTAATAACTGTTTTACAATATTTATATACGTGAATTTCATAGCCCCACTTTTTACTATTTCATTACTGTTTTGAAACTAAGGGGTGAGACACATGCTTGCTTTTAAATTTTTAACATGCAATATTTTAATAACTGTTTTACAATATTTATATACGTGAATTTCATAGCCCCACTTTTTACTATTTCATTACTGTTTTGAAACTAAGGGGTGAGACACATGCTTGCTTTTAAATTTTTAACATGCAATATTTTAATAACTGTTTTACAATATTTATATACGTGAATTTCATAGCCCCACTTTTTACTATTTCATTACTGTTTTGAAACTAAGGGGTGAGACACATGCTTGCTTTTAAATTTTTAACATGCAATATTTTAATAACTGTTTTACAATATTTATATACGTGAATTTCATAGCCCCACTTTTTACTATTTCATTACTGTTTTGAAACTATGGGGTGAGACACATGCTTGCTTTTAAATTTTTAACATGCAATATTTTAATAACTGTTTTACAATATTTATCTACGTGAATTTCATAGCCCCACTTTTTACTATTTCATTACTGTTTTGAAACTATGGGGTGAGACACATGCTTGCTTTTAAATTTTTAACATGCAATATTTTAATAACTGTTTTACAATATTTATCTACGTGAATTTCATAGCCCCACTTTTTACTATTTCATTACTGTTTTGAAACTATGGGGTGAGACACATGCTTGCTTTTAAATTTTTAACATGCAATATTTTAATAACTGTTTTACAATATTTATCTACGTGAATTCATAGCCCCACTTTTTACTATTTCATAACTGTTTTATAACTTTTGGGGTGAGAATACATGCACAACTTTTATAACTATTTTACACGTATTAACTATTAAACTATGATATATTGGGCTATGACCAGCAAGCCCCCAACTGATAAGTATAAACAATAACTTGTTACGGGGTAAACTTGAAAGTCTAGTCTAAATATCAATACTTACATGTATCAACTATTAAACTGTGATATGTTGGGCTATGACCAGCAAGCCCCCAACCGACAAGTATAAACGATAACTTGACACGGGTTAAACTTGAAAGTCTAGTCTAAATATCAGTACCAATTGTTAAAACTATGCTATACCCGGCTATGTCCGACTAAGTCCCTACAGTGATATTTTTAAGTGCTGCGGCATGCTTATTTATTGGGGGTAGGCCTATCGGGAGTAACGTCCCCGATACATTTGACTAAGTCTTTGTATTACTTGATAATGAAATTAAACCGACAAGGACAGACACAACTTGTCATGGGGCAAACTTGAATGTTTAGTCTAAATATCACGCACTGGCATAACTTTTGGATCTGCGAGATCTACTTTTTGATCCTGCGGGAGATCAACTTTACAACTAAATCTTGTGGTCTAAAAACAACGATAACTACTTTTGTTAAACCTATGAACTTCACTCAACCTTTTTGGTTGACACTTTAGCATGTTTTGTCTCAGGTGCTGTTTGATTCAAGCTTTCTTATCTACTACTTATGTGATGCTACTTGGACTTAGGATCAAGAGATATCGCATTTATTACTTCTGCATATGAACAATTACTTTATCGTTATTTCCATTATTGTAACGACATTTCATTTTCCGCTGCGTACTCAATAAAGTTAAATTTTCTCATTTAGTATTGTTCTCATATTATAATATGTTGGTTTATTTGATATTAGTAACGTTTCTTCCAGACCCTATTGGGAGGACGTTACAGATTGGTATCAGAGCATAACCAGGCTGTTATAGAGAACCAGGATTGCAATTTTATGTGTGCCTTACTTGCTAGCTAGGGTGCCTTAGCAATCTAGGAAACTATAACCTTTCCTGCCTTACACTTAAAGCACTTAGGATTGCCTTATAATCTTAACAATCATGCTTTACCAAACTTGACTTAAAGATTCTAATCAAAGTCTATTTCCTAATGTAGGACTACAACTTTTCTTGACCATAGTGCCTTTAATTGTTGCCTTTAACTGTTAAATGCTACACTATACTTTATAAACTTTACTTATCTTAGAATGACGAGCTAATCTAAGAACTCTGCTCACTTTCCTGAGTACTATCCAATTACACCACCGCATCTAAATGCGACACAATGATTTCAGAAATTCTTGACATTCATAAGTCATCTATCATGGTTATGTGTATTACATATGTATTACATGAAATATTATCCATGATTTTGAAACTCTTATAATTGTTACTACTCACACACAAACGTATATAACTCCCTGTTATATCACGTACCTATATGCCTTATGCCTTTATGCATCGGTTTATGAATCGAAAAATGTCATTGGGTTATCACAGTATACGAATTGAAAGTCTTTAATCAAAAGATTATTAGATTACATACTTATCACTTTATGATCTCGACACGTCATACTGCCATTATTAAAGTATAGACACATCATATCTTATTATATCTTATCGTATCTATCCCAATAGATTTTGTCTAACACTTTTCCTAAATTCCCTCCGTAAATTACGGAAATCTTTTTGCTATATACACGTATTCGAGGAGACGAATATATCATCCAGTATTCAACACTAATCTCATATCAAAAACCCTAATTCCAAACACATAATATGGATTCCTCGAACTCTTCGAGCTCCAATGGCAGCGTAACCGGAATGAACCAACCAATCAGCCATCATCTATTTTGGATGAATTGGGGATGGGTTCGTAGTAAACTTAATCAATGGAGACAAGAAGAAGGTGATCCCTTCCACCAACCGAATTCACCTCTTGGTGAAGAACCTGAAGCACTTACTGGCGAACCCGTTCGGAACACTATTTTCACCCTCATTTCCAGGATATCCAATCACGAATATATAATATCTAAAATTTTAGATCTTATTCATCCACTTGTCCAAACCGCCAATCATCCCGGAATAATAGAAGAAGTCAACGAGCTTCGCGCTCGAGTAGTGGCTCTGGAGAATATGGTGCGAAACCTACGAACACCAGCAGCAGCACCAGCAGCATAACCAGTACCACCAGTACCATCAGCATCACCACCAACATCACCACTAACATCACCAGCTTCACTAACGACAACATCTGCATTCCACGCCTCAACATCGCACTCAGTACCTCAAACATCAACATCATACGCCCCATAGATACCATGGAATATTATTAATAATGAGTTAAGATGTATTGACTCATTCTTCCTGAAGAATTACATATGTATACTTTATATATATGGATTGGAACAATAATAAATCTTTTCGTACTAAGCTATTACGTGTGAATCTTAACTAGTATGTACTACATGGTTAATTCATATCACAATATGCTATGATGTACATCTTTTCTTAATAACATAACAATCGTTAATCATTGCTTCAATACAATAAACTCCATTTCGTAATAAACTAAGTGTATTACTCAAATATATGATTGATTGTATACTTTTATTTTCGATGTACTCGAAACTTTCTAGAAAATATCATTAGTGCCTTATGAATTTCACAAGAATTCCAAGAGCACCAACATCATATACCGAAGTGTATCAATAACAATGAACGATGAAGTATTAATTCATAACTTCATTAGCGAAATATTTCACGACAATTATGAAATCTCTAAGGTTTTGGAGATTATTTATTCTCGTTTCAACAGCAAATCAAATGAGTTTAATATTATATTAGCTCATTAAAACCATGATTACATCTGAAGAATACATATATGAACGTATATCTTCTCTTTTGTACAAACTGTTAATTGTAAAAAATATTTTAACGGGTAGGTAAAACCCGAGAGATATTCATATCTCATATAAATATGTTACATTGTACATTCTTCCATTCTGATTCAGCAGTTGTTAACTATACTACTTACATTCACATGATATATGTATATGTTCACCAAAGAAAAACCATTTTCATACAAATTCAGTTACATACTCTGATTTTGACATATCGAAACTTAAGTAAAGCTTTAGCAAGTGTTATCTTCCTAAAGATCACTACATTCATGAATTATATTCATTCGTATTCTATGATGAATTATCAAATCAAACCACCGAACTTACCATTCCTTACTTTTGAAAATCACAACATTTCTTCGTCAACCGTTAGATCCATTGATGGATGCATCTTACGCTTAAACACTTCAAATTTAAAATTCTTGAAAACATCCTTTGAATCTTGACGATCGCAATCAGCGTTTAATCATCTAAAAATGAAATTTCTTGAAACCATTTCGGATTGATAACCGATGATTCAAATATGGCTGCATTAAATGCAGAGGAAACAGAAAAATTGTAGATGGTCTTAAGGGCCAACAGTTTGATAATAAAGAATGGTACGTTGGAAAAGCTCAAAAGAAAATTTGGAACTGAAAAACGGATTGAGCTAACCATGGAGGAGACCAAGGACAAACACAAAGGTCAAACCCTATATTCAAAGAATCCAGGTAATTTTGGATCCGGTGAAATCTTTAGAGAATATCTTGCTCCGAAGTCATGTTAAAAGCTTGCGGAAAATTTTTCTTCATCAACTTTCGAACTTAGAAATTCCAAAATATCATCATAAATATCCTCTATATTTCGAAAGATATCTTCATAACGATTCATGTCCGCAATTAAGTATCTCTTTGCGATATCTTTATAAAGGAAACTGTTTTAGTTTCTATATTCTGTAAAATTCGAGTTTAAATTATAAATGCTTTGAAGAAGTGTTGGGAATTGAAGCATGAGTTAGTATAATATAATGACGTCAGGCCAACGTGATTATATTACAGTAAGTCATGCTAAGTTTTTAATGGAAGATGATGATTCATAGATTTTATAATCATCATTTTCCATGTTACACGACTCTTACATTCTATTTAACCTCTAAATATATCAAGAACATATTTTTCTTGATGATTCGGTCTTTTCCGGATATTCTGGTAATATGACAAATCAAATCGTGCTATTACATTTCCTTTCTACTTTATATATTATGATCATTCGAAACTTCATACCTATGAATTCTGGACCATTACTCGCTTGACTTGAAGTCGGGAAGAAGAAACAAAAGCATAAAGCTCCGACATATAAGGGAAAATATAAAGCCCGATAACGACTCCGAAATTACAAACCGTGTATATCAATGCGTATAGCAATATAAAGACACGGGATAATTAAAAACACTATAACCCCAAGAGCATAGTAGAAGTAAACAGATTCCTCTGGCGGTAAAAGAAAAAGAAGAATGACTGCATAGATGGTCAATATAATACCCAGGATCAGAACTGGATTAAGCATTTTCTTAATCTTTTGAAAGTTTGAATTGAGAAAGAAAGTATAGAAGTGGTGAAGATAATGAAACGAAAGAAGCTAATTTATAGCAAAATTCCAAACACATCAATCGAGGCAAATCACCGCATTTAATCAAACAAATCTCAAAATTTCGTAAATACCGGAGAATCAAATCTTATAGATTACGAAGATTTCCTTTAATTCCTTGAATTCCGGAAATCAATCGTGACTACGTCAAAAGTTAAGGCGAACATTTAATTTTCTCATTTCACTCTTTTATGATAGCTTCATTTATACTCTTCCTATAAACGAATCGTTTTATCCATATTATTCAATAGTGATAAAACTTTATTTTTCAACTTATATTCATCATTAAAATATTCTTGTTGTAAACAATGAAGATCTCTATCAAATTTCATGACTGTGATTTTCACGAACTCCTCTTTGTTTGTCTGCCCTAATATTGTGGCATAAAATGCTCAAGGTTTTAAATGAGCTCAGTACTATTCATAACACATTTCATGTATCCAATTTACTGAAATGACTTGTATAACATCATCATTTTGAATGATATTCGCATTAATGATAAAATGCACTTCGTTGAATAACCTATAGAAATCATGGAAGGAGAGGTCAAACAAACGCGTAAAAGCAATATACCTATCGTTAAAGTCCGTTGGAATTCGCGTAGAGGCCCCGAATATACCTGGGAACGCAAAGACCATATGAAACGGAAATATCCCCATCTCTTCTCAACTGCTGATGCAAACGAGGAAACTACCTAAAAACTTCGGGACGAAGTTTTCAATAACGGGGAGGTACTATAACGACCCTCATTTTTCCATTCTATATTTTTCCAATATTAAAAGCCCAAACAATATAATTAAAACTTAATGATTAAACTTTAATCAACAATTGTTAAGTGTTAAGAGTTAGAAAACATATTAATTAACTTTGTACAAAAATTGACAAGTTAATAAAAGATGAAAATAATAAACTGTTAGTCGACACTCACTGCTAATTAAAATTTATGCATTTATGTAATATTATAACTAATAACCTATAAGTAATAAATAAAAAGTGACATTTATATAAATAATAAAACAATTGGGAACTAAATATATACAAGTCATGAATTAGTAAAAAGAAAATAATACTTATCATGTAGTAAATGTAAAAATAATAATAATAATAATAGTAATAATAATGAGACTAAAAAAATCTTACATCCTTATGTTGACTAAAAATAAAGTGTAAACTAGTACATCCTTATGTTGACTAATTATAAACTAGTACCACCTATTGTTGACTAAAAATTATAAAACAAAATAAAATCATTAATTAGAACATCCTTATGTTGACTAACACTCTAATACTTGCACTATATAAACACCTAGTTTCTCATTCACAAATCACACCAAAATCCTCTCTCAAAAACAATCTCTCCCTCTCCCTCTCTTGTGGTATTCGGATCTTCAAGCTTGTTCTTCGTGTTCTTCAAGAATCTTCAAGGAGTTCTTCAAGATTTTCAAGGCTTTGATCTTCCATCTTCATCGTGTTCATCTTTTCTTTGTTAATTATCTTGAATCTTCAAAGGTATAACATAAACCCTAAACTATTTACATAAACTTTGATCTTTGATAATTCATATTCATATTATAAACTTGTTATTCATAAGTATATACATAAACACACCTAGATTTATATATACATATATACATGTAAAAAAAAATATTTTTATATATATATATATATACATATATATACGAATTATATATACATATACATATTAAAACCTTAAACCCTAATTACACCTAAACTATAATTCTTAAACCCTAATTAATTAAACTCTAAACATTTATGAAACCCTAGGACATTAATTACTAAACCCTAGTTATTAATTACTACTTTAATTAACTAACCCTAATTAATGAAACCCTAATACTACTTATACTAGTACTTAACATGTATACACTATTACTATTACTAGCACCTATAACCTACTAATTATATTGTAGTACAAAAACATTTTGGGATATGTATTAGAGATGTATAGATCTTCGAACTTTCTTGACGAATGGTTTCTACGAGATTCTAGGCAGAGGGTTTGGATTTCCGATTTAAAGGGTCCTATGGCTCAAGCCCCTAGATCTAAATTAGCCATTCGAAGGGAAAGGGGTGATTGGAAGCTTATCTAATACGGCAAGTATCCTAAAATGGAAACACTCATAAAAGTAGAAACTCTCTAGTCATAGAAACTTAGTAAAATAAGAAACTTTCTAAAAATAGAAACTTTATAAAAATAGTAACTTACTAGGAATAGAAACTTAGTAAAACAAACTATACTTAAACACATACTTAAACTTAAACATGGGCAAAACACTTAACTACTCTTAAATGTCAATAGGTTGACTTTCCTGCTCACTCGTTCAACTCTCTATTCCGAGGAATAACTCTCTCTACTTACTAAGGTGAATTTCATAGCCCTACTTTTTACTATTTCATTACTGTTTTGAAACTATGGGGTGAGACACATGCTTGCTTTTAAATTTTTAACATGCAATATTTTAATAACTGTTTTACAATATTTATATACGTGAATTTCATAGCCCCACTTTTTACTATTTCATTACTGTTTTGAAACTATGGGGTGAGACACATGCTTGCTTTTAAATTTTTAACATGCAATATTTTAATAACTGTTTTACAATATTTATCTACGTGAATTTCATAGCCCTACTTTTTACTATTTCATTACTGTTTTGAAACTATGGGGTGAGACACATGCTTGCTTTTAAATTTTTAACATGCAATATTTTAATAACTGTTTTACAATATTTATATACGTGAATTTCATAGCCCCACTTTTTACTATTTCATTACTGTTTTGAAACTATGGGGTGAGACACATGCTTGCTTTTAAATTTTTAACATGCAATATTTTAATAACTGTTTTACAATATTTATCTACGTGAATTTCATAGCCCCACTTTTTACTATTTCATTACTGTTTTGAAACTAAGGGGTGAGACACATGCTTGCTTTTAAATTTTTAACATGCAATATTTTAATAACTGTTTTACAATATTTATATACGTGAATTTCATAGCCCCACTTTTTACTATTTCATTACTGTTTTGAAACTAAGGGGTGAGACACATGCTTGCTTTTAAATTTTTAACATGCAATATTTTAATAACTGTTTTACAATATTTATATACGTGAATTTCATAGCCCCACTTTTTACTATTTCATTACTGTTTTGAAACTAAGGGGTGAGACACATGCTTGCTTTTAAATTTTTAACATGCAATATTTTAATAACTGTTTTACAATATTTATATACGTGAATTTCATAGCCCCACTTTTTACTATTTCATTACTGTTTTGAAACTAAGGGGTGAGACACATGCTTGCTTTTAAATTTTTAACATGCAATATTTTAATAACTGTTTTACAATATTTATAT
This sequence comes from Rutidosis leptorrhynchoides, assembly GCF_046630445.1. NCBI lineage: Eukaryota > Viridiplantae > Streptophyta > Magnoliopsida > Asterales > Asteraceae > Rutidosis > Rutidosis leptorrhynchoides. Next base: position 186,336,492 of record NC_092340.1, on the reverse strand, counting down.
ACGTGAATTTCATAGCCCCACTTTTTACTATTTCATTACTGTTTTGAAACTATGGGGTGAGACACATGCTTGCTTTTAAATTTTTAACATGCAATATTTTAATAACTGTTTTACAATATTTATCTACGTGAATTTCATAGCCCCACTTTTTACTATTTCATTACTGTTTTGAAACTATGGGGTGAGACACATGCTTGCTTTTAAATTTTTAACATGCAATATTTTAATAACTGTTTTACAATATTTATCTACGTGAATTTCATAGCCCCACTTTTTACTATTTCATTACTGTTTTGAAACTATGGGGTGAGACACATGCTTGCTTTTAAATTTTTAACATGCAATATTTTAATAACTGTTTTACAATATTTATCTACGTGAATTCATAGCCCCACTTTTTACTATTTCATAACTGTTTTATAACTTTTGGGGTGAGAATACATGCACAACTTTTATAACTATTTTACACGTATTAACTATTAAACTATGATATATTGGGCTATGACCAGCAAGCCCCCAACTGATAAGTATAAACAATAACTTGTTACGGGGTAAACTTGAAAGTCTAGTCTAAATATCAGTACTTACATGTATCAACTATTAAACTGTGATATGTTGGGCTATGACCAGCAAGCCCCCAACCGACAAGTATAAACGATAACTTGACACGGGTTAAACTTGAAAGTCTAGTCTAAATATCAGTACCAATTGTTAAAACTATGCTATACCCGGCTATGTCCGACTAAGTCCCTACAGTGATATTTTTAAGTGCTGCGGCATGCTTATTTATTGGGGGTAGGCCTATCGGGAGTAACGTCCCCGATACATTTGACTAAGTCTTTGTATTACTTGATAATGAAATTAAACCGACAAGGACAGACACAACTTGTCATGGGGCAAACTTGAATGTTTAGTCTAAATATCACGCACTGGCATAACTTTTGGATCTGCGAGATCTACTTTTTGATCCTGCGGGAGATCAACTTTACAACTAAATCTTGTGGTCTAAAAACAACGATAACTACTTTTGTTAAACCTATGAACTTCACTCAACCTTTTTGGTTGACACTTTAGCATGTTTTGTCTCAGGTGCTGTTTGATTCAAGCTTTCTTATCTACTACTTATGTGATGCTACTTGGACTTAGGATCAAGAGATATCGCATTTATTACTTCTGCATATGAACAATTACTTTATCGTTATTTCCATTATTGTAACGACATTTCATTTTCCGCTGCGTACTCAATAAAGTTAAATTTTCTCATTTAGTATTGTTCTCATATTATAATATGTTGGTTTATTTGATATTAGTAACGTTTCTTCCAGACCCTATTGGGAGGACGTTACACCGCACCTTTTGAAGCATTGTATGGCCGCAAGTGCCAATCTCCTATTTGTTGGGCCGAAGTAGGCAAAACGCAAATCACCGAACCCGAGATAGTCCATGAAACAACTGAGAAGATTGTCCAAATTCAAGCGAGACTCAAGACGGCCCGTGATCGCCAAAAGATTTATGCCAAACTTAAACGTAAGGACTTTGAATTCAACGTAGGTGACCGCGTAATGTTGAAGGTCGCACCTTGGAAAGGTGTAATCCGTTTTGGAAAACGTGGGAAGTTAAACCCGCGATACATTGGTCCTTTTGAAATCTTGGAGCGTGTTGGACCCGTTGCTTACCGTATGGATCTTCCAACTCAATTCAGCTCAGTTCATCCTACCTTTCATGTATCGAAGTTGAAGAAGTGTCTTGCTAAACCGGAACATGTCATACCATTGGAGGAACTTACGATTGATGACAAACTCCACTTCGTGGAAGAGCCTGTCGAAATTATGGACCGTGAAGTTAAAACTTTGAAACACAACAGGATTCCGATCGTCCGAGTCCGATGGAATGCCAAACGAGGACCTGAGTTTACCTGGGAACGAGAGGATCAAATGATGCAGAAGTATCCTCACCTTTTCCCAACTCCTCCATCTACCTCAGTTTAAAATTTCGGGTCGAAATTTTCTTTAACAGGTGGGTAATGTAACGACCCTGGATTTTCCGACTTATATTATTATTATTTATTATTAATACTTGCGTGTTAATAAATGTATTTTTATACATTTACATGTTACCGTATTTGACTTTAGATGTCCCGACTTGTCTTTGTGACACACGTACTTTTCGCGAATAATGTTTTCGAATATTATTTACATACATGATTAATTAATATTGATCATTTCTAATTAACTAGTGTAAGTAGTTAATTACTTGGGCTTTATTTAATTAATTGTTACATACTTGGACTTGGGCCTTTATTAATGGACATGGACTTGGAAGCCCACCCTATTTCTCTTAATGGATTAATTAGGAGCCCACTTTTATGCTAGTATCTTATTAATGATAAAATTAGATCAATTAAGTTAAGATGAGGAGACTTGTCACAAGCATGCTAGCACCAAGCTCCCATGCAATTTAACTTTAATACCATTTTAAGCTTACACCATCTCCCAACACTTGAAAGAAGCATTTTGACCTCCCATTTTTATTGCAAAAGCCGTCGGCCAAAGCTAGAGGGAGGGAGGTTCAAATCTTTTTGCTTTTTGGTTACTTATTTGCAAGTATTCTTCATTTTACACACACTCCATATTTACACTTTCATTTCTCTCACTTTTTCTCTCAAACTTTGTAAGTAACAACCTTAATTCTTCTTTTTTTTTCTTCCTTAAAACCGCCACTAGTTCATCATCATTTTACTTGTTTTGTTACTTGTTACTTGTTTATGTTAAAGATCAAGTTTTCTAACTTGTATCTTCATGTAATCTTTGTTACTTTCATATTTGTTTGATGAAGAACCAAGAACATGGATCTAAGTTCTATAACTTATGGTTCTACACTTAAAATGTTATAAGATTTAAAGTTCATAAGCTTTATAATCATACTTGTGTTCATGTTTTGTAGACTTGAAGTTTATTTTCTTAAGATCCAAACTTTGATTTGAATCTTCTCAAGTATGAAACAAACATGAACATAATACTTGTAACTTTAGTTTATTTCTTTCTATTGTAAGTACTTTAAATTTTTAATATTGTTAATTTTGGTCAAGTATTACTAGTTAAACTTGATCTCATATTTCTTGATACTAAAGTTAACTTTATAAGTTCAAGAACATGGAAGTATAACTTTCTAGTTATAGCTTCACACACTTATGTTGGATCTAAGTTTTTATTGCTTATGATCTTCTAATTTTGTTGTAAACAAGAGCTTATAAGCTTATATACATTTTACAAGATGAAAATCTAAGTTTCATAACTTATGGTTTCATTAAAGTGTAGATCCAAGTTTTGTAACTTAGGATCTAACTTAAGAACACTAGATCTAGACTTTCTAGTCTAGGATCTTTAAGATCTAACTAAAATCTAAGTTCTACAACTTAAGATCTTGTTTATTTAGTTTACTTTCAAGTTTATAGCTTAATATTACTATTAGAACTCATGTATGTGTCGGATCTTAGATCTTGATGTAACTTTGGTTCATCAACCTTCATACAACTCTTAAGTGAGTTGTGCTACATATCCTAGACTTACATTAGTGTTATGATGGTCAAAACTTGGTAAAAATGATGCAAACACATCAACGAGTTGTACACTTGAAGTTATAAGCATCAAGGATGAGAACCGTGATGAGCATCAAGCACCAAGAACCCACTGGAGCACCTTACCTACTGCTTTACTGGTCTGATCACTAACCTGGGCTACTGGAAAAGTAGATTTCCAGCTAGTTCAGTTCGAGTAGATGATTTTCCATTTAGACCTCGTCTTAATCCGAGTTACGGTTTAGGATTTATGGCCATCCGAAAGTCACTACACCCTTTTAACGTTGTGCTTAGATTTTTAACCTACTCGCACTTAAACCGTCGCCACGGTCAAACGAAGACGAGTTTGGTTCTAGAAATTGGTCAGTCTGTAGGGGAGTCATATACAGAGCCATGGCCACTGGTCTCACCTCACTTCAGTTTGTATAGTGGTCGTGGCGACTGAACGAATCAGCCTTTATTTCAAACTCTATTCTTGATTGAAACTTACTTTACACTTTTTGATTAATGATGAATGATGATGATACTTAAGACCTAATTTACATACTTTTAAACCTTTGGGAATGATTTACTGATTTAGTAACTTTTGACTTAGGTTGAGGACCTTCCGGACCAACTACTTGCTTACTATTCCCGCGTATCAACTTTTACTACTTTTCACTGTTAGTTATAGCATCCCTTTTTACTTTACTGTTTTGGGACTGAGAATACATGCGCATTTTACGTTTTACATACTGGGCACGAGTACTTAATCTTTATATATATGTGGGTTATACAACGGCATAAACTTTCCCCTTAGCTCGGTAACGTTTAGTCATTGATCTTTGAACCGGTGAACGCGAATCTTAGATATGGATCCATAGGGTTTGACATCCTCACTCAGGCTAGTAGCGCTAGCATTTAACGGGTGTTTAATACTTCGTAAACTTACGCACTCGCCAAGTGTAATTTTAGGGGGTGTTATTTACGTTAAGTTAGTTACCAAGTGCCCACGGTTATACATATACTTTTCATACTGTTTTGAAATACTGAAATCTCGTGGCCTACCTTACATTACTGTTATACTTAAACTATAGCTCACTAATATTCGTGTTGACGTTTTTAAGCATGTTTTTCTCAGGTGCTTAAGGTTTGGTTGCTTCCGCTGTAGTTGTCATGCTTTGTAGACTCCCGCTACGCTTATTAGAGATGTCGTCGCATGAAACGTTTATTTTGCATTCAAACTTTATTAGTTTTGAACAATGAATTTGTAACGACCTATGGGTCACGTACTATTATTAATTTCTTCTATTCATAGAAGCATACTTTCGTTGTAAAACTTTTAATGTTGGTTAAGACGTCACTCCGTTTTATGAATGCAAACTTATTTTAAAACAGCATATAGTGTTTGACCTTGTAATGATCCTGTTGTTGATGATCCGTACACGTTAATTTTGTACGGGGCGTCACAGCATTCATGTAGACTGTTCCAAAATTTTCTAGACTCAACATTACATACTTTGCTTATCGTATCGAAATCATATAAAGATAAAGTTTAAATTTGGTCGGAAATTTCCGGGTCGTCACATCCCTTCATGAGATGATTGACTTTAGTTGACCACTTTGACCAAGTTTGACTTTTGGTTTGACTTTGGTCGACTTTTGTTGACTTGCTTGGACTAGTTGACTTTTTCTTGCTTATTGAGTAAGTCTGAGCACTAGGACTATGCGTACACTATGGGTTGACATAGTGTGACATATGTATTTACTTAAGGTAACTTAATTGATTAGGTTACGTTTTACGGCCGTGATCGTCCGACTACCGTACCATTTTACTAAGAAGTTTTACTATGCTTTGCTATGGTGAGTCTACAGTCCCTTTTTCATTAATATATATGCTGCTTTCGAAATTGTTTCTTAAACTATTTTTCAAATGTTTTACATATTAGGCACGAGTAACTAAACAATATACATATGAGTTCAGATCAAAAATCCCTTAGCTTGATTATATTAATTACTTTACTTAAGCTCGACTTATAGGGACAGTACCGTTAGGTTTGACAAACCTCGCCTCAACGTACTGGGTTCTTATTCTGTTGTAACTTGTACACCTGATCAGTGTATACTTAGAAAGGGTAAAAGGAAGACGTGTAGCGACTTAGCTATCCGCAGGGTTAAAGCCTTATAATCAAGTGCTCAATGTATAACTTTTACGAAGCTTTCAAAGAAATCTCGTGACCTAACTTACGATGAATGATACTTAAACTTGATGTTTACAAACTAGAAACTAGACATGGTAATGTCTACAGGCAGTTGAAACAAAAAGAACTTTTCAATGTCACACACCGTTGAAACTTGACGTCGCTGATTACAAACACTTTAATACTTGACATTTGCTGTATGCAAACTTTTGACATTAAACCTTGGTGGTTTATACTGAAAAATGTTTCCTGATTTCTGAATACTGATTTTCGAATACCGATTACTGATAAACAATTTTGAGAGCTGATTTTCAACAAATGATTTATGGAAACTGTTTTATGAAACATACGATGAACTAATTTCTTAAACATGTAGATTCACTCAACTTTATGTTGACCCGTTTTGCATGTTTTATCTCAGGTATTAGTTGCTTCCGCTGTAGAACTTTGCTATTACATAGAAGTCAAGCCAAGCACTGGGACCAGAGTTAACATTCCGTTAATGGATTTTGACGGGGTGTTATACCTTTCTCCCAGGTGGAAGCAAGGACGCAAGGTGCCTCTTGCTCCCTTGCTTCCACATGGGAGCAAGGTGCGTTGCTCCTTGCTTCCACCTGGGAGCAAGGGAACAAGAGGCACCTTGCGTCCTTGCTTCCACCTAGGAGCAACGGAGCAAGAGGCACCTTGCGTCCTTGCTCCCAGGTGGAAGCAAGGGAGCAAGATGCTCCTTGCGTCCTTGCTTCCACCTAGGAGAAAGAAGCAAGGAGCAAGGTGACGTGCTCCTTGCTCTCAGGTGAAACCAAGGTCGCAAGGACGCAATGCGCAAGGAAGCAAGAGGCACCTTGCTCCTTGCGAAGGAAAATTGGCAATTTTTTTATTTTTTGGACTCCCACGCAAATAAGGTCAAAAAATGGGCTTTTTCGTAATAATCCCCATTTCTCATAGATCGTTCAAGGAAGAGCGCCAAAAGATAATTGAGTCCGCAGAAGCAGTCGCATTAGTCACAAAACAAACAAGGGAAAAGATAAAGAAAGAGACTGAGACGCATATGATACTTAAGAGTTTAAAGCTTCTTTTAAAATCGGTATCACGTGATTTACCTCCCAACGAGTACGATATGAAGATGAAAGCTCGCACAAGGATTAAGACAAGATACGTGAAGGAACTTGCAAAATCATCGTACAAATCCAAGTAGTTTTAGTATTTTTGTATTTTAATTATGTCGGAATTTTATTTATCTCGTACTTTAATTTATTAATGTAATGTAATGTTTTTAAATTATGTTTTAAAAGTGTAACTTTATTTTTATTAATGAAAGTAATTTTAGTTTATACAATTTTTTTATTATTTACTTTATGATAATTAAAAAAAATTAAAAAAAGGTGAGGAAATATGTCATGGTTGAGAATGTTTAGTGTTGAGTTATTCCTGAAGAAAAAATGTTGTTGTGACGCTAATGTGACACTTAGTCCTGAGAGGAAGTATGTTATGGTTGAGAGAGACCATAATCTATTCAAAACAAACCTTAATTTACCTTTTACCAAAAAAAATCAATTAAACAATTTCATATTTTTCACAATTTTGTAGGTCAAAACCCTAATCAAATTCAAATAGAAACTCTAACCAAATATTTCCTTCCACGTCACATACATAAGAACAAAAATTGAAGTCCCTGCACATGCGGCTAGACTAAAAGTATTGTTCTTTTCCTTCTGGGTTTTGTGACTTACGAGAACCCCTCATCTTTGAACCATCGTAGCTGCTACTATAACCTCCTCCCATCAATGTAACCTATGAAGGTATTCGAGAAATAGATCGGGTATATACTTGGTATAAACAAGATTGAAGGTACGCGCTACGCGGCTATGAATTATCGATGGCCATTTATACTGACTATCTAATAAATAACCATCATTATCGCATACAATCTATCAATGTAGTAACTGATAACACATGTGCTAGTATACATGTCAAACGTATAAATTCAATTACAATCAGATGTAAAAGGATGTATATCAAATTGAATTGATGGTCTGCAACTTCAAAGGGAGTTGTCTAAAGTGTGTGTTAATAAAACTTGATTATTATGTAAAAAAAAGTAAACATACAGTCTTCAATTGGTCAACATCCCCACATGTGTCAATTATCCTGCATAATTAGATGATGTAGAATGTAGACATTTGAATAACAGGAGCCACCAAACCTATCACAAAATATTAATAAGAAGCAAATATTTTCAGGAATACCATGGAATCATAATGTTTGATCAGTTTATGTATAAAAAGGTCTTGGTTCATGGGTGTACTATTATTTTTGCAGGCCCATCATGAATGAATGAATGAATGAATGAATTAAAGCTTGCCTTAATTGCAATGAACCACCAGATGATGCTAGCTTCAAACACAGATAACAAAAATATAAAAAACCACATCACAACCTCTTAAACAACAAAAACAGAAACACACAAGCAGTCCCAAATCTAATTAAATAGTTGTATCACTATTAAAATTTGACTAAGTAGCTAAGTTTCACAATATGCATGGTACTTTTAGCTCTTAAAACAGTTTTCTCTAATCTAGAAAATTTATAATTCACTACAGGAGTCTCATTATCATCATTTAAACTATCAATAGTCCTCAAACACAAAAAATAAATGATCTAATTTTGTGATCAAGATACATAAACTTTTACCAATTTAAGCCCAACCCCATATGACCCATTACCAACCTACCCATTTTGCCATATCTAACAAATAACTATAACTATTAATTTGATAATGAGAAAAAACATGAATGTAGTAATATATCAAACCTGTGGGCCAGCCCTCGGGTCCAAGTCAAAATTGAGGCAATACTGTTTGTGCTAGTTTCCCCCACCCTTTTGGTGGACCCGGTAGTGACGTGTCACGGCCCCACCTATGAATAGTTCCAAGCAAATGAAGTAAGTCTTGTTACTAAAAAAATTTTAAAAAATCCAGAAACTTTCTTGAGCTATTAACCATTGTTTGAGGGCCTGCATTTTAAATCAAGAATATTTGATGATTATCAAAATCATTTAAAAGGTTTAAGGTAATTTATGAATACAAATTGTGCAGGACATATTGAACTGTTTTAAAAACACGGGTTAACGCAAAACGCCATGTAGAGCTGCAATGGGTACATTTAGTGTTGGAAATGACTCTCTTTGACCAAGTGTTGCAAATGCTTTTTAAGAAGCAATTGTAGCACCAAATGTACTCATTTCAAAGTTGTATACATATTTACGCCTTATACAGGCCTACGATCTAATTGACCCGTTTGAAAAAGGAACATATATACCTCATTTTAGCTCACAAAAATTAACTGATCCGTATATACAGAATAAGAAGTAAATTATGGTCCTTCACCTAGCTAGAACTGAATTTTCCTCCGAGTCTCAGCATCCAGTTCCTTGTTACCTTTCAGTATCACTTTCACTTTCTGTTGCTCCAGATTAAAAAGTTAGCACCACATAAATTCCAAAATTCAAAACAAAATGTAACAAACCTGGAACAACATGAAACCCAAAAATCAAAACTGAAGGGCCGCAAATTTTTTTTGAAAGGTTACCTGAAATGGCCGCAAATTTTTTTTGAAAGGTTACCTGAAATGGCAAACGAAGCAGCGAAAAGATATGGGGCTGATTAACTGAAAAATTACTACTAGATATCTTGTTGTTGGAAGTTAAGGGTTTACCTGATCAAGCTTTCGTCTCATATAATCCTTGCTGATCGGAATCATCTCTAATATCGAGTGTACGTTATGCGTTCGTTTGTAGATACATCACCGTCATCGAAACTACGGAAACAACCATCACACCTGGTTTTCTATTTAGACAAACATTTTAGTATCAACATCATTTAATTGGCTTATGTGTTTACACCAAATTAAATTACATTTAAAAAGCACAAACATACATAAACACTAACCAAAACAGGTATGTTACCCAACCCCAACCACCCTTTTGCCACATCTATGGATGAAGCTAATCGCATGAAAAACAAACCTGCTCTCGAGGTATAGCGAAGTATCATGAATGGCCTCCACAGGTCAACTAAAAAATAAATGACCACACCAAACTCTTAAAAGTTAGTACCAAGCATCAAGCCCAAAAGATGAAAGTACATGATAATAGAGTTTACATTCCAAATGCATAAAAAAAAGAGCATGCTCACATTTCTTATTAGAAAATCAAATGATCTGCAAATAATGACACAAAATAAAAGAACTATCTTAAATGAATACCTGGAAGAACAATAAAACGCAGATTATTTTTTTTTTGTTCTACCAATAGTCCTGGATCTTCTAAAATATTATTGAAAAGAAATAACAAAAACAATGAAAATTAAAAATAAAAAACTAAAATAAATCAGGCTCAGATCTGTGTGTGAAATTAAGCAACAAATATGAATCGCCATGGCTGCATCCCGTAGGCTGCCCCGCCAAGATGCGAATTCATTTTTTTTTGGTTGCTCGACCCAACTCCCATATGTGAATCATCATGGCCTATTTTTCTTAAACTTCTTTTATATAAACCTGACTCATCTTTATTGGGAGTTGTGAGTAGCTTCATAAAGTTACTTCGATCGTCTACAAACAGACGCCGCCATGTCCAAGGACTGCAGCCTAACTAAGCATAATGGCTAACATGACCGAAGACGGTAGCAAAGCTCCTTGAAACAATCTGAAGTCTTTCAGTAAGAAGCAACAATCATCATCCCCCACAATCATCACATACCTGCATTTAAAACAATAATTTGGAGTTGATGTCTAAATGAATCCGAGATAAAAAAAATGACTCAACGTCTCACATCATGTATTTGAGTAAATGGAATTACCCGAAGACAGTTGACTAACGGGTCCACCAGGAGAAGGTGTAAGTTTCAATGATTCATCAGTAGTATTCATTCTCATCATAATTTGTACATATGCAATCAAGCAACCGAAACAATAAAAGTTTATAAACAAAAAAAAACTCAGTATTGTATATGAAATCAAGCGATGGAATATTTTGTCGCCACCTATACTACACAAATGTATGCATAAAGTGTCTTTTGCAACTTTGAGTAACATTAAATAAAAATCTAAAACCTAAATGAAGACACAAAAGGAACATCAGACTTCAAACTGATCCGGGTTGAACAACCTGGGAAAAAAAAGCAAAATTGGTAACGATCAATTCAACAAAAAGAACAACACAAACCGTAACATCAAATATCAGTTTCAAAAATTTTCACAATCATAGACAAAACCATTTTTATAGGCTAAAATATAATGTGTAGGCAGCTGATACAAAAGTAATTTTGATAAATTCCTAAAAGTAAGAAAGCAAAATTTTGCATTTCTTTTTAAAAAAACAGATTATGGTATACTGACTGATTAATTACATAAGAATTATAGTTTAGAAACCTGGTTCTGGTAATAGGCAAGAAAGGCTCATGACTGATTTCTCAGTAGTGCTTTTAATCTTATTTCTATAAATGATGTTTTCCTTCTATGATACCATACCAGTTCAATTCTCACCTTAAAATGCTAGCAGCATAAATTTACCTTGATATTATGCTATTTGGTACGCAATATAATGTTGTACATCAAAATACTTCTAAATTCCCTTTATATTATATTGTAAAACATTACCATTCTAGGTTGGCTATTTGTGCATCAAGTGGCACACGATAACCAAGCGATGTCCACACACTGCAAGAACCTCGGAACTACTATAATCTCGAACATCTCGATTGTATGTCTCCAACATCCGGACCCCCTGAAACATACCCCACAAAAAAACCAATCAAATACTAAACTCCAATAAGAAAAATAAAACTCAAAGCATATAGACGGCTCCATCTAAAAAGTATGCAAATTTACCAAGAACGTGAACAATTTTGTAATGTCAAATATATTCCTGTGCCATCCAAAAACCCACAATCATTACCGAAAGAAACCAAAATAAAACAGAGCAGCAGAAACACAATCAACAAACACGTAAACTGTTTACCCAATTTGAAGAAAAAGATACAACAGTTGCAAAGATCTATGCACTAACAGTTGCTTTTAGTAAAGAAAAATAAAAACACCAAAACCAGGCCCAACAGTAAGTAAGCAGAGATCTTAAAATTTCAAATCATATACAATGAACGCTACTTTTACCTGGCCCAGTTTTCATACTTCGATTATTTTGTTTCCAGAATGTTGCTTTAAGGTCATTACATCATTTTCACCAAAAAGGTTCATCTGACTGCATGAAGTACATGTAAGTATTAATAACTTTAATGATCTACAACTCTAACAGCGTAAGTAATAAACATCTTAGTTGTATAAGTCAATAGCCACTTGAAAATTCATTTTATTACAAATCAAAACGCCAACTAAGCCATTTCCTCAAAACTTCAACAAATAAATATGTAACGGTTTTCATATTAAATACAACTCACCTTAATTGTATCAATGACTTCCTGTAAGATATAATGCACAACACTGATCTCCTCTTCAGATTCCAGACTTGTACAATTCAAGCAAATCCCATTGAGACATTTAATCGAACACTTTTCGTGCAGTACAAATTTTTTTGTTGGTATGCAGCACAAATAGGGATCATATATCATTTAACACCATAAAGGTAACAATTAAGTGATGATAATACCTTTTAGTCTTTTAATAAAAATTAAAACCCTCTTTACAAATGCACATGCCATCATGAAACCCACAATTAGTGAAACAAAGTAAAGAAACAAAGCAATGCAAATAATATACATTGACAAAAACTAAGCTGAAAGATTACCTTGAAAAAAAGGCAGCATGATGAAACCCTTTCAGATTCTCAAATGGAACAGCAAATGATATTCCAAACTAAAGAAAAAACGCAGCATTAGCTTAAGATTAATAAATTTAAATATACATGTATATACCAAAAGCAGTAGCTAAAATATATGCTATAAGCTATTAAAAAAAAAAAATTTCAAACATCAGTAGCTAAAAGATAGTACCCATATATTTCAAACTAATTCAGAAAATAATCAAATGCAACCTTTTAATTTCCTTGCTCACTTACACTTTAGAAAAATAGGTCCAGATAACTATTCAAACACAGAAACACAAAACTCCTTTTCTTGATTCAAATTCTTGATCTTCATCCTGCATACAGATACAGAGAGACCTCGAACAATTTCAGGTCAGTACCACAAAACAACAAATGAACAAACATATATTAAGAAACAGGAAATCGAAAATGTTTACAGATCATAACCATCACCACACACATCCATTATTACCAAAATTCAGTAACTACCTATCAAATAAACGCTTGTAAACACATTGAACATGATTTTTGCAAAAATATAAAACCATATTTGAAATAGATGCTAGTTGATGATAGTTATTGGGTGAATACGTACATAATTTGTTGAAAATATTGTTTCTTGTTTCTTGAACAGAGTTAGCGATGGCATGGGTGAAAACCCTAAATTCTGCCAGCATACTCATTCGACAACTTCATACGATCCAGGGGAAGCCCAATTTCAGCGAATCATATCAATCGCAACAACAAAAGGAATCGATGAAATTAATTTGATGATTTATGGGGCGTATTTTTTCATCTGGGTGTGGAAGAAAGATGGAAGAACAGATGGAAGAGCAGGTATGGCAGGCTGTCTGGTGTCTGGTATACGCTACGCTTCTTTTATTTTTTATTTTTTTGTGTGGTGGAGAGTTGCCCAAGCGTGAACAGTAAAAATATGTGAGGGGGGCTGCCACGTGGACCAATGGGGTTGCAAAGTTTAGTTCCCCTAATAGAAGATGGGTAATGTTTGCTCATTTTATTCATGAAATATAACTTTTATTTACCAGTTTGGTATAAATTTGGTTTACAGAATCTGGTATAAACTTAGTTTACTAACATGGTATAACCTTAGCTGTTATCAGAGGTAAAATGCATGGTACATAGATGCTCCACATTGACGGTACTCATAGTGTTAGTTTTATTATGTTATTATTGTCACTGTTATTGTTATTTGCAAATCACGATGGTGCACCAGTGGTAGTTTGGTGGTAGTAATTGGAAATCAATTTGGTGTGTGTTTGTGATTTATTGGTTGAAATTGCACAGTAGTATCCAGGGTTTGTTCAACATTTGGTGTATGTTTGATTTTGTTATTTAGGGTTGAAATCATTTGATGTAACTGTTTGGATCTAATTTGAATATGAAAATTTATGGTTTTTATTTTCACATGAAAAAGACAAAAATGAATGAACTTAGGGAAAAAGATACTAAAATGTCACTTAACGATGCCACTTAACGAAGCTTGACTAACATTTGTCACTTAATGAAACTTGACTAACATCTGTCAAATTCAGGGACGAACCGCGCAACATGTGTGAATATTAGGGGTATGCGCGTCACAAAATACTTTAGGTCCATCATGAAATTTTAAACAAACTTTAAGGATTAACCGCCTAAAAGAAAGGGTGAAAAGTTATAATGCTAGGTTTTCAATTCTCAATTAGATTCAAAATATTATAGGAAAATGGGTAATTTTGTTTAAAAAAAAAAGGTGAAAAGTTGAAATACGACTTTTGGAATTCTCAGTTATAATTGAGAAAAATATTGGTTTTAAGTTCTTAAATTTTTTTTAATAAAGATTGTGTTCCGAAATACAACTGCATTTTCATTTGAATGATGTACATATGATTTTAACATATAATTTAGTGAATAACGGCATAAATTTGTTGCATCTTAACATAATTGCATTTTATGTAATATGAAGCGTGCAAGTAAGCTGGAGTGTTGTGAATCTAGTCCGTTGATTACATAAATTAGTGACAAAAATAGAATATTAATCAAAACATTATTTTTGAACGTATTATTATTCTGAAAAAAAAAACTTTTCACCAATTCCCACGTAATTCGCTACACAAAACTTGCGAATTGTGAATGACTCTTGTGTTGAAATATTAAGATGGTTGGTGGAAGTTGAATGGAATTGGTCAACTAGCACATGTTTTTGATGCTTAACTATTCTGATGGAGGCTTCAATGTTGTGTGCTACATCTTTACAAATTTACCTACCACAATATTTACTAGTATAAATACCATCATAAGCAAGCTCATTCAACATCACAAAACACATTCTCCTTTGTATACTAAAAGAGTTAAATAGAGAGTTAGTGAGTATTAATCTCCTAATTACAAGAGATATAAAGATTAGTGCTTATCCTTGTAATTAGAGAGAAGTGTAATTCCTATTATTCTTATTAGTGAAACGTTTCTTTCCTTGCCCGTGGTTTTTACCCTATTGGGGTTTTCCACGTTAAATCTCGGTGTCTCTCTATTGTCGCTATTTCAATTATTACTAGCGGTTTCCTATAATTCAGTGTCGCTTTTCTCAACAAGTGGTATCAAGAGCTAAGGTTCTAATATCTAGTGTGTATTAATCTACTTATCGTATGCTCTGTGGTTGCCACGGGAGTAGATCGTCCACATCAGAAAATAAGTAAGATTAATTTCACTCGATAAAAGTTCCAGGGTACTATTTCTTAGAAAAATAGTATTGTCGAAAAGAAGATTGTGAATATAGCAATGTCTACGAAATTTGAAATTGAAAAGTTCAACGGGAGTAATTTCTCGTTATGAAAACTAAAGATGAAAGCTATCCTGAGAAAGGATAAGTGTTTGGCAGCTATCAGTGGACGGACCGCCGAAGTCACTGATGAAAAATGGGAAGAGATGGACGGTCAGGCTACCGCAAATCTTCATCTGGCACTAGCAGACGGTGTTTTATCTAGCATAGAAGAAAAGAAGACGGCGAAAGAGATTTGGATCACATCGTAAAATTGTACGAGACCAAATCACTCCACAACAAGATATTCCTTAAGAGCAAACTTTATGCGCTACGCATGAATGAATCTACTTCAGTTAATGAGCACATTAATTCTTTGAATACTCTATTTTCTCAACTCGCTTCATTAAGTTGCAATATAGAGCCAAAAGAACGTGTTAAACTTTTACTTCAGAGTCTACTTGACTCGTATGATCAACTCATTATTAAGTTAACCAATAATGTTCTCTCGGAGTATCTAGTCTATGATGAAGTTGCGGCTCCTATTCTAGAAGAAGAAAATCGGCGCAATAACAAGGAGGACAAACATGCCGGTTCACGACAAGTGGAGGCCTTGGTGGTGTCAGGAGGGAGATCAACGGAACGTGGCCCAAGTGGGAGTCACAATCATGGTAAACCGAAGTCTAAAAAGAAAAAGACATATACATGCTACATTTGTGGCAAGAAAGGTCACCTGAAGAAGGATTGTCGGAGTTTAAATAACTCAAATCCTCAAGGAAATATTGCAAGCACTTCAGATGATGGGACTGCTTTGGTTAGTGAGGCAGTGGTGGCAAATGAAAGCAGAAAGACATTTGTTGATGTCTGGTTATTTGACTCGGGAGCTACTTTTCACATGACCCCTAGAAGAGAATGGTTCAAACAATATGAACGTATCTCAGGAGGATCTGTATACAGTTGCAATGATCATGAACTAAAGATCATTGGAATTGGAGATATCGTTTTGAAGATGCATGATGGTACAGTTCGTACTATTCAAGGTGTGCGACACGTGGAGGGTTTGAAGTAGAACTTATTGTCTTTAGGATAATTGGATGATCTTGGTTGTAAGATGGTGATACATGAGAAGATCATGATAATCAAGAAAGGCACGGTTGTACTTATAAAAAGAGAAAAGGTGGGTGCTAATTTATACATTCTGAAAGGCGAGACGGTACAGGAATCAGAAGCATCTGTTGCTTCGAATAGTTCAAGTGATAAAGTTGCTATGACATGGCATCAAAAGCTTGGACACATGTATGAACAAGGTATGAAGATTCTTGTTGAAAGAAATCTTATTCCTGGTCTTACAAAGGTATCACTACCTTTCTGTGAGCATTGTGTAATCAGCAAGCAACATCTCCTGAAGTTTAACACATCAAATTCTAGAAGTAAATTGGTTCTAGAATTGGTTCACTCTGATGTGTGGCAAGCACCAGTTCTATCCCTAGGAGGAGCAAAGTATTTTGTATCATTTATTGATGACTACACTAGGAGATGTTGGGTGTACCCAATCAAGAGGAAGGCGGATGTGTTTGAAGTTTTCAAAGTTTACAAAGCGCGGGTTGAACTTGAATCTGGTAAAAAGATCAAGTGTTTAAGGACAGATAATGGAGGAGAATACACTGGTGATGAATTTGATAAGTTCTGCAAACAAGAAGGTATCAAAAGGCAGTTCACGACGGCATACACTTGATGTTAAAGCTAAGGGGTATAAAATACTATTAATTTTTACTACGAAATACGTTACAAATTACACAAGTTTTAATTATTTATTTACAAAATGGATATACCTAAACCTTGCTACAACACTATAAGCAGTGTACCTAATCGTAGAGTAGTATAGTTTTTAATAAGTCCGGTTCGTTCCACAGGGAGACGGTTACACTATATTTTTATATAATTACATTTGTACAAAAATATATAAATATATATATATATATATATATATATATATATATATATATATATATATATATATATATATATATATATATATATATATATATATATATATATATATATAAAAGGGGGTTTTTACCATTTAATGACCAGTTTGTCAATTTATATTTTAAGCGAAGCGTATAGTAAATGACGATATTTAAATAACAATAATTAAAATGACAATAAATAAAAGTATGAGGAAAAATGAAATAAAATATATTATGCATATTTAAACTTCCGTAATCATGATGTTTGACGTGTTGAATTTTAGTTTATTCCCATGGGTTAATTGTTTTTTGTCCTGGATTATTTAATATGCCCGTCTGGTTTTTGTCCATAACAGTCCATCAGTCATAAATATAAAGTGCGAGTTTCCTCGTCAAATTATCCTTATATCCGAAGTTAAATATTCCAACTAATTGAGGACTTAAACTGTAACAAGGTTTTAATACTTTGTTTAATAATTACACCAGGATATCGACTGCGTGTAATCCAAGGTTTAATACTTTGTTAACAATTACGCCAAGTGTCCTTGTACATAATTTCACCCCTATTTTAATAATTCCATAGACTATTAATCCATTCCCGTGTCCGGTTAAATGAACGATTATTCGTACATATAAATAGCCCGCCCATCGTGTCCGATCGAGTGTATATGGTTATTTATAGGGACGTCCAATTGTAAATCTTTATATTAAAATTAACAAACTATCATTTAGTTAAACAAATATAAAGCCCATTAATAGCCCATAGTCTAATTTCCACAAGTGTCGTTCTTTTGTCCAAACCCCAATTATGGTACAAAGCCCAATTACCTCGTTTTTAATATTTAGTCAAACATCATAATTACTTTGGCTCAAATAAGCATAATAATAACTTAAGTACGAGACATTAATTTAAAAAGGAGAACATAACTTACATTGAGTATTTATCGCGTAGTGTTACACGGACAGAATTTTGACTTCAAAAACTCGTAAAATAACCTTTACATAACCCGAACTAATCTAATATAAAACTACCCTATACTATATATATTATATATATATATTTATTTATTTATTTATTACAGAGTATTATTATTATTATTTATTATATTTTTACTCGGCAGAATGCATGGCCTTTTATGGCGTTTTGATTTCTGACAGCTCCGCGAGTCGTGGAGTTTTAAGCCTCAAACTCCGCGAGTCGTGGAGTTTGAAAATCCAGCTCATATAATTTTGGAACCTTGCTTGTCGACATAATTTATATATAAATATAAAATATAAATAATTAATATAATTATTTATATATTATATTATATTCTTGTGCATAGTAGACTTGTAATTTTTAGTCCGTTGCGTCGGGCATTGATAGTTGACTCATGTCCCGATTCCGGATTTTCGAACGTCCTTGCGTACTATTTTATATCGTGTACTTTGCGTTTTGTAACTTGTACTCTTGTCATTTTTAGACGTTTCTCATCAATAAATTGAACCTTTTGAATTGTATCTTGTACATTTGAGCTTTTTGGACGTTTGTGTCTTCAAATCTTCATTTTCGCCTTTTGTCTTCGCACTTATTTAATATAAACGATTACAACTTACAATAGGAAAATTACAACTAAATAATTTACATATTGGGAGGATATTGCTACTAAATATATGTTCATTTGGAGCACTATCAAATATCCCAACACTTGAACGTTGCTTGTCCTCAAGCAATACATAACTTGAAATAATATAATACATCACACGAATCACTTCTTTATTCTTCACACTTTATACATCAGTGATTTTGATATGGCGGTATAAATAATGATAGTAACGATAGAACCATGGTTAAAGGTGGGTGTGTCATCCACAGTTGCCTCGGGTTTAGGTCAACGACACTTGCAATCAAATAGCCAATTTACTTTCGGTTTCCAAAGCAAAGTGCACATTTGAAAGGCGGTTTACAGTCCCACATGACTATAAAAATGTAGATCCTTGAGGAAATTGGATCTTTATGAAAACATTTGATCTTTTGAAAATTCAATCTAGCTTTTACCCTAGATAAGTTTTCCGGAATAACCCTTCACTGGTGTTTGAAAAATGATTTTTTGTGGGTTTTGTGGGTTTCAGATTTGAAAATTTTGGCTCAAAACTTATGGTTTTGTGTTACCCACTTGCTAACCTTGTATTAGGAAAGCAACACGTCCAGTTTACTTGTCCCGTATATTACCTTTCGGTAAACTACCGTCCGGTTGTAAAGGAAAGCGATGAACAAGCAACTGTTAAGGCAATGTCCCGTGACTTGCTTTTGATTATGGTCTATAAACGTGTCGGATGCTAGTACTATCCTTTGTAGGAGCAATAGTAAAGATCATCCTATGATTTTTCGGTCTGGCACAAGGCCCTGTCTCCGACCATGCTATGCAACCACCGTTCTTACGGTTGACACCCGATTTAGTTCAGGTGACCTAATGAATTCCAGGTGAATTCCTAGGATTTTACGTTCAATGGTAATGAATGCATTGAAAATAGGTTTTCAGAAAACAAATCGGTTTTAATTTTGATCAAAATATTTTCTCGTTCAAGCTCGAGTTTAGATATCATTGAATTCCATGAGTTTGTAATTCTCAATCTTTAAGGTCAATCTCAAGGATTGAGTAATATCAGGCTTAAAAGCTGATTTTTAATCTTTAAGGAGATTATCCTTTCTGGGGATCTGATTCATTAGTCTTATCAAGCTAATTTGCACGGTGCCCCCCATTGTACGAGATAAATCCTTCTCATGGTTAGGATAAATCTGACCACTTGGCGACCCTGTTTGATGCTGAGGTCCGTAGATTTCCTGCTGATTTTAGTGATGGCTTTTCTAGATTTTTCGTCAACCTACAGCTGGTCTGGACGACAACTTCTTGACCTAAATCAAGAAGCGCATGTCTTTTTCGGAAGACTTTACTTCCTTTTAATGATGGAATTGATTCATCGTGTAGATCCATCTTTTCTTTTCTTTCATTGGGTAAAATAGTTAATTTAGTCCAAAACAAAAGCACATGCAATAAACTTTACAGAAACATGTGCTAGATAGTTTTTAATTGAATAACTAGGTACATTCTCCCCACACTTAGTTTCTTTCTTTGCCTTTTTATTCTTAAAGAAATAAATTCAAGCGTTTTAGGGTGTTTCTCAATTTATGTCCTTTCCGAGGTAACGATAATTTCGGTATTAACACCTAATTTTCACCGTTCATAAATATATATAAACATGATTTTAAATTCATTTAGTTGAAAATTTTTCAAATTTTCATAAAATTTGGCGTATAAACCCGAGAGAATTTATAACCATTCCCCACATTTGAGATCATGCAATGCCCTCATTTGCATGAAATCAGACTCTAATTATAAATTCATGAGGGTGATTAGTGTAGAAAAGTGATTGAAAATACACAGTTTGTAATTACAAAGCTCGTCGAATGATAGATGGCGCGCCTCATCGTTCATTCCTTCTTGTTTTATCACACATATTTTTCTTCAAAAACGGTTGCTTTTCTGAACTGTTTGCTAATTTTTGAAAATGCGTCTTTTACCCTAATCGTGTATTTTTATTAACGAGTTATGCATTAACCCAAACCCCTAATTTAACGTTAAGTGGGGTTAGACTTCCCCACACTTAGCTGACGACATGTGAAGTCGGTAGAATAAGTTCCACGAATTAGAATAGTGAGCCAGTTATTTACATCTCGGGTGGTGTATAATATATCAATGGGTTTAAAGTTTAGACTCTCCTGATCGTCACTACTTAATTCTTTTTTAAGTGTAGCTTTTAGTAAATGGATATGTCTCTTTTCTGGTTCTTGGTTAAATGGACCAATATACATTGACATACATATTATAGGGAGGACAATTCCTAACATTTCCTTTCGTTCATTCTCGGGATCAAAGTTTTCACCTCTATTACCCAATTGGGTGAAATTTGAGGTGTCAATATCTATTACAGCTTGTAGTTCATCTTTGGTAAATGACTTGTCTATTGAGAATATTGAGTTGGAAGGTTGTGGAATGGTGAATTTCGGGATCAAAGCAAATTCTTCTTCATTAATGGTACTTATTGGTCTCACCATTTTGGTCTCGGGGGTAAAATTTTCAACGTTATCGTTTTTCCAAGAGTACCAATTTGTCACCCTTACTTCTTCTTCTTCATCCATTGATGGATCGATGATTTTGTCGATAGAGGCTAATGTGTCGATATGTTGTGAAATTGGTAAAACTGAATAAAAAGTATCATCGGGATAGTTGGTGATTTCGGAGCTCTCGAATTCATCAAAATTCGATGATATAAAATTTTCTTGCACAATACTCCTCAGATCAACAGGTGTGTAATCTGATAGGGTTTCAGCTTGCCGATTTACAAACTCTCTCATTTGTTCATTTTGAGCATCAAGTTCTTCGAGTTTGATTTTCATATAATCTAAAGAATTTTCAGGCACATAATTTTCCTCGTCTTCTGGTTATTGAGTTTGGATATATTCTTGTGAATAATCCCAATTAGAATTGTATTCCTCATAATCGTTCCATTCAGGTGAAAGGACCCGTCCTAATCCATCTGGACGAAGTCACCAACAACTGGTTCCATTGCGATGATCGACTCCAAAAACTGTCTTTAAAAATGAGCAAATGCACAGCGGAATGTTTCTTTCATACCTGAGAATAAACATGCTTTAAAGTGTCAACCAAAAGATTGGTAAGTTCATTAGTTTAGCATAAATAATCATTTCATAATTTTAATAGACCACAAGATTTCATATTTCCATTTCTCATAAACATACGTCCCATGCATAGAGACAAGAGTATCATTCATATGGATTGAACACCTGGTAACCGACATTCACAATATGCATATAAGAATATCCCCATCATTCCGGGATCCTACTTCAGACATGATATAAATTTCGAAGTACTAAAGCATCCGGTACTTTGGATGGGGATTGTTTGGCCCGATAGATCTATCTTTAGAGTTCGCGTCAATTAGGGTGTCTGTTCCCTAATTTTTAGATTACCAGACTTAATAAAAAGGGGCATATTCGATTTCGATAATTCAACCATAGAATGTAGTTTCATTTACTCGTGTCTATTTCATAAAATAGTTATAAAAACAGCGCATGCATTCTCAGTCCCAAAAATATATATTGCGAAAGCATTTAAAAAGGGATTAATGAAACTCACGCATATAAATATTGTAAAACAGTTAATAAATCATTTTCATGTATTCTCAGCCCAAAAATGTAAAGAGTAAAAGGGAGCAAATGAAACTCACGCATATAAATATTGTAAAACAGTTAATAAAGCATTTGCATGTATTCTCAGCCCAAAAACGTAAAGAGTAAAAAGGGAGCAAATGAAACTCACCTAATGTATTTTGTAGTAAAAATACATATGACAGCATTGAACAAGTATAGGGTTGACCTCGGATTCACGAACCTATATCATTTATATGTATATTAATACATATAATTGTAATCGAATAAATTTATATATTATTTCTTAAATTGTATATTTTATATCTTTAGTTTGTATATTCATTTTAAATAATTAATATCTAGATAGTTTTATGTATATATATGTGATTAGTATTATATTGAAAATCAGTAAAGTTGTTATATGTAAATATTTATATAATTAGTGTAAATACATTTATTTTATAATTTTATGTGATACTAATATATTATGTATCTAATATATTTTCATGTATCTAATTTTTCTTAGATGATGATAATAATAATAATAATAATAATAATAATAATAATAATAATAATAATAATAATAATAATAATAATAATAATAATAATAATAATAATAATAATAATAATAATAATAATAATAATAATAATAATAATAATAATAATAATAATAATAATGGTAATAGTAATACTACCTCAAAAGAGTAGCCCTTAAAAAATGCTCAAGTCGGGGTTTGAACCTGCGACGTCCCGCTAACCCGATAACATCCTTAAACCATTCCTCCCTTTCAACTTTCCTGATTAAAATCAGAACTTAATTATTTTTAACTTCGTATTAACTGGTTCCCTTTTTCTTCTTCTTCTTTTTCTAAAAAAAAATATGCAAGAGTCCAGCTCGTTTCCTGACTACACCCTTATCCGTTCCTCCATCTTTATATTTCCGTTTCAATAACCCAGACTAATATATAGAACTCGTATATCTAACTGCCTTTCTTCTTATTCTTCAAAAGCAAAACATTATCACCACATGATCTAGTCTCCATCATCATCATCATTCTTATTACCATCACCTACTTATCATGATCATAACATATTATGATCATCATCACGCTATCCTTTACTCATCGTCATAAATCTATTATCATTTCATTTATTTATTTATTTATTTTTTTCATCGTCAAGCTTGTTATCATAACCGTACATCACCATTTTTATCTTCACATCATAACCATAATGGGCAGATTACCACAAATCACTAGCAAATAAGTGTATGTAATCAAAATACCGATTGCTTGATTTATGTTTCTAATTCGACAGCTAATATAAGCTTGGTCCAAACATAAACTAATTAGAAGCCCAACTTGTGAAGACCCTCAAGAACCCAATAACAAAAATAAGTTCACGGTCCATGATAATGCTAAAAACGAACATATATTTCATAGCATTATTCCTCAAGAAAGACAAGCTTTTAGTTGCAATTGTTCTATTTACAAGTGATATTCGTTTAAATAATAAAAGGTGAAGACAAAAGACAGATTCGACGAATTGAAGACGCAAACGACCAAAAAGCTCAAAAGTACAAAAGACAATCAAAAAGGTTCCAATTATTGATAAGAAACGTCTCGAAATTACAAGAGTACAAGATTCAAAACGCAAAGTACAAAATATAAAATTGTACGCAAGGACGTTCGAAAATCCGGAACCGGGACCAGAGTCAACTCTTAACGCTCGACGCAACGGACTAAAAATTACAAGTTAACTAGGTATATAAATATAATATAATATATAATTAATTATATTAATTATATATATATTATATTTATAAATAAAAACCGTCGGCAGAGAAAGACTCCAAGATATGAGCTGGAATTTCAAACTCCGCGACTTGCGGAGTTTGAAGGCAAAATTCACCGCGAGTAGCGGAGCCCCAAAATTGAAAACTGCCTATAAAGCCAACCGAATTCTGATCAAAATCATCATCTTTTTTCTTCCTCATTCATACGTAAAATTTATATTTATATTTATAATTTATATTTTAATTTTAATTATAATTCTAATAATAAGGGTATGTTAGCGAATATTGTAAGGGTGTAAGTCGAAATTCTGTCCGTGTAACGCTACGCTATTTTTAATCATTGTAAGTTATGTTCAACCTTTTTACATTAATGTCTCATAGCTAAGTTATTATTATGCTTATTTAAAACGAAGTAATCATGATGTTGGGCTAATTACTAAAATTGGGTAATTGGGCTTTGTACCATAATTGGGGTTTGAACAAAAGAACGACACTTGTGGAAATTAGACTATGGGCTATTAATGGCCTTTATATTTGTTTAACTAAATGATAGTTTGTTAATGTTAATATAAAGATTTACAATTGGGCGTCCCTATAAATTACCATATACACTCGATCGGACACGATGGGCGGGGTATTTATATGTACGAATAATCGTTCATTTAACCGGACACGGGAATGGATTAATAGCCACTAGAATAATTAAAACAGGGGTGAAATTACATTCAAGGGTAATTGGTGTAATTGTTAACAAAGTAGTAAAACCTTGGTTTACACGCAGTCGATAACCTGGTGTATTCATTAAACAAAGTATTAAAACCTTGTTACAATTCGAATCCCCAATTAGTTGGAATATTTAACTTCGGGTATAAGAATAATTTGATGAGGACACTCGCACTTTATATTTATGACTGATGGACTGTTATGGACAAAA
Organism: Rutidosis leptorrhynchoides; assembly: GCF_046630445.1. Taxonomy (NCBI): domain Eukaryota; kingdom Viridiplantae; phylum Streptophyta; class Magnoliopsida; order Asterales; family Asteraceae; genus Rutidosis; species Rutidosis leptorrhynchoides. Next base: position 186,311,253 of record NC_092340.1, on the reverse strand, counting down.
ACCAGACGGACATATTAAATAATCCAGGACAAAGGACAATTAACCCATGGGCATAAAACTAAAATCAACACGTCAAACATCATGATTACGGAAGTTTAAATAAGCATAATTCTTTTATTTCATATTTAATTTCCTTTATTTTATATTTAATTGCACTTCTAATTATCGCACTTTTATTTATTGTTATTTAATCGCACTTTTAATTATCGTACTTTTTAATTATCGTAAGTTTATTTTATCGCACTTTTATTATTCGCAATTTCATTATCGTTATTTACTTTACGCTTTAATTTAAGTCTTGTATTTATTTTATATTTTACATTAGGTTTTAACTGCGACTAAAGTCTTAAAATCGACAAACCGGTCATTAAACGGTAAAAACCCCCCTTTATAATAATAATATTACTTATATATATATTTGTATTTTTAATAAAAGTAAACTAATATAGCGTTGAGCTTTGTTTAAAGATTTCCCTGTGGAACGAACCGGACTTACTAAAAACTACACTACTGTACGATTAGGTACACTGCCTATAAGTATTGTAGCAAGGTTTAAGTATATCCATTCTATAAATAAATAAATATCTTGTGTAAAATTGTATCGTATTTAATAGTATTTCCTGCTAAAATTAATAACTATTTTATATACACCTCGCATAACATCAAGTATTTTTGGTGCCGCTGCCGGGGATTATCTTAAAAGCCGGAAGCGCAACGCTAATATAAAAAAAAAAAGATTTTTAGCTTACTTCTATTAAAAATTCGTTTTTGTAAAAATACGTTTTAATTATTCAAAAATATAAAAAGAAAAACAAAAATATAAGTATTTTTTAAGATTTTGTTAAATATTTAAGTTTTATAAGTTTCTTTATTTTTATTTTAATTTATAAAAATATAAGTTTTATTAAATATCTTTTATTTATAGAAAAAATCAGAAAACAAAAAAAAAACAAAAAAAAAATAAAGAAAAAACGCGTCGAATTTGAAACCTGTCAGCTGAAATTTGAAACCCCGCGACTCGCGGGGTTTGAAGCATTAAATACCGCGACTCGCGGAGGGTACCTGACACACGGACAGAAGCCCTAATTCAGCATTTATTACGGATTATTAATTATTATTATTATTATTAACCCTAATTAATATTATAATTAAGTTTTATTTTAATTTAAGTTTTATTTAATTTATATTTTAGTTTAAATAAGTTTAATTAAATTATAAAATTAGTAGTTTTATTAAATAAATAATATAAAAATAATATTTTTATAAAAATTGTACTTTTTACAACTTTTTGTATATTTTTATATTTTGTCCCTTTTTAATCGTTGTAGCATAACTTTTGTATTTTTAGCTCATATGTAATTTTAAACTTAGTTTTTGCTATAGTTATTTTTACTCCTAGATTTTTAGGCTTTGCCGTAGAATTCCTTAAGTGCTTTTTCTTTAGACTAAGATTTAGGTGCTTTAGAATTTTGCGACGCCATTTTAAGTTTTAGTTTCTTTTTAAGTTATTTCCATTTGGAATTTAGTTTTTCCTGTAAGCTTTAATATTTTTAGACGACTTTTACTATGTACCAATTGTCATTCCAATTAGTAATTTCAATTTGCGATTATAATTTTAAGTTAGTTGTAGTAATAAGGTTAGGTTAGTTAAGTATTTTTAAGTTTTTATAAGTTTCTTTTATTTTTCCGTCACCTTTTATTTTTCAACCATTTTTTCTTTTTCGACCTTTTGCGACGAACTCTTTTTCTCTCTTATTTCTCGCCATTCTAGTTTTTAGGACTTAGAATTTTTTCTACTTCTTATCTAAATTTCTTAAAATTACGAAAATTTATTTTAAGTGGTTAAATTAATAGACATCAAAATTTTCTGGTTCGTAGTAATAGTTGGATTTGTACGTGGACCGGGTTATTGGAGCCAAACAGTCCTCAATTATATTGAGACCAAACGAATCCTGCCCCTCTGCTGCATCTTTTGGCTATTCGAAACGTGGGCAAAATCAGAAAAGTCTATTAATTGGATAACTTATTATAATTTTTCTTTCCTTTTTAAAACTAATAGGATATTCAGTGAATGCACCGAGCAAGACGTTCATCACCTTTTGTACGTTCACCACCTGTAACTAGATCAAGACATTTAGCAACTATAACCGCCGTTGATTTTTCTTTAGAATCGTCATCTAGTCAACCAAGTACTTCAGTTCAAATTTCCGATAATCCATTTTTTGAACCCGACCTCACAATTGAGAATCCGGAAAATATTCAGGAACGGTTCGTAGATCCTGAACCATTAAACTTTCCTCCGGAGCCACCAATCATTCAAACAGAGATTGTTGAGGAACAAACTATTAAATCAGAATCATCTAGTGATACCGATTCAACAAATTCAATTATGGAGAATCTGGAACCTTTAAGTATGGAAGACCGAATGAGAGCTAAACGCACTGGCCAAGGTCACGCAATTACTCATCCAGACATTAATGCGCCAGATTATGAAATCAAAGGACAAATTCTACACATGGTGACTAATCAATGCCAATTTAGTGGTGCGCCGAAGGAAGATCCAAATGAACATCTACGTACCTTTAATAGGATCTGCACACTATTTAAAATCCGAGAAGTGGAGGATGAACAGATATATCTCATGTTATTTCCCTGGACTTTAAAGGGAGAAGCCAAAGATTGGTTGGAATCGTTACCTGAAGGGGCGATTGATACATGGGATGTTTTAGTTGACAAATTTCTTAAACAATTCTTTCCTGCATCTAAAGCCGTAAGACTTCAAGCAGAAATTGTTACGTTCACACAGAAACCAAATGAAACTCTATATGAGGCGTGGACAAGATATGGAAAGTTGTTAAGAGGATGTCCGCAACATGGTTTAGACACCTGTCAAATAGTACAAATATTCTACCAAGGATGCGACATCACTACAAGGAAAGACATAGATATAGCAGCTGGTGGTTCTATTATGAAGAAAACCGAAACTGATGCTTACAAAATTATTGATAACACTGCTTCCCACTCACATGAGTGGCACCAAGAAAAAGACATCATTAGATCATCTAAAGTAGCTAGAGCCGATTCTAGCCATGACTTAGATTCCATTTCCGCAAAGATAGATGCTGTGGAGAGACGAATGGAAAAGATGACTAAAGATATTCACTCAATACGAATTAGTTGTGAGCAGTGTGGAGGACCACATTTGACAAAAGATTGTCTCAGTATTGAATTAACAATGGAACAAAGAGAGAATATTTCATACATAAACCAAAGGCCTGGAAATAATTATCAGAATAATTATCAACCGCCAAGACCGATTTACAATCAAAACCAGAATTATAACCGAAATATTCCATACAACAACCAACAAGGTCCTAGCAATCAACAAGTATCCAATAATACTTACAATCAGCAAAGACCTAATTTTCAAAACAAACCACCACAACAAACCGATGATAAAAAGCCGAATTTAGAAGATATGATGACGAAGCTAGTTGAAACTCAAACGCAGTTTTTCACATCTCAAAAACAAACCAATGAACAAAATGCTCAAGCATTTAGAAATCAACAAGCTTCTATTCAAAATCTGGAACAAGAAGTAAGTAACCTAGCAAGATTAATAGGTGAAAGAAAACCGGGAAGTCTACCTAGTGATATAAATGCTAACCCCCGGAATGAAACAGCTAAAGCTATTACCACAAGAAGTGGTACAACACTTAAACCACCTGAAATACCTGTAACTTCTGATGAAACTATTCCTACTCCACAAGAACCACAACCTGATCAAGATAAGGAAAAAGAACCGGTAGTTGAAAAGGATAATGAAGATAACACAGTTAAGGATAAACCTTATGTTAAACCATACCAACCACCACTTCCTTACCCGAGTAAAATGAAGAAAGAAAAACTTGAAGCCTAGCAATCCAAATTCTTGGATATGTTTAAACAGATAAATGTAAATCTTCCTTTCATTGATGTGATTTCAGGAATGCCAAGATATGCTAAATTCTTGAAAGATCTAATCTCAAATAGAAAGAAAATGGAAGAACTCTCGGCTGTTACTATGAATGCTAATTGTTCAGCAGTGCTGTTGAATAAGATACCAGAAAAATTATCTGATCCAGGAAGTTTCACAATTCCATGTTTTCTGGGTAGTCTTAGTTCAATAGAAGCATTGGCAGACTTAGGTGCTAGTATAAATCTAATGCCGTATTCACTATACACTAAACTAGACCTTGGAGAATTGAAACCAACCAGAATAAGCATACAACTAGCCGATAGATCAATAAAATATCCTAGAGGGATAATGGAGAACATGCTAGTTAAAGTTGGTACTTTAGTATTTCCAGTAGATTTTGTTGTTTTGGACATGGAAGAAGATTCTCAAGTTCCTCTCATATTAGGAAGACCATTCTTAAACACGGCTAAAGCAATGATAGACGTGTTCGGTAAGAAACTGACCCTAAGTATAGAGGATGAGAGTGTTACCTTTTCAGTTGATAGAGCAATGCAACAACCACAATCTGCAGATGATACATGTTATTATATTCAAACTATAGATGCACATGCAGAATTATTAGAAGAATTTCCAGAATTACAAGGAACAGGAGAATGTTCTTTAGGAGAAGGTAATGAACCAATTGATGAAGGTGAAATGTTAGCTACACTTATAGCTAATGGATATGAACCAACAACAGAAGAAATTCAAATGCTAAAAGAAGAAGACAGATATCGATATAAATCATCGATAGAAGAACCTCCGAAATTAGAGTTAAAGCCACTTCCAAACCATTTGGAATACGCTTATTTACATGGTGAATCTGAATTACCTGTAATAATATCGTCTTCTCTTACTGAAAATGAGAAATCACAACTCATTTCTGTGTTGAAAGCTCATAAACCAGCCATTGCATGGAAGATTCATGATATTAAAGGAATAAGTCCTTCGTATTGCACACATAAAATCCTTATGGAAGAAGGTCATAAAACATATGTGCAACGCCAACGAAGACTAAATCCTAATATGCAAGATGTAGTTAAGAAAGAGATTATTAAACTGCTAGATGCAGGTTTAATTTATCCAATCTCTGATAGTCCATGGGTAAGCCCAGTTCAATGCGTGCCTAAGAAGGGTGGCATGACTGTCATTACAAATGAGAAAAATGAGCTTATTCCTACTAGGACTGTAACAGGATGGCGTGTATGTATTGATTATAGAAAATTAAATGACGCCACCAGAAAAGATCACTTTCCCTTACCTTTCATAGATCAAATGTTGGAAAGATTAGCCGGAAATAGTTACTATTGTTTTCTAGATGGATTTTCCGGATATTTTCAAATTCCAATAGCACCCGAAGATCAAGAGAAAACCACATTCACGTGCCCTTATGGTACTTTTGCTTACAAACGCATGCCATTTGGACTTTGTAACGCCCCTGCAACCTTTCAAAGGTGTATGATGGCGATTTTTCATGACATGATAGAAGAATGCATGGAAGTTTTCATGGATGACTTTTCAGTCTTCGGTGATACATTTAAATCATGTCTAGTTAATTTGGAACGAATGCTAATTAGATGCGAAAAATCAAATCTAGTACTTAATTGGGAGAAATGCCATTTCATGGTTAAAGAAGGCATCGTTCTTGGACATAAAATTTCAAAAGAAGGAATTGAAGTGGATAGAGCTAAAGTAGATGTAATTGCTAAACTTCCACATCCCACCAATGTTAGAGGAGTTAGGAGTTTTCTAGGGCATGCCGGTTTTTACCGACGTTTCATAAATGATTTTTCTAAAATTGCCACTCCTATGAATAAACTCCTAGAAAAGGATGCGCCATTCATCTTTTCAGATGAATGTATCAAATCTTTTAATATTCTTAAAGAAAAACTCACTAATGCACCGATCATGATAACACCAAATTGGAATCTACCATTTGAACTAATGTGCGATGCAAGTGATTTTGCAATGGGAGCCGTTTTAGGACAAAGGATTGAAAAACGATTTCAACCTATATATTATGCTAGTAAGACATTACAAGGAGCACAAACGAACTATACAACTACTGAAAAAGAACTCCTTGCTATTGTCTTTGCTTTTGACAAATTTCTATCATATCTCGTTCTAGCAAAAACGGTGGTCTATACCGACCATTCTGCTCTTAGATACCTATTTTCAAAACAAGATGCTAAACCAAGATTAATCCGTTGGATCTTACTCTTACAAGAGTTTGATATTGAAATCCGAGATAAAAGAGGAGCAGAAAATCTCGCCGCTGATCATCTTTCTCGTCTTGAAAATCCCGAATTAGAAGTTCTGAATGAATCGGCCATACAAGACAACTTTCCTGATGAATATCTATTGAAGATAGATTATAAAGAAATCCCATGGTTTGCAGACTATGCAAACTACTTAGTTTGTGGATTCCTTGAAAAAGGATTATCGTACCAAAGACGAAAGAAATTCTTCAGTGATATAAAACACTATTTCTGGGAAGATCCACATCTTTTTAAAAGTTGTCCCGATGGAATAATACGCCGATGTGTATTTGGAGATGAAGCTAGTAAAATTTTAAACCATTGTCACACAGGACCAACAGGAGGGCATTATGGGCCTCAACTAACAGCAAGAAAAGTTTATGAAGCTGGATTCTATTGGCCTACAATTTACAAAGACGCACACCTTCTTTGCAAATCTTGTGATGCATGTCAAAGGGCCGGAAAAATAAGTCAACGTGATGAAATGCCACAAAATGTCATCCAAGTATGTGAAGTATTTGACATTTGGGGTATTGACTTTATGGGTCCATTTCCAAAATCTCATAATAATCTATATATACTCGTAGCCATTGATTATGTATCTAAATGGGCGGAAGCACAAGCTCTCCCAACTAACGATGCATGAGTTGTAGTCAACTTTTTAAAACGTCTTTTTGCAAGGTTTGGAACACCTAAAGCTTTAATAAGTGATCGGGGTACTCATTTCTGTAATAATCAACTTGAGAAAGTTCTTAAAAGATATGGAGTAACTCATAAAATCTCCACCGCATATCATCCACAAACAAGTGGACAAGTTGAAAATACCAACCGAGCTTTAAAACGTATTCTAGAGAAAACCGTAGGATCAAATCCGAAGGAATGGTCCATTAAATTGGAGGATGCACTCTGGGCTTTTAGAACAGCCTACAAAACTCCAATTGGAACCACACCTTTTAGACTTGTTTATGGAAAAGCATGTCATCTTCCAGTAGAAATTGAACACAAAGCATTTTGGGCTTTGAAAACATGTAATCTTGATTTACATGAAGCCGGACGTCTACGATTAAGTCAACTAAATGAATTAGAAGAATTAAGACATGAAGCATACGAAAATTCGTTAATCTATAAAGAAAGAACGAAGAAATGGCATGATAAAAGAATCAGAAGTTCAAAAGAATTTAAAGAAGGAGACAGAGTTCTTCTTTTCAATTCACGATTCAAGCTATTTCCTGGAAAATTGAAATCAAGATGGTCTGGACCATTCATAGTCAAAAGATTTTTCCCATACGGAACGATAGAATTAATAAATTCAAATGGGATGGAATTTAAAGTTAATGGTCACAGAGTTAAACATTACATACATGGTCCGATGGAAGTCGACAACGAAGTTAATCACAATTTCGACACCACAGCTAACTAAGTGTGGGGAGAATCAAGTCTTTAAAGGATAATATATATTTCTGTTAGAGTTAGATTGTCTGTTTTCATGTAGTTCTCGAAAATGGAACCCGAATGGTCTTTCCCTAGCAGACCCTAAAGAACTAGTCTTCTCCCCCCATTCTGAATTTTTATTTTTTTTAGGTTTTTACAAAATGAAGACTGCCTGTGAACTAAACCATGGTCTAATGCTACACGCTTTGATCACTAAAAGAAATAATGATATACTCCCGAGTGAAATAGTATCAGTAATCAGAGAAAGAATGGACGGAGTTAGAAAAGAATCCAGATGCGAAGATAATAAGTTACAATTTGGTAAAGGAAAATCAAAATCCGCAGCGAAAAGAAGAGCACGACACCTAGAACGATGTCACAAATGCGGAAAATGGTCACATGGAGGTAAATGTTCAAATAATCAAACCTATTCAAATACCGAATTTGTTACTTTATGCAGAGACGGACTGTTCATATGTTTAGAAGAAAAGACACTGAATGCTCGAGGTTACGCCTATGTAGCCATGGAAAACCAATTAAACCGACTATCTTATGAATGGGATAGATCATATAACTAAGAAATCTATTTCACAGGTATGTCTGTACAGTTTTTATTTTTATTTTTAACCTTTTGATAATAAACGCTAATTTGTTCGCTAAAAAGTATTAAATTGGTATTGAATAAAATTAGGTTTGGCGACCGAAATTATTGATATCATTCAAAAATTTATTACATCACTGCGAAATTTAACGTTTATTCTTAAGGTATAAATATCTTTAAACAATCAACCCAAAATATTTCAAAAATTCGTCATGAGTTAAATTAGGTCTTGGAACCGAAATTACTTTACCAAAAAGAGGGGCGCATATTTTTGATAATATTTGATTGATTAAAGTGGGATAAAAAGACAAAAAGATTTTTAATTTTATTTTTACCATGTTTTTAATCTTAATATTTAAATCTTAAATTAATATTGTAAACTTTGTAAAAACAATATATTTAAAATTGTAAATATTTGAAAAATTAATATAAGTTTAGTATGAATTTATAAATTTTTAAATTAAGTTTGGTGTAAATTTTTAATTTTTAAAATATTAATTTTTAATTTTATGCATTTCAAATTTTAAGTTTGGTGTGAATTTTTAATAATAATTTTGAATTTTATATTTAAGTTGTGTGAATTTAAAAACAAAAATTTACTTTATCTCATTAAGTTAAGAATATGATTTTTAAATTCGTCGTAAGTTGAAGACTAGGTCTTTGAACCGAAATTGCTTTACCCGAGGGAGGGACGAGAACTTTTATTATCATTATTTTTAATCTTATTGAATTAGAGTATGCCAAAAACATTGAAAAAACCCAAAAATCTTAGCTTTTAAAACAATCGCTACAAAAAGACAAATTTTAAAATTTTGTCGAAGGACGGACTAGGACATCGATCCGAAACGACCTCGTCCTAAATAACAAGGGAAACAAAATTTTAAAATTAAGTACTTAATTGTTTCAAAAGTTAATGATTATAAAAAAAAAAAAAAACTCCGCGAGTCGCGGAGTTTAAAGGGTATTTCACCGCGACTCGCGGAGGGACCAATTCCCAGAAAAAAAAATAAAACGTAAAAACAGAGCAGTTCACTCCCCCACCCAAAAACACTGCGAAGAACAGCGAACAAAAACCCCAAAAACTCGAAAAATACACCCCAAAATCCCAATTTTTAACCGTTAATCACCAAATCTTTTGCTAAAATCATGTTGAGAAGGATGCTATCTAAGAATTACTCAAGAAAAACGGTAAATTTCTACACCTAAACACCATTTAATCCGAAATTTGGTGTTCTTGAGCAAATTTTTCCCCAATTTGATTTTGATGCTTTTTAGTGTAATTAGACTTAAATTGTTTATGTATTATGCTTGTATAACCTAGATTGATGCTGTTTAACATGATTAGAAGCCTTAAACTTCAAATTTTGAATAATCTAGGGTTTGTGTTCTTGAGCAATTTGGGGCTTTTTGATATAAACAGGTTATGGCCGATTTTTGTCATGAATTGTTGCTAAATTGAGTAGTGTAACATGTCTAGGTAGTTAAATGATCCAAACTTTGAGCCTAAACATGATTTTGAGAATTAAAGTGGACTTTTTCAAGTCTAAAATTCATGAACTTGATTTTTGAAAGATAATGCCATTTGAGACTTGTTTGATTGCTAGTAATGATTATTTTGACATGTTATTTGAGTTGAATGCTTATGAACTTGGCGAACATTTTCGTATATGCTTATATGAAAAAGTGTAGATTTGATAAAAATGTGAAAATGAGCTTAAGTTTGATATAAATTGATAATGTCATTGTAATTATTTTGATTGATGATTTTGCTGACACTAATGCATATTTGGATGCACAAAAATTGTGTTTGATGTGTTTTGCAGAATGAAAGGGGTGAATCTTCATCCCAAGCCCGCAATGCTCCTGCTGAGAATTTGGAACAACAGGAGGTGGATAACTACTACAAGCAGGATATACCTCATCCAGTCATGACCTTTTCTGATATGCACTTGGAAGAGTTGCACCCGAACCTGAGATTTGACAGACTTTGGATAGATTATCCAAAATATCAAAGGGGTTTGCATACTCTTCATTCTAAGGTTGTTGAGGTACCGAGGGTCATAGAATGGGGACCCTTAGAAGCTGTAGAATTGGCCGGGCCAATTAGGGAATTACTTGTACAGAGGTATGGTAATTCTTCTTTTAATGACTGGGTATGTTTATTCACCATACGTAGACCTGTATATAAAGTATGGTGTGAAGAATTGTTATGTAGTATAGAGTTGAATGATCGGGTAGCTAGTTTAACCGATCGTTCTTTTATTAGATTTTTGTTAGGCGGTTCGATGCGCCACATGTCTTTACTGGACATGGCTCAGGCTTTACGTATATATACGCCTGAGGAGTTAGCGTCTGCCGATTGTAGAGGATTGATACTAAACGGTAGAAAGATAGATGAAAATTTTGATACACACGGTGTGTGGAGTCAAATGACAAGCCATCACCATTTCAAAGGGGGAAATTACTCTTATTTGGATATAGATAGAGCCGAATTAAGAGTGATACATAGGTTTTTAGCTAATTCGATTACACAAAGGGGTAAGAACAAAGAAAAAGTAAATGAACAGGATTTGTTTTACCATATGTGTATTCGAGACCCACAAAGCTCTGTAAGTATACCATATTGTGTGGGTTATTATTTATCAGCTATGGTTCGGGGGATGCGACCACATAGCATAATAGGAGGTGGTATTTTTATTACTTTGATTGGTGAATATCTCGGTGTGGATATAAGTCGGGGGGGATTATTAGTAGAAGAACCAGAACCCCGCGATACTATAGGTTTAAATGTATACCATGGTGCGAAAGTTTTGAAGAGGTGAAATAACGCCGCAGTACGATACCATGGTAGACATCCACAGGTGGAGAGAAACCAGCAGCAAGGTAATGTAGGAGGGGGGAATGAGATGCAAGAAATGCATAGGTTTATAGCTTCTCAGGAATACGAAAATGCTAGACAGAGAGCATTTGAAGATTGGCAAGTTCATCAGAACCAGATCATAGCTCATTGCCAACATATAGGTAGAAACTATATTCCTACACCGAAACCCATCTTCCCTCCTTGGTCTATAGAGATGCAGCCACCATATCCTACGTATGACCCTGCCGAAGCATTCTATAGCACTTATGGTTATGCCTGGAACCCCTATTGGTACCAATATCATCCTTAGTTTACTTATTATTTTATTTTTATTTTGTAATTTGTAATTATTGATACGTTTAATACTTTTGTTAATATTGTAATCATTTTTATAATTATCTAACTTTTATTTTTAGATTTTAATAATTTTTGAATGTGGGGTAATATACCAAACGTCAAAAATAGGTATATATGTTTGCAGTTTATCTTATGTACACAACAGGGTAAAACAACGCATTTTCAAAGACTGGCATTAAGTTCAGCAAAAGCAACTAATTTTGACGACAAGATGCAAAATATATGTGAAATAACAACAAGACGGAATGAACAAATGATGTGCACCATTTATCATTCAGCAAACAAACGCCAATATATTTGGAAACTTTGGTAAAATTTAATCATTTTCACACAAATCACCCTCAATAATTTAAATTGTTACTGATTTCTTGCAAATGAGGGCATTGCAAGATCTTAAGTGTGGGAAGGGGTTAAATTCTTTCGGATTTTAAAATTTTTTACTTTATACACTTGGTTACCATTAAAAATACTAGTAAAGCAGTAGTTGTATTAGAATCTAGTGCTCTCTGATAAAAAAAGAACAGCCCTAGTCTTATATACTGACTACCCAATTCTAGTACGATTTTTCAAAATTTTCAATTAAATGAATTCAAAATCATGTTTATACATATTTATGAACGATAAAACTAGGTTTTAACACCGAAATTATTGTTACCTCGGAAAGGACATAAATTAAGAAACAAACTAAAATGTCAAAATTCATTTAAAATGGAATAGAGGACGATAAAAAGAAAAATAAAAAGCCAAGTGTGGGAAAATTTACCAAGTTATCTTAAACATATGTCACATATATCTGTAACAAATAACTGAAAATACTTTTGCTTTGGACTAAACTAAACTGTTTTACCCGATGAAAGAAAAGAAGAGATGAATCTACACGATGAATCAATTCCATCATTAAAAGGAAGTAAAGTCTTCCGAAAAAGACACGCGCTTCTTGATTTAGGTCATGAAGTTGTCGTCCAGACCAGCTGTAGGTTGACGAAAAATCTAGAAAAGTCATCACTAAAATCAGCAGGAAATCCACGGACCTCAGCATTAAACAGGGTCGCCAAGTGGTCAGATTTATCCTAACCATGAAAAGGATTTATCTCGTACAATGGGGGGCCACCGTGCAAATTAGCTTGATAAGACTAATGAATCAGATCCCCAGAAAGGATAATCTCCTTAAAGATTAAAAATCAGCTTTTAAGACTGATATCACTCAATCCTAGAGATTGACCTTAAAGATTGAGAATTCAAACTCATGGAATTCAATGATATCTAAACTCGAGCTTGAACGAGAAAATATTTTGATCAAAATTATAAACCGATTTGTTTTCTGAAAACCCTATTTTTAATGCGTTCATTACCATTGAACGTAAAATCCTAGGAATTCACCTGGAATTCATTAGGTCACCTGAACTAAATCGGGTGTCAACAGTAAGAACGGTGGTTGCATAGTGGTCAAAGACAGGACCTTGTGCCATACCGAAAAATTATAAGGGTGAGCTTTACTATTGCTCCTACCAAGGATAGTAATTGCGTCCGACACGTTATAGACCATAATCAAAAGCATGTCACAGGACATTGCCTTAACAGTTGCTTGTTCAACGCTTTCCTTTACAACCGGACGGTAGTTTGCCGAAAGGTAATATACGGAACAAGTAAACTGGACGTGTTGCTTTCCAAATACAAGGTTAGCAAGTGGGTGACACAAAACAGCAAGTTTTGAGCTAAAATTTTCAAATCTAAAACCCACCAAATCCACAAAAATATTTTGCAAACACCGGTAAAGGGTTATTCCGGAAAACTTATCTAGGGTAAAAACTAGATTTAATTTTCAAAATATCAAATGTTTTCATAAAGATCCAATTTCCTTAATGGATCTAAATTTTTATAGTCATGTGGGACTGTAAACCATATCGTTACTACCATTGTTTATACCACCGTATAGAAATCACTGATGTACAAAGTGTGAAGAATAAAGAAGTGATTCTAGTATTTCAAGACAATATTGCTTGAGGACAAGCAACGCTCAAGTGTGGGAATATTTGATAATGCTAAAAACGAACATATATTTCATAGCATTATTCCTCAAGAAAGACAAGCTTTTAGTTGCAATTGTTCTATTTACAAGTGATATTCGTTTAAATAATAAAAGGTGAAGACAAAAGACAGATTCGACGAATTGAAGACGCAAACGACCAAAAAGCTCAAAAGTACAAAAGACAATCAAAAAGGTTCCAATTATTGATAAGAAACGTCTCGAAATTACAAGAGTACAAGATTCAAAACGCAAAGTACAAAATATAAAATTGTACGCAAGGACGTTCGAAAATCCGGAACCGGGACCAGAGTCAACTCTTAACGCTCGACGCAACGGACTAAAAATTACAAGTTAACTAGGTATATAAATATAATATAATATATAATTAATTATATTAATTATATATATATTATATTTATAAATAAAAACCGTCGGCAGAGAAAGACTCCAAGATATGAGCTGGAATTTCAAACTCCGCGACTTGCGGAGTTTGAAGGCAAAATTCACCGCGAGTCGCGGAGCCCCAAAATTGAAAACTGCCTATAAAGCCAACCGAATTCTGATCAAAATCATCATCTTTTTTCTTCCTCATTCATACGTAAAATTTATATTTATATTTATAATTTATATTTTAATTTTAATTATAATTCTAATAATAAGGGTATGTTAGCGAATATTGTAAGGGTGTAAGTCGAAATTCTGTCCGTGTAACGCTACGCTATTTTTAATCATTGTAAGTTATGTTCAACCTTTTTACATTAATGTCTCATAGCTAAGTTATTATTATGCTTATTTAAAACGAAGTAATCATGATGTTGGGCTAATTACTAAAATTGGGTAATTGGGCTTTGTACCATAATTGGGGTTTGGACAAAAGAACGACACTTGTGGAAATTAGACTATGGGCTATTAATGGCCTTTATATTTGTTTAACTAAATGATAGTTTGTTAATGTTAATATAAAGATTTACAATTGGGCGTCCCTATAAATTACCATATACACTCGATCGGACACGATGGGCGGGGTATTTATATGTACGAATAATCGTTCATTTAACCGGACACGGGAATGGATTAATAGCCACTTGAATAATTAAAACAGGGGTGAAATTACATTCAAGGGTTATTGGTGTAATTGTTAACAAAGTAGTAAAACCTTGGTTTACACGCAGTCGATAACCTGGTGTATTCATTAAACAAAGTATTAAAACCTTGTTACAATTCGAATCCCCAATTAGTTGGAATATTTAACTTCGGGTATAAGAATAATTTGATGAGGACACTCGCACTTTATATTTATGACTGATGGACTGTTATGGACAAAAACCAGACGGACATATTAAATAATCCAGGACAAAGGACAATTAACCCATGGGCATAAAACTAAAATCAACACGTCAAACATCATGATTACGGAAGTTTAAATAAGCATAATTCTTTTATTTCATATTTAATTTCCTTTATTTTATATTTAATTGCACTTCTAATTATCGCACTTTTATTGTTATTTAATCGCACTTTTAATTATCGTACTTTTTAATTATCGTAAGTTTATTTTATCGCACTTTTATTATTCGCAATTTCATTATCGTTATTTACTTTACGCTTTAATTTAAGTCTTGTATTTATTTTATATTTTACATTAGGTTTTAACTGCGACTAAAGTCTTAAAATCGACAAACCGGTCATTAAACGGTAAAAACCCCCCTTTATAATAATAATATTACTTATATATATATTTGTATTTTTAATAAAAGTAAACTAATATAGCGTTGAGCTTTGTTTAAAGATTTTCCTGTGGAACGAACCGGACTTACTAAAAACTACACTACTGTACGATTAGGTACACTGCCTATAAGTGTTGTAGCAAGGTTTAAGTATATTCATTCTATAAATAAATAAATATCTTGTGTAAAATTGTATCGTATTTAATAGTATTTCCTGCTAAAATTAATAACTATTTTATATACACCTCGCATAACATCAGTCCATTTCTTTGATCTAGTAACTTTACGAAGTATGTTACTCAGTGGGAATCAACGTCACTAGTTTAGAAAAAGAAAGGATCAAAATTATTATTATTATTTTTTTTTTTCATTAATGGAGTCCAAGTAAGATGATTAAAATATTTGATTCTTTTGGATAGATATATCAAGTGGCCAGCAAGAAAATAAAAAGATGGCCCAATCCTAACACCAAAAGATTTCGGCTCCTGCATCCCATTATTATCGATAACCAACAAAATAAATAAATAAATAAATAAAAATAAACAAAATAAAGGTTTAACAATCCATAAAGCATGTCGGTCACTGGAATAAAGTATGAGGGTGGTGTTGATGATAACTTGCGAACAACAAAACAAGAAATAAAAGTGTAGTAGTAGCAGTGAGTATGTTACATGCTTGGTGCCAATTTGTTGATGTGGTTTTATTCAATTAGCATGCAACATGAGCAATTGAAATGGGTTTGTTCTGGTTTGATGATCAATGGTTTGTTGATGGGTGCATGGTGGTGATGGGTTAAACCAAGCGGTAACATTAGTATCTTGGAATAGATAAAGGGTGCTGAGTGTGATGGTTTTGAGGTTGTGTTTCGATTGATGATGGTGTACGAATTTTCTATGTTTATATGTATATGGATGAAAAGGTGGGTTTGATCATAAAAGGTGGTGGATGTCTTCAAGGTGAAAATGGTTAACCGGTGGTTCATGGTGGAGGAGGTGGTGAAAGTACTCTTGGCTAGAATGAGAAAGAGAGAAGGAGAGTTAGATGGGTGGTAATGGCTATGTGTTTCTACTCAACTAACTCACACATATACCTATACATATAAAGTTGGTGATTAAGATGTGAAATGGCAAAGTTACATTCAATTGGAATATTATGTACTGACAAATGCAAATGGAGTGAAAGAGCAGAGAAAAGTAAAGAAAAATTATTAAAGGAGATATTGATGTCTAATCGAATTTGGTTGTTTATGTGATTTTGATTTTTGATATGCTTAAGATCCCAGACAGAAATATATTTCGATGGTGATGTAGTTTAATTTTTCTTATCCTTGGTCTTTGTATGTGTATGTATATCTATATCTATGTTTATGGATGCATGTGTATAAGTATGATGTATATATATATAGAATTGTATATCTGCAAACATTAATTAGATTAATATTCCTAATATAATAATAGGACTAGTAATCAAAGAAGAAGACTTCGAGATTACAAAGTGCAGAGTATATGTGTACATATATATTTTAACATTATATATATAATTATACACATTTGTTCGTGAATCGTCGGAAATAGTCGAAGGTCAATTGAATATATGAAACAGTTCAAACTTTTTGAGACGCAACATAACAGACTTTGCTTATCGTGTCGGAAATATATAAAGATTAAGTTTAAATTTGATCGGAAATTTCCGGGTCGTCACATCAGGTTCCATGGATGCATAATTTTCTATAGGAACGTAATAATAACATTCCCATGTTGAGTGATAATCTCCACAGATTTCAGAACCAGTTATTGTTTCGTCATTCGTGATCCAAGATTGACCGAACGAATTGTCATCAACACCCTTTTGAGAGTATTGATCAAATTGATTTCGGATGTCATAAAGAGTTTCCAAAATATTTTTGAGATTTTCCATAATGCGCTTATTACCAAATTTTAGCTACAATGTGGTGCATTTACTTAATTATCCTATTAGTTATAAAAATAAAAATTATATAAGTTATCAAATTAATAGACTTTTCTGCTTTTGCCCACATTTCGAATAGCCAATAGATGCAGCAGAGAGCCAGAACCCTTTAAATCGGAAGCTCACAACTCAGCCACTAACAAATCCAACTATTACTACGAAGCAGAAAATTGTCAACGTCCATTAATTTAACCACTTAAATAATTTTTCTCTCCGTTTGAGATATTAGATAAGAAATAGAGAAAATTTCTAAGTCCTAAAAACTAAAGCGTCGAGAAATAAGAAAGAAAAAGAATGCGCGTCGAAAAACGTCGAAAAATAAAAATAAGAAAGTAGCGAGTCGTGACTTAAAAGGCACTAAAATTTTAAAATCGTCGCAAAATTCTAAAGCACCTAAATCTTAGTCTAAAGAAATAGCACTTAAGAGATTTAACGGCAAAGCTTAAAAATCTAAAAATAAAAATAAGCTACGGCAAAATACTAGAACTTAAAACTAGCTACGAACAATAAAGATACAAATATTACACTAAAAAAAATACAAAATATAAAAATAAACTTAAAGTTGTAAAAAGTACAATTTTTATAAAAATATTATTTTTATATTTTTATTTTATAAAAGTATTATCTTTTATATATAATAAAACTAATTAAAAGTAATTATTACAAATTTAATTAAACCTAAAAATTAAATATTAAATTAATTAAACCTAATTAGGGTTTTAAAATAATAATAATTAATATTATTCCGTAATAAATGTGAAGTAGGGTTCCTGGGTGCGCCTGTCAGGGTAGCTCCGCGAGTCGTGGAGTTTTAAACTTGCAAACTCCGCGAGTCGTGGAGTTTTAAAAACGTGTTTTTTTATATTGTTTTTCTAAAAATATATATAAATATATTTATACCAAAATAAATTAAAAATATAGCGTTTCGCCGAGTCCCCGGCAGCGGCGCCAAAAATACTTGATGTTATGCGAGGTGTATATGAAATAGTATTAATTTAAATGCGAAATACGACGAAGTATTACACAAGTTTTAATTATTTATTTACAAAATGGATATACCTAAACCTTGCTACAACACTATAGGCAGTGTACCTAATCGTAGAGTAGTATAGTTTTTAGTAAGTCCGGTTCATTCCACAGGGGGACGGTTACACTATATTTTTATATAATTATATTTGTACAAAAATATATAAATATATATATATATATAATAATATATAAAAGGGGGTTTTTACCGTTTAATGACCAGTTTGTCGATTTATATTTTAAGCGAAGCGTATAGTAAATGATGATATTTAAATAACAATATAAAATAAATAATAATAATTAAAATGACAATAAATAAAAGTATGAGAAAAAATGAAATAAAATATATTATGCTTATTTAAACTTCCGTAATCATGATGTTTGACGTGTTGAATTTTAGTTTATTCCCATGGGTTAATTGTTCTTTGTCCTGGATTATTTAATATGCCCGTCTGGTTTTTGTCCATAACAGTCCATCAGTCATAAATATAAAGTGCGAGTGTCCTCGTCAAATTATCCTTATATCCGAAGTCAAATATTCCAACTAATTGGGGACTTAAACTGTAACAAGGTTTTAATACTTTGTTTAATAATTACACCAGGATATCGACTGTGTGTAATCCAAGGTTTAATACTTTATTAACAATTACGCCAAGTGTCCTTGTACATAATTTCACCCCTGTTTTAATAATTCCATAGACTATTAATCCATTCCCGTGTCCGGTTAAATGAACGATTATTCGTATATATAAATATCCCGCCCATCGTGTCCGATCGAGTGTATATGGTTATTTATAGGGACGTCCAATTGTAAATCTTTATATTAAAATTAACAAACTATCATTTAGTTAAACAAATATAAAGCCCATTAATAGCCCATAGTCTAATTTCTACAAGTGTCGTTCTTTTATCCAAACCTCAATTATGGTACAAAGCCCAATTACCCCGTCTTTAATATTTAGTCCAACATCATGATTACTTTGGCTCAAATAAGCATAATAATAACTTAAGTACGAGACATTAATTTAAAAAGGAGAACATAACTTACATTGAGTATTTATCGCGTAGTGTTACACGGACAGAATTTTGACTTCAAAAACCTGTAAAATAACCTTTACATAACCCGAACTAATCTAATATAAAACTACCCTATACTATATATATTATATATATATTTATTTATTTATTTATTACAGAGTATTATTATTATTATTTATTATATTTTTACTCGGCAGAATGCATGGCCTTTTATAGGCGTTTTGATTTCTGACAGCTCCGCGAGTCGTGGAGTTTTAAGCCTGCAAACTCCGCGAGTCGTGGAGTTTGAAAATCCAGCTCACATAATTTTAGAACCTTGCTTGTCGACATAATTTATATATAAAGATAAAATATAAATAATTAATATAATTATTTGTATATTATATTATATTCTTGTGCATAGTAGACTTGTAATTTTTAGTCCGTTGCGTCGGGCGTTGATAGTTGACTCATGTCCCGATTCCGAATTTTCGAACGTCCTTGCGTACTATTTTATATCGTGTACTTTGCGTTTTGTAACTTGTACTCTTGTCATTTTTAGACGTTTCTCATCAATAAATTGAACCTTTTGAATTGTATCTTGTACATTTGAGCTTTTTGGACGTTTGTGTCTTCAAATCTTCGTTTTCGCCTTTTGTCTTCGCACTTATTTAATATAAACGATTACAAATTACAATAGGATAATTACAACTAAATAATTTACATATTGGGAGGATATTGCTACTAAATATATGTTCATTTGGAGCACTATCAACACTCCTCAACAAAACGGAGTGGTAGAGCGGATGAACAGAACCTTGTTAGATAGAACAAGGGCGATGTTGGCAACTACAAGCTTGGGAAAATCATTCTAGGCAGAAGCAGTAAGTACTGCCTGTTACGTGATAAATCGATCACCATCAACTGTAATTGAGTTGAAATCGCCGATGGAAATGTGGACTGGAAAACCAATTAATTATTCTGACCTTCATGTATTTGGAAGTCCTGTGTACGTAATGTACAATTCTCAAGTAATGACAAAGTTGGATCCGAAGTCCAGAAAGTGTTTGTTCTTGGGGTATGCTGATGGAGTTAAGGGGTATCGCTTGTGGGACCCCACTACCCACAAAGTAGTCATCAGCAGAGATGTTGTCTTTACAGAAGACAAAGATATTGAAGATGTTAGCACTTCAAAAGAAACTATACCGATACAGGTGGGTAATAAATTTCATAAAGATTCTTCTGAAGCAGTACCAGATCACGATGAAAATCAAGTAGTCGTTGATGAAGCTCCAGCGACTCGTATTTCTAATCGGGAAAGGAAACGTCCAGGGTGGCACTCGGATTATATTATGGAAAGCAATGTTGCATATTGTCTTCTAATAGAGGAAGGAGAGCCAACAACTCTTCGCGAGGCACTGAATCATTCAGATGCATCTCAGTGGATGACAGCTATGCAAGAAGAAATTGAAGCTCTTCATAAAAATAAAACATGGGAACTTGTGCCATTGCCAAAAAGTAAAAAACCTATTGGAAATAAATGGGTGTATAAGATCAAGCAAAATGGCGATGGTCAAGTGGAGCGGTATTGTGCAAGACTGGTGGTTAAAGGATATGCTCAGAAAGAAGGTACATACTTTAATGAAATATTTTCTCCTGTGGTTCGACTTACAACAATTCGAGTAGTTCTAGCGATGTGTGTTACATTTGATTTGCATCTAGAGCAGCTAGATGTGAAAACTGCATTTCTTCATGGAAAACTTGAAGAAGAAATTTATATGCTTTAACTAGAAGGTTTTGAACTACAAGGAAAAAAGAACTTGGTTTGCATGTTAAAGAAATCTCTGTATGGTCTCAAACAGGTGCCGAGATGTTGGTACAAGAGATTTGATTCTTTCATAATGAGCCTTGAATATAACAGACTTTATGCAGACCCTTGTGCATATTTCAAGAGGTTTGGGGACAATGATTTTGTTATTTTGCTGTTATATGTAGACGACATGTTGGTTGCAGGCCCCAACAAAGATCGTATTAATAAGCTGAAGGCTCAATTGGCTAGGGAGTTTAAAATGAAAGACTTGGGTGCTGCAAACAAGATTCTAGGGATTCAAATTCACCGAGACAGAGATAATAGGAAGATTTGGCTTTCTCAAAAGAATTATTTGAAGAAAGTCTTGCAGCGCTTCAATATGCAAGATAGTAAGCCAATCTCAACTCCACTTCCTACTAATCTCAAGTTATCCTCCGTTATGTGTCCTAGCAGTGAATACGAGAGGAAGGAGATGTCTCGCGTACTGTATGCATCAGCAGTGGGAAGTTTAATGTTCGCAATGATATGTACAAGACCAGACATTGCACATGCAATGGGAGTCTTTAGTCGGTACATGGCGAATCCTGGTAAAGAGCATTGGAATGCTGTAAAGAGGATCCTTAAATATATCAAGGAAACCTTAGATGTTGCATTATGTTATGGGGAACCGGAATTTATTTTCAAAGGGTATGTTGATTCAGATTATGCAGGTGATATCGATAAAAGTAAATCTACCACTGCATATGTTTTCACACTTTGTGGTGGAATAGTAAGCTGGGTTTCAAAACTGTGGTCAGTTGTAGCCACGTCAACAACAAAGGCAGAATATGTAGCAGCTACTCAAGCTACTAAAGAGGCAGTATGGTTGAAGATGTTGTTGGAGGAATTCAGGCACAAACAAAAGAATATCACTCTATTTTGTGACAACCAGAGTGCCTTGCATCTTGCAAGGAATCCGGCATTTCATTCAAAGACAAAGCATATACGAGTTCAGTATCACTTCGTTCGTGAGAAAGTGGAAGAAGGAACCGTGGATATGCAGAAAATTCATACTGACGATAATGTGGCTAATTTTCTAACAAAGTCAATCAATTGTGACAAGTTTATTTGGTGCCGTTCCTCATGCGGCCTAGCAGAGACGTAAGCAACGTCATTGGCAAGGAAGAATTATCGTGTGAAGATTTATTGTGCTTCAATCAAATCTTCAAGTGGGATATTGTTGAAATATTAAGATGGTTGGTGGAAGTTGAATGGAATTGGTCAACTAGCACATGTTTTTGATGCTTAACTATTATGATGGAGGCTTCAATGTTGTGTGCTACATCTTTACACATTTACCTACCACAATATTTACTAGTATAAATACCATCATAAGCAAGCTCATTCAACATCACAAAACACATTCTCCATTGTATACTAAAAGAGTTAAATAGAGAGTTAGTGAGTATTAATCTCCTAATTACAAGAGATATAAAGATTAGTGCTTATCCTTGTAATTAGAGAGAAGTGTAATTCCTATTATTCTTATTAGTGAAACATTTCTTTCCTTGCCCGTGGTTTTTACCCTATTGGGGTTTTCCACGTTAAACCTCGGTGTCTCTTTATTGTCGCTATTTCAATTATTACTAGCGGTTTGCTATAATTCGATGTCGCTTTTCTCAACATCTTGTCAATTGCAATTGCAATTGCAAATCTCATGATTTCACGGTCATGACCCAGAAAATTCATATTACAACCTCAAAGTTCTCGATCATCACCTATAATGTTTCAGCCACACAAGAATTTCTCACAATTCAAAAGTTGCAAGCACAACTTTATATTTTTCCAATTGCGAGTTTAATCGTATGCGGATAAAATTTTCAGATGATATTTCCTAAGATATAAAAAAAACTCATAAGGTTTCAACCATATAATAAGTATTTGGTTTTATTGTGTTATGTGTGTTGGAAAATCGTGTGTACTTTTAAATCAGATAAACACTTCGGATAGTTAAAATAATAATCAATTATTATTTTATAAACCATTTACAAAATTAAATATTTATATATTTAAATTTAATAAAACATGCACATGATTAACGATCCCAAAGATTCAGTTACACCACTAATAATTGTCAAAATATGTAATTCACAAAGTGAGTAAACGATATACCTTTCTTGAAGAAACTTATTGAAGGAGAGAAACCTACAATCAAAAATATGACCGTTTCTTAGGATAGTCCACACTACACTTCAAATGACCGTCAATGAATGCTAGTCCAAAACCAAGTAACAAATTAATCAACCTTTGATTAATTGTGTGAAACTATTAAAATGATAATACTCCGTATGATTACTTTCAAGAAAGAAATCAAGAAAGCAATATAATGTTGCTTTGATATATTTTCTTGTCAAAAGAATATGAGAATTGCAATTATGTGTTTCCTTTTCTTTTTGTCTGACTTACTCTTCTAAAAACCAATCAATGCTTATATTTATAATATATATGTAAAAGTAAACATTGAATTGTGAAGTCCGTGAAACAAAACGCGTACAAAGTTGTTTTGTCTCTATCTATATTTTGATTCCCAAAATTCATTTCTTTGTCTGTCGTTTGATTTGGTTTTAAAAAAGTCGTATTTCTCAAATACTTTAGGGGTAAGTTATGTAACTTATAATTAATAGTTTATATCATGTCGCTTTCATGTGAATAGTAAATTAATTAATTTCAGTTCATTTACTATTCATATGAATAGTAAATGAATTAATTTCGATTTACTATTTTGTTACTTAAGTAATATATATACATCATATATATTTTTTATTTGACGTCTCGGTGTATATGTGTGTGACACCGAAGGCTCAAATGAAGTTGGTCATATAGTTATATGTTATTCCTTGCACATTAATCCTACAGACTCCTACTTGTGCATGGCACAACACTAAGTAACTATACAAACAATGGTAAGCGTCTAGCAACACGTCATTGTCCCCAAATTCATGTGAGGTTAGTTTCTCGAAACTGTTTATGGTAAGTTTTAACTGTTATTCGTCCTTTTATTTCAGATACTTTAGTTAAACTTGAGATATGGATCATCGGTCATTCTCATTTGTTTAACAATTTTATTTCTTGATCTTAGAACTGAATTAGATCACCAAAGTAATTAAGTATCATCTTAATTATATCTGGGTGCGGCCACACAAATATCTTATTCATTCAGCGAGGAGCTCAAAAAGTATCTAACTCCAAACATTTTAGAGGAACAAATCCTATATTGCATACACGTGTCTATCACGAGCTTTACATTATACCAAATAATGGCCTTTATAACAGCCTTATTCAGGACATCGTTTAACCATATCAAAATACAATTCTACACTCATCAAGATGGACGTGCATCTCAAGTCTAAGGACACAAAGACATAATCACTAAAAGATTCACTGCTGACTATGATCCATGTAGTGACATCTCATGGTTGGGTCATTCCAATATTCATCATCAATGAATACATATGAATTTTGGTCTCAACAAGTTAACTGTTCATTATCAATGAATATAACCAAAATTTCACATTAATCTTAATTCATGTTATTCCCATAACATGACCGATTATGGAGATTTTGAATAATCAACAATTATTCATGGATTAAACATGCTAATATAGAACACCGTGATATAAATGAAAACGATCATACCAACTATATATCAATTCATTAATATAAAACAGCTTAATGTTCCAAAAATATCCAAATACTAAATTACAAATGAAAAAGATCAGCAGCATAACGAAGTCCAATATTACTAGAATGATCATCATGCTTGTTGTGCATCATGGGCTTCATGAATGGGTCAGCCACATTATCATTTGTATGAACCTTTAAGAATACTAATATCATTCCTCCTAATGACTTAATGAATATAGTCAAACTTTTGAAGAATGTGCTAGATACTTTTATGTACATGTGATTCTTTCAAAAGTATATTAACACTCGAACTATCACAGTGCATATTTTAGAAGATTAAATGTTGTGTACTACTCTGAGTATAACAACAAACTTCCTTATCCAGACAGCTTTCTGAGCAGCTTCTCAGTCAATTATGTATTTTGTTTTTGTTGTAGATTGTTCAATAGTGCTCTGCCTAGAGCTCTTCCAATCAACTGTCTTGCCCATCATGACAAAGAAACAACGTGACTGGATCGAGAATCATCTTGATCAGTTTGGAAACTAGAATCATTATAAAACTTAATACTTAACTCTTCTTCTAAACCACCATAAACCAAGAACATATCATTAGTACTCTGCAAATACTAAAGAATATTCTTAACAACAATCCAATGTACTTCACCTGGATTATGTTGACAATGACTCGTTAAACTCAAAACTAACGAAACATCGAGTATAGTACATATCATGGCATACATAATGGATCATATAGCCGAAGCATATATGATACATTTTATTTGTCTCATCTCATCTGCTGTGATAGGACTTTTGAGACTTTATCAAGGTTATGCCCTTTTGCATTGGCAAAGCTCCATGCTTGGAGTTTTGCATGCTAAATCTCTGCAAGATAATGTATGTACTTCGATTCAAACTAATAAGCCAATTGGATCTATTGTATAGATCCTCATTCCAATAATATAAGTAGTTTCATCAAGATCCTTTATGGAAATACATTTTCCAAGCCAAGACTTGACATCTTGCAAGTTGGAATGTTATTTCTAATAAGTAATATGTCATAAACATATAAGATCAAGAAGACTACTTTGCTCCCACTAGCTCTAATGTAAACTCAGGGCTTATCTTGATTTTGAGAAAAATTAAACACTTTGATTTTCTCATTAAACTTAAGATTCTAGCTCCTGGATGCTTGCTTTAATTCATAAATTAGAAGCTTGCATGCTTTATTAGGATGCTTAGGATTCATAATCCCTTCCGGCTGAACCATATATACGTCCTCGCTTAGGTCGCCATTTAGGAAAGCGGTTTTGACATCCATTAGCCATATTTTATTATCATGAAAAGTAACCATGACAATAAGTATCCTAATTGTTTTAAGGCTCGCGACTGGTGAAAAACTTTCATCATAACCTTTTGTCACCAATCGAGCTTTAAAATTGTTTACATTACCGTCCATATCAGTTGTAGTGACCCGAACTTTTCCATATTTATATATATATTAAATGAAATTGATTTTTACATGATTAAATGTTTCCAAAATGTTAAGCAATCAAACTTGTTAAGACTTTATTATTTGAAATGAGTTTCATGTAGACAATTGACCACCCAAGTTGACCGGCGATTCACGAACGTTAAAACTTGTAAAAATGACATGATGATATATATGGATATACATATAGTTAACATGAGATTATGATAAGTGAGTATCTCCATAAGTATATTAACAATGAGTTATATACATAAAAACAAGACTACTAACTTAAGGATTTCGAAACGAGACATATATGTAACGATTATCGTTGTAATGACATTTAAATGTATATATATCATATTAAGATATATTAATATATCAAAATATCATGATAAGATAATAATTTAACATCTCATTAGATATAATAAACAATGGGTTAACAACATTAAATGAGATTGTTAACTTAAAGGTTTCAAAACAACACTTACATGTAACGACTAACGATGACTTAACGACTCAGTTAAAATGTATATACATGTAGTGTATTTAGATGTATTAATATACTTTTGGAAGACTTCAAGACATATATCAAAACACTAATACTTAACAAAAATGGGTACAGTTACATTCCCATTCTTTTTTCATCAAGAATTCTAGTCGTGTTCATACCCGTATTATACACAGCTTCTAGACGTACTTACTGTGGGTATATACCAATAGGAACTAGCATGGGATTCCACTCTTGATTATTTCATGTATGACTAATAAATTTTAACTTCTACCATGAACTAGTCAACTAACTAGAACTCCTTTTAACCCCACTCACCACTTACCACTCATCATTCACTCCATTTCACTTCCAATTCTCTTTCTAATTCTCTCTCAACACACACACACTTATGAATGAATTTTTACAGTAGCTAATCATCATCTTCATCAAAAATTACTTCAAGAATCAAGCTATAATCATCTTAGGAAGAACACTTCAAGAACACTTCGAAAATCCTTTCAAGTTTACTAGTTTACATCCAAGCTTTCTAATCCATTCCAAGTAATCATCTAAGATCAAGAAACCTTTGTTATTTACAGTAGTTTATCTTTCTTATTCAAGGTAATAATCATATTCAAACTTTAATTCAATTTCTATAACTATAAACTATCTTAATTCGAGTAAAAATCTTACTTGAACTTGTTTTTGTGTCATGATCCTACTTCAAGAACTTTCAAGCCATCCAAGATCCTTTGAAGCTAGATCATTTCTTATCACTTCCAGTAGGTTTACCTACTAAACTTAAGGTATTAATGATATTCATAACATCATTTGATTCATACATATAAAACTATCTTATTCGAAGATTTAAACTTATAATCACTAGAACATAGTTTAGTTAATTCTAAACTTGTTCGCAAATAAAGTTAATCCTTCTAACTTGACTTTTAAAATCAACTAAACACATGTTATATATCTATATGATATGCTAACTTAATGATTTAAAATCTGGAAACACGAAAAACACCGTAAAACCAGACATACGCCGTCGTAGTAACACCGTGGGCTGTTTTGGGTTTGATAATTAAAAACTATGATAAACTTTGATTTAAAAGTTGTTCTTCTGGGAAAATGATTTTTCTTATGAACATGAAACTATATCCAAAAATCATGGTTAAACTCAAAGTGAAAGTATGTTTTTCAAAATGGTCATCAAGACGTCGTTCTTTCGACTGAAATGACTACCTCTTACAAAAACGACTTGTAACTTATATTTCCGACTATAAACCTATACTTTTTATATATAGATTCATAAAATAGAGTTCAATATGAAACCATAGCAATTTGATTCACTCAAAACGGATTTAAAACGAAGAAGTTATGGGTAAAACAAGATTGGATAATTTTTGATTGTTGTAGCTACGGGAAATATTATAACAATTCTATACAAATCATAATTTAACAAACTTATATTGTATTATTCATGTATTCTAATATATATTATGTAATCTTGGGATACCATAAACACGTATACAATGTTTTGACATATCATATCGACCCATCTATATAATATATTTTGGAACAACCATAGACACTCTATATGCAATAATGTTGGAATTAGCTATACAGGGTTGAGGTTGATTCCAAAATAATATATATAGTTTGAGTTGTGATCTAGCCTGAGGTTTGTATACACTGGGTCATGGATTGATCTAAGATAATTTATATTTATATCTGTACATCTAACTATGGACAACTAGTTGTAGGTTATTAACGAGGACAACTGACTTAATAAGCTTAAAACATTATAACGTATTAAAAAATGTTGTAAATATATTTTGAGCATTTTTTGATATATATATGTACATATTTGTATAGGTTCGTGAATCGACCAGTGGCCAAGTCTTACTTCCCGACGAAGTAAAAATCTGTGAAAGTGAGTTATAGTCCCACTTTTAAAATCTAATATTTTGGGATGAGAATACATGCAGTTTTATAAATGTTTTACGAAATAGACACAAGTAAATGAAACTACATTACATGGTTGAATGATCGAAGCCGAATATGCCCCTTTTGCTTCATAACCTAAGAATTAGTAAACTGATCTACTAATTGACGCGAATCCTAAAGATAGATCTATTGGGCCTAACGAACCCCATCCAAAGTACCGGATGCTTTAGTACTTCGAATTCTTTTATA
This sequence comes from Rutidosis leptorrhynchoides, assembly GCF_046630445.1. Classification (NCBI taxonomy): domain Eukaryota; kingdom Viridiplantae; phylum Streptophyta; class Magnoliopsida; order Asterales; family Asteraceae; genus Rutidosis; species Rutidosis leptorrhynchoides. The sequence continues at coordinate 186,282,349 of NC_092340.1, read as the reverse complement.
TCATGTTCGAAGGATTTCTCGGAATGATAGGGGATATTCTTATATGCATCTTGTTAATGTCGGTTACCAGATGTTCACCATATGAATGATTTTTATCTCTATGTATGGGATGTATATTGAAATATGAAATCTTGTGGTCTATTATTGCGATTTGATAAATATATAGGTTAAACCTATAACTCACCAACATTTTTGTTGACGTTTTAAGCATGTTTATTCTAAGGTGATTATTAAGAGCTTCCGCTGTTGCATACTAAAATAAGGACAAGATTTGGAGTCCATGCTTGTATGATATTATGCAAAAACTGCATTCAAGAAACTTATTTTTGATGTAATATATTCTTATTGTAAACCATTATGTAATGGTCGTGTGTAAACAGTATATTTTAGATTATCATTATTTGATAATCTACGTAATGCTTTTTAAACCTTTATCGATAAAATAAAGGTTATGCTTGTTTTAAAAAATGAATGCAGTCTTTGAAAAACGTCTCATATAGAGGTCAAAACCTCGCGACGAAATCAATTAATATGGAACGTTTATAATCAATATGAACGGGACATTTCAGTTGGTATCCGAGCGTTGGTCTTAGAAAACCAAAAATTTGCATTAGTGTGTCTTATCGAGTTTGTTAGGATACATTAGTGAGTCTGGACTTCGAACGTATTTTCTTTAAAAAACGATTGCTTAACACTTTTGTTGGAAACTATATATTATTAACATGTAAATATTATGTGATATATTAACCTTTTAATGTATTTGATATTGTGTGATAGATGTCTACCTCTAGTAAAAATCCCATTGATTCACCTAATAATAATGAAGAGTCGAATATATTTTAGGAAGATTCACAAATTCCCGAAGAGGAACCGGAAGAGGAGGAACAGGAAGAGGAGGAACCGGAAGAGGATGAAACGGAAGAGGAGGAACCAGAAGAAGAAGAAGTTCTGGAGGAAGAAATAGTGATACCTACAGTAAATCATTTAAATAAAAGAAAATCCTCAACCAATGGACCAAAGTTAAAAATGGTCAATGGTGTTTCTGCCGAGGAAGCAAAATATTGGGAAGATTACCAATTTTCCGATGAATCGGATCCCGATGAGGATTTAGATGATGTTATAGAAATCACCTCAACCCAATTTAATATAGAAAAAGAAAATAATAAGAGAAAAGGTATAAAAATAGAGAAACCCGATTCCAACCCCGATGAGCTTTATATGTATCGGCAACATCCGTATTTCCTAAAGTGTAACAATAACCCGGGAACCTCTAAACCACCAGGTTTTTCTAAACCATTGTGGAAAACGACACCTCGTATTAGAGGAATACCATATATCCCTGGAAAATTAGGAAAGCGAACCAAGTCCGAAGAAGAAGAAACCACTTATTCAGATTAGGGAGTTGTAATCATGTTCTGTATTATATGTATTATTATAGTGTGCTTGTACTTTTATGTTCTATGTAAAAATTGCTTGTATTGTTTGTTAATTATCTTTTATGAATCTAATCCTTGTCTATTTTACAGTATAAAAACAAAATGGACGTTAAGGGTAGACAACCGAATATTTTAGAAGACCTACCAGAGGATATGATTGAGGAAATCTTATATAGAGTCGGTCAGAGTTCAACAGCACATTTAGTTATGGTGAAATTAACTTGTCAAACATTTGAAAGACTTTCCAGAAATGCCTTAGTTTATAAAAGGCTTTCCTTTGATAGGTGGGGTATATCACATTGGGGAGACCGTAAGTTACGCCGTGTTTTCTTTAAAGCATTAAATGCGGGGAACCCAAATGCAATTTTAGGCTACGGGTTAAGAACCTATTTTGACTCAACATATCCCAACATAGGATTTCGCGAGTTAAAAAGAGCTTCTAACATGCAACATAAAGAAGCATGTTATACTTACGGGTTAGTGATGTTCGCTTCTTACCAAAGTGAGAAAAAGAATATCGGGTTACAACTTTTAAATAAAACCTTTCCACAAGTGACGGATTCAGTAGTTGGGGTGAGAAACAAGGTTTTTAGATTATTACGGGGCTGTTGGACATTACGAAACCCTCGTCCTTTTGACGACATTACAACATGCTGCCTAGCCAATGGTCATAACGGTTATTTTCCACAAGACCAAGGATGGGAAGTCGTCTTAGTAAAACTAGAATGCATGACTTATTTCTGGACTTATGAATTACGTGTCTTTATTTCCTTTGCTGAACAACTTGCGTATTAACTAGATTTATCTTCAAAATTGTCATGTATCAAAGTGTAATATATTTGATGTTATATGTAATATAGCGAAGTTGTAAGTTTGAAGAATATTTGCATGTGATATATTATTATAATCAGTTTTTCATATGGAATTGTAGTAGTTGAATTGTATATTAGCTACTAAGTATGAACTTAACGGGTAGGTAGTACCCGAATTTAAACTTATAAAACGCTAATATGAAGAAAAAGCTTTTATAAATAAGTTCATATTATGCTACGAAATACTATTGACTACTCTTAATATTCTGTATGATTAACTCGATTCAGTTGGCTATTTTGAAGGAAATGGCACCGACTACTAGACAAACCATGAATATGAGCGAAGAGGAATTTCGTACTTTTCTTGCTGCAAACATAGCTGCAGTACAAGCTGCGCTACATACCAACAATAACTCTGAATCTAGCAATGCAGCTAACGGCGCAAAAAATCGTGTAGGATGCACCTACAAAGAATTCACTGCCTGCAAACCTTTGGAATTTGATGGAACCGAAGGACCAATTGGATTGAAACGGTGGACCGAGAAAGTCAAATCGGTGTTTGCCATAAGTAAGTGTACTGAAGAGGACAAAGTTAAGTACGCTACACATACCTTCACAGGTACTGCGTTAACGTGGTGGAACACCTATCTTGAATAGGTGGGACAAAATTCTGCTTACGCACTACCGTGGTCGGCATTCAAGCAATTGATGAACGAGCAGTACCGTCCTAGAAACGAAGTCAATAAACTCAAGGCAGAACTTAGAGAGTTATGAACACAAGGGTTCGATGTTACCACATATGAACGACGATTCACAGAGTTGTGCCTATTGTGTCCGGGAGCATTCGAAGATGAAGAAGAGAAGATCGACGCGTTTGTAAAAGGGTTACCAGTAAGGATTCAAAAAGATGTGAGTTCACACGAGCCCGCTTCTATACCGAAGGCAAGTCGAATGGCTCATAAACTCATAAATTAGATTGAGGGAAGAATTAAAGAGCAGGCGGCCGAAGAAGCCAACACGAAACAACTCAAGAGGAAGTGGGAGGAAAACGGTGACAAGAGTCACCAGTACAACAACAACAACAATTACAACAACAATCGCAACAACTATCCCAACAACCGTAACAACAATCGCAACAATAACCGCAATCCTAACAATAACTACAACAAACATCCCAACAACAACAACAACTACAACAACCGTTTCAACAACAATAACAATCCCAACAACAACCTTAATAACAACAACGGCAACAAAAACCAAAAACAGCCATGTCATAGGTGTGAATAAAATCATCAGGGGTTTTGCACGACATTTTGCAACAGGTGTAAAAGAAATGGTCATAGCGCGACAAAGTGTGAGGTCTACGGACCAAAGTTTAACAGAACTAAAGGAACAAATAATGTCGGAACAAGTAATGCCGAAACGAATAGTGTCGGAGCAAGTAATACCAATGCTGTTTGTTATAAATGTGGAAAACCGGGCCACATTATTAGAAATTACCCAAATCAGGGGAATACTAATGGGCAGGGCCGTGGAAGAGTTTTCAATATTAACGCGGCAGAAGCACAAGAAGACCCGGAGCTTGTTACGGGTACGTTTCTTATTGACGATAAATCTGCTTATGTTTTATTTGATTCGGGTGCGGATAGAAGCTATATGAGTAGAGAATTTTGTGCTAAATTAAGTTGCCCATTGACGCCTTTGGATAGTAAATTTTTACTCGAATTAGCAAATGGTAAATTAATTTCAGCAGATAATATATGTCGGGAGAGAGAAATTAAACTGGGGGATGAAACGTTTAAAATTGATTTAATACCAGTCGAGTTAGGGAGTTTTGATGTAATAATTGGCATGAACTGGTTAAAAAAGGTGAGAGCAGAGATCGTTTGTTACAAAAATGCGATTCGCATTATGCGTGAAAAAGGAAAACCTTTAATGGTGTACGAAGAAAAGAGCAACGCGAAGATGGAGCCACCAGTCTTCGTCCGACAGCACAGAATTCAAGATCCTTGAATTCCCTAGGGGGTCTTTTAGTAGTTTGAAGGCGCAAAAACTAATAAGAAAAGGTTGTTACGTCATTCTAGCACACATCGAGGAAGTTAAACCTGAAGAAAAGAACATCAATGATGTTCCCGTCGCAAAAGAATTTCCCTATATATTTCTGAAAGAATTACCGGGACTACCTCCGCACCGATCTGTTGAATTTCAGATAGATCTTGTACCAGGAGCTGCACCAATAGCTCGTGCTCCATACAGACTTGCACCCAGTGAGATGAAGGAACTCCAAAGCCAATTACAAGAACTTTTAGAGCGTGGTTTCATTCGACCAAGCACATCACCGTGGAGAGCTCCTGTTTTGTTTGTCAAGAAGAAGGATGATACATTTAGGTTGTGTATCACCTACCGTGAGTTGAACAAACTTACCATTAAGAACTGCTACCCACTACCGAGAATCGACGACTTATTTGATCAACTACAAGGCTCGTCGGTTTATTCGAAGATCGATTTACGTTTCGGGTATCATCAAATGCGGGTGAAGGAGGATGATATTCCGAAGACTGCTTTTAGGACGCGTTACGGTCATTATGAGTTTATGGTAATGCCGTTTGGTTTAACTAACGCACCAGCTGTGTTCATGGACCTCATGAACCGAGTGTGTGGGCCATACCTTGACAAGTTTGTCATTGTTTTCATTGATGACATACTTATTTACTCAAAGAATGACCAAGAGCACGAAGAACATTTGAGAAAAGTGCTAGAGTTGTTAAGAAAGGAAAAACTGTACGCTAAGTTTTCAAAGTGTGCATTTTGGTTGGAAGAAGTTCAATTCCTCGGTCACATAGTGAACAAAGAAGGTATTCAGGTAGATCCAGCAAAGATTGAAACCGTTGAAAGGTGGGAAACCCCGAAAACTCCGAAACACATACGCCAGTTTTTAGGACTAGCTGGTTACTACAGAAGGTTCATCCAAGACTTTTCCAGAATAGCAAAACCCTTAACTGCATTAACGCATAAAGGGAGGAAATTTGAATGGAAGGATGAACAAGAAAAAGCGTTTCAATTGTTGAAGAAAAAGTTAACTCCGGCACCTATATTGTCATTACCTGAAGGGAATGATGATTTTGTGATATATTGTGACGCCTCAAAGCAAGGTCTCGGTTGTGTATTAATGCAACGAACGAAAGTAATTGCTTATGCATCTAGACAATTGAAGATTCACGAACAGAATTATACGACGCATGATTTGGAATTAGGCGCGGTTGTCTTTGCATTAAAGACTTGGAGGCACTACTTATATGGGATCAAAAGTATTATATATACCGACCACAAAAGTCTTCAACACATATTTAATCAGAAACAACTGAACATGAGGCAGCACAGGTGGATTGAATTATTGAATGATTACGACTTTGAGATTCGTTACCACCCAGGGAAGGCAAATGTGGTAGCCGACGCCTTGAGCAGAAAGGACAGAGAACCCATTCGTGTAAAATCTATGAATATAATGATTCACACTAACCTTACTACTCAAATAAAGGAGGCGCAACAAGGAGTTTTAAAAGAGGGAAACTTAAACTATGAAATACCCAAAGGATCGGAGAAACATCTTAATATTCGGGAAGACGGAACCCGGTATAGGGCTGAAAGAATTTGGGTACCAAAATTTGGAGATATGAGAGAAATGGTACTTAGAGAAGCTCATAAAACCAGATACTCAATACATCCTGGAACGGAAAAGATGTACAAGGATCTCAAGAAACATTTTTGGTGGCCAGGTATGAAAGCCGACGTTGCTAAATACGTAGGAGAATGTTTGATGTGTTCTAAGGTCAAAGCTGAGCATCAGAAACCATCGGGTCTACTTCAACAATCCGAAATCCCGGAATGGAAATGGGAAAACATTACCATGGATTTCATCACTAAATTGCCAAGGACTGTAAGTGGTTTTGATACTATTTGGGTAATAGTTGATCGTCTCACCAAATCAGCACACTTCCTACCAATAAGAGAAGATGACAAGATGGAGAAGTTAGCATGACTGTATTTGAAGGAAGTCGTCTCCAGACATGGAATACCAATCTCTATTATCTCTGATAGGGATGGCAGGTTTATTTCAAGATTCTGGCAGACATTACAGCAAGCATTAGGAACTCGTCTAGACATGAGTACTACCTATCATCCACAAACTGATGGGCAGAGCGAAATGACGATACAAACGCTTGAAGACATGCTACGAGCATGTGTTATTGATTTCGAAAATAGTTGGGATCGACATCTACCGTTAGCAGAATTTTCCTACAACAACAACTACCATTCAAGCATTGAGATGGCGTCGTTTGATGCACTTTATGGTAGAAAGTGCAGGTCTCTGATTTGTTGGAGTGAAGTGGGGGATAGATAGATTATGGGTCCGGAGATAATACAAGAAACTACCGAGAAGATTATCCAAATTCAACAAATGGTTGAAAACCGCCCAAAGTTGACAAAAGAGCTACGCCGACATTAAAAGAAAAGATATAGAATTTGAAATTGGAGAGATGATCATGCTTAAGGTTGCACCTTGGAAAGGTGTTGTTCGATTTGGTAAACGAGGGAAATTAATGTGACGACCCGGAAATTTCCGACGAAATTTAAACTTCAATCTTTATATGTTTCCGACACGATAAGCAAAGTATATAAAGTTGAGTCTCGAAAACCTTGGAACAGTTACATGAATACAATTGCCCTTTTGACCATTCCCGACGATTCACGAACAATTGTTTGTAAATAAATATGTAAATATAAATATAATTATAAGTATATATATATATATATATATGTATGTATATATATATATATATATATATATATATATATATATATATATATATATATATGTATATGTGTATATATATATATATATATATATATATATATATATATATATATATGTTATTAGGAATCTATATATGACTTTTATGAAATATATATAAAAGATAAAATTTAACTATGATATATAAAATTGCAGATATAGTATATTGATAAATACTGTTATAGGTTTTATAAATACGTAAACAAAATATATATAAATATATACCTATATATTGTCACATAGCGTATAGATATAAAGATAATTACGTTCTGTTTTGCATCGCTGTCATGATGAATGAAGTCTTGCTTTATGACCTCAATCCAGTACAATTCATAGTTCATTCACAGACCAATCCAAAAATATGTTAGATTTAGCATATCTGTTTTAAACTTTTATCTACCTAATACATTATACGCGTACTTGCTGTCTGCCATTTACCAATATCTATATCTAAAAGATCTCTTATTTCATATATACATAACATATATGTATATCCTTAGGAAATTCAAATATCAACGAAAATGAAACCATCACTACCGAATCATTCTTGCTTCGGTTATTGCTATATGAAGATCACTTGAATCCTCATTGAACCATCACAACCCTACACCTTCACAATCACCACCTCAACTGTCCATCATATGTTTCAACATCTCACTATTATTGTGAGTTAGTTAACAAACTGAAACCCGAGTTCTTGCTTTTCATTCGTGTACCCACAACCCACTCAACACTCAACCATCATCCAATCTATTGTTTGCTACCATCTTTAAACACATCATCGATCAACTTGTATTCTGTGAAACCTAAACCAAACCAACCTTGACCATTACCATCACAACCACACCATCCTAACACAACAACAAACCTTCGACCCAACAATCGGTTCATCACCACTCTTGTATCTTTCTTGTAAATGCTAGACCACCATCAAGATCATCACCGTAAAACTTACCACAAACCACCATCCACCTACTGTACCAACCACCACCATCTCCCTGTCTTTCTCTACATTCTTGATCAAGAACTATCACTGCAACCATCCAACACCATTACACCAATCATTTATCTCACTCTCTTCCTTCTTTTTTTCTTTTGTTGGCACACCCACAAAAATCAACCACCTCTCATCTCCTTTTCTTCCTTCTATCACCATCGACTACAGCCACCCAAGAACCATATTTTTTTTTGCTGTCGTTCTATGAAGAAAAGAACCAAACATGTGGTCATTTAGTTTGTTTATACCAAGTTGCCATTATAAAAGCTACCACTTTTGCTTGTGGCTGACAAGTACCTCATGGATTACACCACTTGGAGATTTAAGAAAAAGTAACCACTTTACAGTTTTATATTTTTTTTACAACACCCATCGGTTTATTATAATAGGACCACTTACTTTAACCAATATTGTATACTTGGGGCCATCGAAGTTGAATTAATTACACCAATTGTTAAAGTAGTGGGATCCTAATCGAACAACTTTCCACGTAATTCATGAGATCCAATTTCGTTCAAATTAATTTTAATCACCAACATCAAAAGGACTACTGCACGTTTTATTTCACCTTATTCAATCGGGCTTGAGCATTTTACTCTTGGGCTGGATTTAAGTGTAACTTGGGCCGAGACTTGTTTATTTGTTTGGGCCAAGAGTCAGGTTGTCCCTGCTACTGGGTGTTGATACAAATTATCGAAATTAAGTGACTACTACTTCTGTTATTTTATGTTCACAATTACCATCACCATGAAATACTACTACTACTCGATATTCTATTGCTATTCGATGCTTGCTGATAATGCTAAAAACGAACATATATTTCATAGCATTATCCCTCAAGAAAGACAAGCTTTTAGTTGCAATTGTTCTATTTAAAGTGATATTCGTTTAAATAATAAAAGGTGAAGACAAAAGACAGATTCGACGAATTGAAGACGTAAATGACCAAAAAGCTCAAAGGTACAAAATACAATCAAAGAGGTTCCAATTATTGATGAGAAATGTCTCAAAATTACAAGAGTACAAGATTCGAAACACAAAATACAAGATATTAAATTGTACGCAAGGACGTTCGAAAATCCGGAACCGGGACCAGAGTCAACTCTCAACGCTCGACGCAACGAATCAGAAATTATAAATTAACTATGTATATAAATATAATATAATATATAATTAATTATATAAATTATATATATTATATTTATATATTAAAACCGTCGGCAGACTAAGATCCAAACTTGTGTGAGCTGGATTCCACTGCTCCGCACTCGCGGAGCTTATGAAGGTAAAAACCTCCGCACTCGCGGAGGTCAAACAGTAACACGTGGGCCTATAAAAGGCCGAGCATTCGGCCGAATTTTACACACCTTTTTCATTTTTCATCATACGTAAAATATATATATATATATATATATATATATATATATATATATATATATATATATATATATATATATATATATATATATATATATTATAATTTTAATTTTAATTTTAATTTTAAATCCTAATATTAAGGGTATGTTAGCAAATGTTGTAAGGGTGTAAGTCGAAATTATGTCCGTGTAACGCTACGCTATTTTTAATCATTGTAAGTTATGTTCAACCTTTTTAATTTAATGTCTCGTAGCTAAGTTATTATTATGCTTATTTAAGCCGAAGTAATCATGATGTTGGGCTAAAAATATTAAAATTGGGTAATTGTGCTATGTACCATAATTGGGGTTTGGACAAAAGAACGACACTTGTGGAAATTAGACTATGGGCTATTAATGCTCTTTATATTTGTTTAACTAAATGATAGTTTGTTAATTTTAATATAAAGATTTACAATTGTACATCCCTATAAATAACCATATACACTCGATCGGACACGATGGGCGGGATATTTATATGTACGAATAATCGTTCATTTAACCGGACATGGGAATGGATTAATAGTCTATGGAATTATTAAAACAGGGGTGAAATTATGTACAAGGACACTTGGCATAATTGATAACAAAGTATTAAAACCTTGGGTTACACGCAGTCGATAACCTGGTGTAATTATTAAACAAAGTATTAAGACCTTGTTACAGTTTAAGTCCCCAATTAGTTGGAATATTTGACTTCGGGTATAAGGATAACTTGACGAGGACACTCGCACTTTATATTTATGACTGATGGACTGTTATGGACAAAAACCAGACGGACATATTAAATAATCTAGGACAAAGGACAATTAACACATGGGAATAAACTAAAATCAACACGTCAAACATCATGATTACGGAAGTTTAAATAAGCATAATTCCTTTATTTTCATATTTAATTGCACTTTTAATTATCGCACTTTTTAATTATCGCAATTTTATTTCATCGCACTTTTATTTATTGCAATTTCATTATCGTTATTTACTTTACGCTTTAAATTAAGTCTTTTATTTATTTAATATTTTACATTAGGTTTTAACTGCGACTAAAGTATTAAAAATCGACAAACCGGTCATTAAACGGTAAAAACCCCTTTTTATAATAATAATAATATTACTTATATATATTTGTATTTTTATACATTAAAACTAATATAGCGTTAAGCTTTGTTTAAAAGATTCCCTGTGGAACGAACCGGACTTACTAAAAACTACACTACTGTACGATTAGGTACACTGCCTATAAGTGTTGTAGCAAGGTTTAAGTATATCCATTCTATAAATAAATAAATATCTTGTGTAAAATTGTATCGTATTTAATAGTATTTCCTAGTAAAATATAAGCTATTTCATATACACCTCGCAGCACATCAAGTATTTTTGGCGCCGCTGCCGGGGAACTTAAACGCCGAAAGCGTAACGCTAATGATATAAAATATATATATATATATATATAATTTTGTAAAAGTTTTTATTAAGTTCTTCGTATAAAAATATAAGTTTTTAAAAATATAAAAATATAAAAATACAAAAAGAGTTTGTTAAAAAAATATATAAATTTAAAAAGTATTTTTATTTTTGAGTTTAAATATAAGTATTTTATTATTTTATAGAAATATTTATATATATATATATATATATATATATATATATATATATATATATATATATATATATATATATATATATATTTGATAAAACAGAAAAACAAAAAACAAAAATTTTAATTGAACTTGAGTAAAAAAACGAACCCTTTCTCAGTTTAAATTGAACCCTCCGCGACTCGCGGAGCTATTGAACTGGACCTAACCGCACTCGCGGAGGTCAATCTGACAAGTCAAACCTCAGACGCATTAATTACAAAATTAGGGTTAAATTTAAATTATTATTAATTAAAATTAGGGTTTGATTTATTATAATTAGTTTTAGTTTTATTTTAATTTGTATTTTTAAGTTATATTTAGTTTTAATAAATTATATAAATTAATAGTTTTATAAAATAAATAATATAAAAATAATATTTTTATAAAAATTGTAATTTTTACAACTTTTAGTTTATTTTTATATTTTGTCCCTTTTTAATTGTTTTAGCGTAATTTTTGTATTTTTCGCTTATATTTAGTTTTTAGACATATTTTTTGCCATAGTTATTTTTACTTCTAGACTTCTAAGGCTTTGCCGTAAAATCCCTTAAGTGCTTTTTCTTTAGACTAAGATTTAAGTGCTTTAGAATTTTGCGACGCCTTTTTATATTTTAGTACCTTTTTAAGATATTGCCATTTGGAATATAGTTTTTCTTGTAAGCTTTAATATTTTTAGACGCAACTTTTAATTCTTAGTTTTTAGTTCCTTTTTAAGTTTCAACGCGCTACTTTCTTATTTATTTTTCAACGCCTTTTACCTATGTATCAATTATCACTCCAATTAGTAATCTCAATTTGCAATTTTAATTTTAAGTTAGTGATAATAATAAGGTTGGGTTAGTCGAGTGTTTTAAAGTTTTATAAGTCACTCTTTTTCTTTCTTATTTCTCCAATTTTAATACCGACGCGCTCTTTTTCTTTCTTATTTCTCGCCATTCTAGTTTTTAGGACATAGAATTTTCTACTTCTTCTCTAAATTTCTTTAAATTAAGAAAAATTATTTTAAGCGGTTAAATTGATAGACATCAAAATTTTCTGGTTCGTAGTAATAGTTGGATTTGTACTTGGACCGGGTTATTGGAGCCAAACAGTACTCAATTATATTGAGACCAAACGAATCCTGCCCCTCTGCTGCATCTTTTGGCTATTCGAAACGTGGGCAAAATCAGAAAAGTATATTAATTGGATAACTTATATAATTTTTCTTTCTTTTTAAAAAACTAATAGGATATTCAGTTAATGCACCGAGCAAAACGTTCACCACCTTTTGTATGTTCACCACCTGTAACTCGATCAAGACATCTAGCTAATATTATCGCCGTTGATTTTTCTTTAGAATCGTCATCCAGTCGACCAAGTACTCCAATTCAAATTTCCGATAATCCATTTTTGAACCCGACCTCACAATTGAGAATCCGGAGAATATTCAGGGACGATTCATAGATCCTGAGCCATTAATTCTTCCTCCGGAACCACCAATCATTCAAACAGAGATTGTTGAGGAACCAACCATTAAATCAGAATCCTCTAGTGATTCAGATTCAACAAATTCAATCAAGGAAAATCTAGAACCTCTAAGTATGGAAGACCGAATGAGAGCTAAACACACTGGCCAAGGTCACGCAATTACTCATCCAAACATTAATGCGCCAGATTATGAAATCAAAGCACAAATTCTAAATATGGTGACTAATCAATGCCAATTTAGTGGTGCGCCGAAGGAATATCCAAATGAACATCTTCGTACCTTTAATAGGAACTGCACACTATTTAAAATCCGAGAAGTTGAGGATGAACAGATATATCTCATGTTATTTCCCTGAACTTTAAAGGGAGAAGCCAAAGATTGGTTGGAATCGTTACCTGAAGGGGCGATTGATACATGGGACGTTTTAGTTGAAAAATTTCTTAAACAATTCTTTCCTATATATATATATATATATATATATATATATATATATATACATCTAAAGCCGTAAAACTTCAAGGAGAAATTGTTACGTTCACACAGAAGCCAAATGAAACTCTATATGAGGCATGGACAAGATTTGGTAAGTTATTGAGAGGATGTCCGCAACATGGTTTAGACACCTGTCAAATAGTACAAATATTCTACCAAGGATGCGACATCACTACAAGAAAAGACATCGATATAGAGCAGCTGGTGGTTCAATTATGAAGAAAACAGAAACTGATGCTTACAAAATTATTGATAACACTGCTTCCCACTTACATGAGTGGCACCAAGAAAAAGATATCGTTAGATCATCTAAAGCAGCTAGAGCTGATTCTAGCCATGACTTAGATTCCATTTCAGCAAAGATAGATGCGGTCGAGAGACGAATGGAAAAGATGACTAAGGATATACACTCAATACGAATTAGTTGTGAGCAGTGTGGAGGACCACATTTGACAAAAGATTGTCTCAGTATTGAACTAACAATGGAACAAAGAGAGAATGTTTCATATCTAAACCAAAGGCCTGGAAATAATTATCAGAATAATTATCAACCGCCAAGACCGATTTACAATCAAAACCAGAATTATAATCGCAATGTTCCATACAACAACCAACAAGGTCCTAAAAATCAACAAGTATCCAATAATACTTACAATCAGCAAAGACCTAATTTTCAAAACAAACCACCACAAACCGATGATAAAAAGCCGAATTTAGAAGATATGATGACAAAGCTAGTTGAATCTCAAACGCAATTTTTCACATCTCAGAAACAAACCAATGAAAAAAATGCTCAAGCATTTAGAAATCAGCAAGCTTCTATTCAAAATCTGGAACAAGAAGTAAGTAACCTAGCAAGGTTAATAGGTGAAAGAAAACCGGGGAGTCTACCTAGTGATACAAATACTAACCCCTGGTATGAAACAGCTAAAGCTATTACCACAAGAAGTGGTATTACACTTAAACCACCTGAAATACCTGTAATTTCTGAGGAAGCTATTCCTACTCCACAAGAACCACAACCTGAACAAGATAAGGAAAAAGAACCGGTAGTTGAAAAGGTTAATGAAGATAACACAGTTAAGACTAAACCTTATGTTAAACCATACCAACCATCACTTCCTTACCCGAGTAAAATGAAAAAAGAGAGACTTGAAGCCGAGCAATCCAAATTCTTGGATATGTTTAAATAGATAAATGTAAATCTTCCTTTCATTGATGTAATTTCAGGAATGCCTAGATATGCTAAATTTCTGAAAGATCTAATCTCAAATAGAAAGAAAATGGAAGAACTCTCGGCTGTTACTATGAATGCTAATTGTTCAGCAGTGCTGTTGAATAAGATACCAGAAAAACTATCTGATCCAGGAAGTTTCACAATTCCATGTTTTCTGGGTAGTCTTAGTTCAATAGAAGCATTGACAGACTTAGGTGCTAGTATAAATTTAATGCCGTATTCACTATACACTAAACTAGACCTTGGAGAATTGAAACCAACATGAATAAGAATACAACTAGCTAATAGATCAGTAAAATATCCTAGAGGGATAATGGAGAACATGCTAGTTAAAGTAGGTACTTTAGTATTTCCAGTAGATTTTGTTGTTCTGGACATTGAAGAAGATTCTCAAGTTCCTCTCATATTAGGAAGACCATTCTTAAACACGGCTAAAGCAATGATAGACGTGTTTGGTAAGAAACTGACCCTAAGTATAGAGGATGAGAGTGTTACCTTTTCAGTTGATAGAGCAATGCAACAACCACAATCTGCAGATGATACATGCTATTATATTCAAACTATAGAATCACATGCAGAATTGTAAGAAGAATTTCCAGAATTACAAGGAACGGGAGAATGTTCTTTAGGAGAAGTAACTGAACCAATTAATGAAACTGAAATGTTAGCTACACTTATGGCTAATGGATATGAACCAACAACAAAAGAAATTCAAATGTTAAAAGAAGAAGACGGATATCGATATAAATCATCGATAGAAGAACCACCGACATTAGAGTTAAAGCCACTTCCAAACCATTTGAAATACGCTTATTTACATGGTGAATCTGAATTACCTGTAATTATATCGTCTTCTCTTACTAAAAATGAGAAATCACAACTCATTTCTGTGTTAAAAGCTCATAAACCAGCCATTGCATGGAAGATTCATGATATTAAAGGAATAAGTCCTTCGTATTGCACATATAAAATCCTTATGGAAGAAGGTCATAAAACGTATGTGCAACGTCAATGAAGACTAAATCCTATTATGCAAGATGTTGTTAAAAAAGAAATTATTAAACTGCTTGATGCAGGTTTAATTTATCCAATTTCTGATAGTCCATGGGTAAGCCCAGTTCAATGTGTGCCTAAGAAGCGTGGAAAAAATGAGCTTATTCCTACTAGGACTGTAACAGGATGGCGTGTTTGTATTGATTATAGAAAATTAAATGACGCCACCAGAAAAGATCACTTTCCCTTACCTTTCATTGATCAAATGTTGGAAAGATTAGCCGGAAACAGTTACTATTGTTTTCTTGATGGTTTTTCCGGATATTTTCAAATTCCAATAGCACCCGAAGACCAAGAGAAAACCACGTTCACGTGTCCTTATGGTACTTTTGCTTACAAACGCATGCCATTTGGACTTTGCAATGCCCCTGCAACCTTTCAAAGGTGCATGATGGCGATTTTTCACGACATGATAGAAGAATGCATGGAAGTTTTCATGGATGACTTTTTAGTCTTCGGTGATACATTTGAATCATGTCTAGTTAATCTTGAACGAATGCTTATTAGATGTGAACAATCAAATCTAGTTCTTAATTGGGAGAAATGTCATTTCATGGTTAAAGAAGGCATCGTTCTTGGACATAAAATTTCAAAGAAAGGAATTAAAGTGGATAGAGCTAAAGTAGATGTAATTGCTAAACTTCCACATCCCACCAATGTTAGAGGAGTTAGGAGTTTTCTAGGGCATGCCGGTTTTTACCGACGTTTCATAAAAGATTTTTCTAAAATTGTCACTCCTATGAATAAACTCCTAGAAAAGGATGCTCCATTCATCTTTTCAGATGAATGTATCAAATCTTTTAATATACTTAAAGAAAAACTCACTAATGCGCCGATCATGATAACACCAAATTGGAATCTACCATTCGAACTTATGTGCGATGCAAGTGATTTTACAATGGGAGCCGTTTTAGGACAAAGGATTGAAAAACGATTTCAACCTATATATTATGCTAGTAAAACGTTACAAGGAGCACAAACGAATTATACAACTACTGAAAAAGAACTCCTTGCTATTGTCTTTGCTTTTGACAAATTTCGATCATATCTCGTTCTAGCTAAAACGGTGGTCTATACCGACTATTCTGCTCTTAGATACCTATTTTTGAAACAAGATACTAAACCAAGATTAATCCATTAGATCTTACTCTTACAAGAGTTTGACATTGAAATCCGAGATAAAAGAGGAGCAGAAAATTTCGCCGCTGATCATCTTTCTCGTCTTGAAAATCCCGAATTAGAAGTTCTAAATGAATCGGCCATACAAGAAAACTTTCCTGATGAATATATATTGAAGATAGATTATAATGAAATTCCATGGTTTGCAGACTATGCAAACTACTTAGTATGTGGATTCCTTGAAAAAGGATTATCGTACCAAAAACGAAAGAAATTCTTTAGTGATATAAAATACTATTTCTGGGAAGATCCACATTTGTTTAAAAGTTGTCCCGATGGAATAATACGCCGATGTGTATTCGGGGAGGAAGCTAGTAAAATCTTAAATCATTATCACACAGGACCAACAGGAGGGCATTATGGGCCTCAACTAACAGCAAGAAAAGTTTACGATGCTGAATTCTATTGGCCTACAATTTACAAAGACGCACACCTTCTTTGCAAATCCTGTGATGCATGTCAAAGGGCCGGAAAAATAAGTCAACGTGATGAAATGCCACAAAATGTCATTCAAGTATGTGAAGTATTTGACATTTGGGGTATTGATTTTATGGGTCCATTTCCAAAATCTCATAATAATCTCTATATTCTCGTAGCCATTGATTATGTATCTAAATGGGCGGAAGCACAAGCTCTCCCGACTAATGATGCACGAGTTGTAGTCACCTTTTTAAAACGTCTTTTTGCAAGGTTTGGAACACCGAAAGCTTTAATAAGTGATCAGGGAACTCATTTATGTAATAATCAACTTGAGAAAGTTCTAAAAAGAAATGGAGTAACTCATAAAATTTCCACTGCTTATCATCCACAAACAAGTGGACAAGTTGAAAATACCAACCGAGCTTTAAAACGTATTCTAGAGAAAACCGTAGGATCAAATCCGAAGGAATAGTCCATTAAATTGGAGGATGCACTCTGGGCTTTTAGAACAGTCTACAAAACTCCAATTGGAACCACACCTTTTAGACTCGTTTACGGAAAAACATGTCATCATCCAGTAGAAATTGAACACAAAGCATTTTGGGCTTTGAAGACATGTAATCTTGATTTACATGAAGCTGGACGTCTACGATTAAGTCAACTAAACGAATTAGAAGAATTAAGATAAGAAGCATACGAAAATTCGTTAATCTATAAGGAAAGAACGAAGAAATGGCATGATAAAAGAATCAGAAGTTCAAAAGAATTTAAAGAAGGAGACAAAGTTCTTCTTTTAAATTCACGATTCAAGCTATTTCTTGGAAAATTGAAATCAAGATGGTCTGGACCATTCATAGTTAAAAGAGTTTTCCCATACGGAACAGTAGAATTAATAAATTCAAATGGAATTGAATTTAAGGTTAATGGTCACAAAGTTAAACATTACATAGATAGTCCAATGGAAATTGACAACGAAGTTAATCACAATTTCGACACCACAGCTAACTAAGTGTGGGGAGAATCAAGTCTTTAAAAGATAATATGTATTTCTGTTAGAGTTAGATTTTCTGTTTTCGTGTAGTTCTCGAAAATGGAACCCGAATGGTCTTTCCCTAGCAGACCCTAAAGAACTAGTCTTCTTCCCCCATTCTGAATTTTTATTTTTTTTAGATTTTTCGAAATGAAGACTTCCTGTGAATTAAACCATGGTCTAATGCTACACGCTTTGATTACTAAACGTAATAATGACACCCTTCCAAGTAAAATAGTATCAGTAATCAGAGAAAAATTGGACGGAGTAAGAAAAGAATCCAGATGCGAAGATAATAAGTTACAATTTGGTAAAGGAAAATCAAAATCCGCTGCAAAAAGGAGAGCACGGCACCTTGAAAGATGTCACAAATGCGTAAAATGGTCACACGAAGGTAAATGTTCAAATAATCAAACCTATTCAAATACCGAATTTGTTACTTTATGCACAGATGGACCGTTCATATGTTTAGAAGAAAAAACGTTAAATGCTCGAGGTTACGCCTATGTAGCCATGGAAAATCAATTAGTCCGACTATCTTATGAGTGGGCTAGAGCATATCACTAAGAAATCTCTTTCACATGTAAGTTTGTACAGTTTTTATTTTTATTTTTATTTTTAACCTTTTGATAATAAACGCTAATTTGTTCGCTATAAATTATTAAATTGGTATTCAATAAAATTAGGTCTTGCGACCGAAATTATTGATATCATACAAAAATTTATTACATCACTACGAAATTTAACGTTTATTCTTAAGGTATAAATATCTTTAATCAATCAACCCAAAATATTTAAAAAATTTGTCATGAGTTAAATTAGGTTATGAAACCGAAATTACTTTACCGAAAAGAGGGGCGTATATTTTTGATAATATTTGATTGATTAAAGTGGGATAAAAGACCAAAAAGATTTTTAATTTTATTTTTACCATATTTTTAAAATTAATATATTAATATTAAAATAATATTGTAAGCTTCTTAAAATTAATATATATTTAAAATTGTAAATATTTGAAAAATTAATATTTTTAATATAAGTTTGTATGTATAAAAACAAAAATATAATTTAAGTTTGGTGTGAATTTTTAAAATATGAATTTTTTTAATTTTATGCATTTTAAATTTAAGTTTGGTGTGAATTTAAAAACAAAAATTTACTTTATTTCGTTAAGTTAAAAATATAATTTTTAAAATTCGTCGTAAGTTGAAGACTAGGTCGTTGAACCGAAATTGCTTTACCCGAGGGAGGGACGAGAACTTTTATTATCATTATTTTTAATCTTATTGAATTAAAGTATGCCAAAAACATTTAAAAAAAACCAAAAATCTTTACTTTTAAAAACCGTGCTTTAAATTGACAAATTTTAAAATTTTGTCGAGGGACGGACTAGGACAACGATCGGAAACCCCCTCGCTCCTAAAGGAAAACAAAATTTTTAGAATTTAATTAATTAAATGTTTTTTAAAAAAAAGTTATAAGGTTTTATTAAAAAAAAAAAAAGCAAACCACCGCAACTCGCGGTGATTTAAACTGGCCCACCAACGCACTCGCGGAGGTCAAAAACCCCAGAAATATATCTGGTCGAACAGACCAGTTCAAACACACACACACACACACATTTTTCACGAAAAACCCACGAAAAATCATCACAAATTCGCCATTTTTCATCATTTTTTCATCAAATCTTTCATAAAATTACAATGAGGAGACTATTATCAAGGAATTACCCAAGGAAATCGGTAAATTTCTACACCTAAACACCATTTAATCTTAATTTTAGTGTTCTTGAACAATTTCATACATAATTCGATTTTGATGCTTTCTAGTGTAATAATGCTTCAATTGTTTGTGTATTGTGCTTGTATAACCTAGATTGATGCTATTTAACATGATTAGAAACTTTGAACTTCAATTTTTGAGTAATCTAGGGTTTGTGTTCTTGAGCAAAATTAGGGCTTTTGATATAAACAGATTATGGCCGAATTTTGTTGTTAGTTTATGCTAAATTGAGTAGTGTAACATGTTTAGGTTGCTAAATGATCAAAACTTTGATCCTAAACATGATTTATGAAGATTAAAGTGGACTTTTTGAACCAAAATTGCATGAACTTGATTTAATTGATATGAATGCCATGAGGAACTTGTTTAATTGTTATAATGATTATTTTTGACATGTTTTAAAAGTTAAATGCGAAGAAACTTTGTATACATTTTTGTAAAAGTATATTTGTAAAAGTGTAGAATTGTTAATATTTTGAAAATGTGTATAGAGTTTAATATGGATTAAACATGTCTTGTAATTGTTTATATTTATGATTTTGCTAAAACTAATGCATATTTGGATGCGCAAAAATTGTGTTTGATATATTTTGCAGACTGAAAGGGGTGAATCTTCATCCCAGGCTCGCAATGCTCCTCCGGAAGATGCAAATCAACAGGAAATTAATAACCAATACCGACAAGATATGCCTCACCCAATTGTTTCATATTCAAACATTCATGAGGCAGATTTACATCCGAATTTGAGATTTGATAGATATTGGATAGACTATCCAAAATATCAAAAGAACCTGCACAACCTTGTGTCTAATAATGTTGAGGTACCCAGAATTATAGATTGGGCACCATTAGAGGTAGTGGAATTGGCCGAGCCAATCAGGGAATTACTTACTCAAAGGTATGGTAATTCTACTTTTAGTGATTGGGTACGTTTATTCAACATGCGTAGACCTGTATATAGAGAATGGTGTATAGAGTTATTGTGTACTATTGAAATAAATGATCGGGTAGATACTTTTACCAATCGTAGTTTTATTAGATTTTTATTAGGAGGGGAGATGTGCCATATGTCCTTACTAGACATGGCTCGGGCCTTAGGTATATATACACCCAAGGAGCTAGCATCTTATGATTGCCAGAGGTTAATAGTTTATGGTAGGAGGGTGGATGAGAATTTTGATACAAATGACGTATGGAGTAGGATGACTAGCCATCGCTGATTACAGGGGGGATTATACTCTTATCTTGATATTGATAGAGCTGAATTAAGAGTAATCCATAGGTTTTTAGCCAATTCGATTACACAACGAGGTAAGAATAAGGAAAAGGTAAATGAATAGGATTTGTTTTACCACATGTGTATTCGAGACCCACACAGCGCTGTAAGTATACCTTTTTGTGTGGGTTATTATTTATTGACTATGGTTAGGGGTATGAGGCGTGGTAGCATAATAGGAGGTGGTATATTTATTACTTTGATTGCTGAATATCTCGGTGTGGATAGAAGTCGGGGGGGATTATTAATGGTAGAACCAGAACCCCGCGATAGAATAGATTTGCGTGTTTATCATGGTGCTAAGGTCTTAAAGAAACGAAACAACGCGGCAGCACGATATGATGGCAGGCATCCACAGGTTGAGAGAGATCAACAGCAAGGTCAACCGGGAGGGGGTAATCCAATGACGAAAATGCAAATTTTTATGGCTCGACACGAGTATGAAATGGCTAGACAAAAAGCATTTCAAGATTGGCAGTATCATCAAAGCCAAATCATAAGTCATTGTACACATGTAGGTAGAGAATACATTCCTACCGTTATGCCCGAATTTGCTCCTTGGACTTTAGAGAGCCGACCGCCATATCCTACATATGACCCGGCCCAAGCATTTTACAACATCTATGGATACGCTTGGGACCCACACTGGAACCATCCTCCTCATCCGTAATTTTCTATTTTTGTTTATTTTATTGTAATGTTACTAATTCTTAATTTTTTATTTCTTATTTCTTATTTTATTATTATAATAGCTTTTATAATTTTCTAACTTTATTAGATTTTAATAATTTTTGAATGTGGTGTGAAAACCCAACTTCAAAAATATGTATATATGTGTTTGTAGTTTATCTCATGTACAAAACAGGGTAAAACACCGCATTTTCAAATACTGGCATTAAGTTCAGCAAAAGCTACTAATTTTGACGGCAAAACGAAAAACAAATGTGATGTAATAACAAGATGGAATGAACAAATGATGTGCACCATTTATCATTCAGCAAACAAACGCCAATATGTTTGGAAATTTTGGTAAAATTTAATCATTTTTCTACGCTAATCACCCTCAATAATTTAAATTGTTACTGATTTCTTGCAAATGAGTTGCAAGATCTTAAGTGTGGGAAGGGGTTAAATTCTTTCGGATTTTTAAAATTTTTAACTTATACACTTGGTTACCATTAAAAATACTAGTAACGTAGTAGTTGTATTAGAATCTAGTGCTCTCTGATAACAAAGAACAGCCCTAGTCTTATATACTGACTACCCACTTATAGTAAAATTTTTCAAAAATTTCAATTAAATTAATTCAAAAGCATGTTTATACATATTTATGAACGATAAAACTAGGTGTTAACACCGAAATTATTGTTACCTCGGAAAGGACATAAATTGAGAAACAAACCAAAATGTTAGAATTCATTTAAAATGGAATAGAGGACAATAAAAAGGAAAATAAAAGGCAGGTGTGGGAAAATTTACCAAGTTATTTTAAACATATGTCACATATTTCTGTAACAAATAATTGAAGATACTTTTGCTTTGGATTAAAATAAAAGGTTTTACCCGATTTACTGTAAGAAAGATGGATCTACACAATGAATCAATTCCATCATTAAAAGGAAGTAAAGTCTTCCGAAAAAGAAACGCGCTTCTTGATTTAGGTCATGAAGTTGCCGTCCAGACCAGCTGTAGGTTGACGAAAAATCTAGAAAAGTCATCTCTAAAATCAGCAGGAAATCCACGGACCTCAGCATCAAACAGGGTCACCAAGTGGTCAGACTTATCCTAACCATGAGAGGATCTGTCTTGTAAAATGGGGAGGACGCCGTGCAAATTAGCTTGATAAGACTAATGAATCAGATCCCCAGAAAGGATAATCTCCTTAAAAGATCAAAAATCGGCTTTTAAGACTGAAATTACTCAATCCTTGAGATTGACCTTAAAGATTGAGAATTACAAACTCATGGAATTCGATGATATCTAAACTCGAGCTTGAACGAGAAAATATTTTGATCAAATTTACGAACCGATTTGTTTTCTAAAAACCCATTTTCAATGCATTCATTACCATTGAACGAAAAATCCTAGGAATTCATCTGGAATTCATTAGGTCACCTGAACCAAATCGGGTGTCAACCATAAGAACGGTGGTTGCAGAGCATGGTCAAAGACATGACCTTGTGCCAGACCGAAAAATTATAAGGGTGAGCTTTACTATTGCTCCTACCAAGGATAGTAATTGCGTCCGATACATTATAGACCATAATTAAAAGCATGTCAGGGGACATTGCCTTAACAGTTGCTTGTTCAACGCTTTCCTTTACAACCGGACGGTAGTTTATCGAAAGGTAATATACGGAGCAAGTATACTGGACGTGTTGCTTTCCCAATACAAGGTTAGCAAGTGGGTGACACAAAACCGCAAGTTTTGAGCTAAAATTTTCAAATATGAAACCCACAAAACCCACAAAAAGAATTTGCAAACACCGGTGAAGGGTTATTCCGGAAAACTTATCTAGGGTAAAAACTAGATTGAATTTTCAAAAAGATCAAATGTTTTCATAAAGATCCAATTTCCTTAAAGGATCTAAATTTTATAGTCATGTAGGACTGTAAACCACAACGTTACTACCATTGTTTATACCGCCATATAGAAATCACTGATGTACAAAGTGTGAAGAATAAAGAAGTGATTCTAGTATTTCAACACTATATTTCTTGAGGACAAGCAACGCTCAAGTGTGGGAATATTTGATAATGCTAAAAATGAACATATATTTCATAGCATTATCCCTCAAGAAAGACAAGCTTTTAGTTGCAATTGTTCTATTTACAAGTGATATTCGTTTAAATAATAAAAGGTGAAGACAAAAGACAAATTCGACTAATTGAAGACGCAAACGACCAAAAAGCTCAAAAGTACAAAATACAATCAAAGAGGTTCCAATTATTGATGAGAAACGTCTCAAAATTATAAGAGTACAAGATTCGAAACACAAAATACAAGTTATTAAATTGTACGCAAGGACGTTCGAAAATCCGGAACCGGGACCAGAGTCAACTCTCAACGCTCGACGCAACGAATCAGAAATTATAAATTAACTATGTATATAAATATAATATAATATATAATTAATTATATAAATTATATATATATTATATTTATATATTAAAACCATCGGCAGACTAATATCCAAACTTGTGTGAGCTGGATTCCACTGCTCCGCACTCGCGGAGCTTATGAAGGCAAAAACCTCCGCACTCGCGGAGGTCAAACAGTAACACGTGGGCCTATAAAAGGCCGAGCATTCAGCCAAATTTTACACACCTTTTTCATTTTTCATCATACGTAATATATATATATATATATATATATATATATATATATATATATATATATATATATATATATATATTATAATTTTAATTTTAATTTTAATTTTAAATCCTAATAATAAGGGTATGTTAGCAAATGTTGTAAGGGTGTAAGTCAAAATTCTGTCCGTGTAACGCTACGCTATTTTTAATCATTGTAAGTTATGTTCAACCTTTTTAATTTAATGTCTCGTAGCTAAGTTATTATTATGCTTATTTAGGCCGAAGTAATCATGATGTTGGGCTAAAAATATTAAAATTGGGTAATTGGGCTTTGTACCATAATTGGGGTTTGGACAAAAGAACGACACTTGTGGAAATTAGACTATGGGCTATTAATGCTCTTTATATTTGTTTAACTAAATGATAGTTTGTTAATTTTAATATAAAGATTTACAATTGGACGTCCCTATAAATAACCATATACACTCGATCGGACACGATGGGCGGGATATTTATATGTACGAATAATCGTTCATTTAACCGGACACGGGAATGGATTAATAGTCTATGGAATTATTAAAACAGGGGTGAAATTATGTACAAGGACACTTGGCATAATTGATAACAAAGTATTAAAACCTTGGGTTACACGCAGTTGATAACGTGGTGTAATTATTAAACAAAGTATTAAGACCTTGTTACAGTTTAAGTCCCCAATTAGTTGGAATATTTGACTTCGGGTATAAGGATAATTTGACGAGGACACTCGCACTTTATATTTATGACTGATGGACTGTTATGGACAAAAACCAGACGGACATATTAAATAATCCAGGACAAAGGACAATTAACCCATGGGAATAAACTAAAATCAACACGTCAAACATCATGATTACGGAAGTTTAAAAAAGCATAATTCCTTTATTTTCATATTTAATTGCACTTTTAATTATCGCACTTTTTAATTATCGCAATTTTATTTCATCGCACTTTTATTTATTGCAATTTCATTATCGTTATTTACTTTACGCTTTAAATTAAGTCTTTTATTTATTTAATATTTTACATTAGGTTTAACTGCGACTAAAGTTTTAAAAATCGACAAACCGGTCATTAAATGGTAAAAACCCCTTTTTATAATAATAATATTACTTATATATATATTTGTATTTTTATAAATTAAAACTAATATAGCGTTAAGCTTTGTTTAAAAGATTCCCTGTGGAACGAACCGGACTTACTAAAAACTACACTACTGTACAATTAGGTACACTGCCTATAAGTGTTGTAGCAAGGTTTAAGTATATCCATTCTATAAATAAATAAATATCTTGTGTAAAATTGTATCGTATTTAATAGTATTTTCTAGTAAAATATAAGCTATTTCATATACACCTCGCAACACATCACTTGCTGTTTAGTTTTAATTGTGAACGAAGGGAGTAAAGAAAGTAATAGCGAGACTGATGAAAATATAAGTAAGATGATGATGACAAACGAACGAAGAGATGATGGTAAGTGGTGATAATCACGATTATGATCGTGGTTATGATAGGTGATAGTTCAATGATTATGGCATGATAAATAAATGATGATGATATAATTATGATGATAATAATACATCGTTAAGTTTTGATGTTTATGATCACAATAAGGAAGTGAAAAAGATGATGATGATGATATTGAATCTTGATAAAGAGGAGTTAAATGGGTTTTGTTAGGAAAAAAAAAAGAAGAAAAAGGGAAACAATTCGATAGATTATATATATTAATTACGGAGTTTAAACAGATAAGTTGAGATAGCATGATGGTTTAGGAGTATTTGTGTGAGCGGGAGGTAGCGGGTTCGACTCCCGGCTTGGGCGGTTTGATATTTTTTTTGAAGCTTTTAAGGTAGTAACTATTATTATTATTATTATTATTATTATTATTATTATTATTATTATTATTATTATTATTATTATTATTATTATTATTATTATTATTATTATTATTATTATTATTATTATTATTATTATTTAAATTATGGTTATTTTTATTATTTTCATTATTAACATCATTATTAGTACTATTTTTAACATTATAATTATTATCATTATTAAATGTTATTATTATAAAATATTAATTAAACTACATATGATGAATAAAAATGTTTTAATATAATCATATATATATAAATATTAATTATTTACCTGATGTATATAAAATAGTTATAACTAATTTATTTATTAACATTACATACAAAGTATTAAGTATATTAATATTAATATATATATATATATATATATATATATATATATATATATATATATATAAGTTTTAATATATATAAAGTATTTATATATATTAAAACTTATATATTATATATATAAGTTTTAATATATAATTTATTTATTAACTAATTGCTATTATAAGTTTTAATATATATAAATGATATAGGTTCGTGAATCCGAGGCCAACCCTGCATTGTTGAATATAGTCATATGTATTTTTACTACAAAATACATTAGGTGAGTTTCATTTGCTCCCTTTTTAAATGCTTTTGCAATATATATTTTTGGGACTAAGAATACATGCGCTGCTTTTATAATTGTTTTACGAAATAGACACAAGTAAATGAAACTACATTCTATGGCTGGATTATTAAACCGAATATGCCCCTTTTTAGTCTGGTAATCTAAGAATTAGGGAACAGACATCCTAATTGACGCGAATCCTAAAGATAGATCGATCGTGCCAAACAAGCCCCATCCAAAGTACCAGATGCTTTAGTACTTCGAAATTTATATCATGTCCGAAGGAGGATCCCAGAATGATGGGGATATTCTTATATGCATATTGTGAATGTCGGTTACCAGGTGTTCAATCCATATGAATGATTATTATTTTTTTTGTCTCTATGTATGGGACGTATATTTATGAGAACTGAAAATGAAATCTTGTGGTCTATTAAAATGATGGAAATGATTATTTATGTTAAACTAATGAACTCGCCAACCTTTTGGTTGACACTTGAAAGCATGTTTATTCTCAGGTACGAAAGAAATCTTCCACTGTGCATTTGAT
Source organism: Rutidosis leptorrhynchoides (assembly GCF_046630445.1). Classification (NCBI taxonomy): domain Eukaryota; kingdom Viridiplantae; phylum Streptophyta; class Magnoliopsida; order Asterales; family Asteraceae; genus Rutidosis; species Rutidosis leptorrhynchoides. The sequence continues at coordinate 186,254,870 of NC_092340.1, read as the reverse complement.
CATTTTAAAGATATTACTTGGAGTTATTCATGACATATTTCAAAAGAAGTTACATTCGAGTCGTTGAGTTCATCAAGATTATTATTAAGTCTATTATAGTTGGATATATTATGAAATGGTGTGCGTGTCGTCAACTTTCGATGTAAAGCAAGTTTGTCTTTTAAAAACAAATGCAATGTTTGTAAAATGTATCATATAGAGGTCAAGTACCTCGCGATGTAATCAACTAGTGTGAATCGTTTGTAATCGATATGGACTTCGTCCAGATGGATTAGGACGGGTCTCTACAGTTGGTATCAGAGCTGGTATAACGCCGTCCATGTGTGGTGGGTTAGTCGTAAAGAGGTTCTCACAGTGTTACCTGTGACGAAGCATTGGCTCTTACTCCTTGCGATCCCTTACGGGGGTTGGCAGTAGTCGAGAGGCAGGCCCTAAAATCAGTATCTGAGGTACACTCAGTGGTCACCAGGCGGTTAGCTGGAAAGGCACTGGGTGGGACGGTGGTTGTCCCCAACTGTATTTACAGTTGGTATCAAAGCGGTGGTCTTAGCGAACCAGGTCTGCATTAGTGTGTCTAACTGATAAGTCGTTAGGATGTTTTAGTGAGTCTGGACTTCGACCGTGTCTGCATGTCAAAAATTTTGCTTATTATTTTTGTCGGAAATCATCAGTTTATCATCCTTTGGAAATTACCTGCTTATCATTCTTAGTCTAGGCACATCTTACTGCAATGATTGCATGAACAGTGTATAGACAAAATTCATATCTTAGCATATCTACTAATCCATATCTTAGCGTATCTGTCACTGTAGACTTTATCTGACACGTTTCCTTAATTTTCTCCGTAATTCACGGGATCTTTGGAAGTATGTATAGATATTCTTTATATAATTAGAATATCATTCGACATTCGAAAATCATTTCATATCAAAAACCCTTTAACTGATCGTGAGAGATGGATCCTACACCTAGCTTGGATTCCATTAGTTCCGAAAGCGATTTCGAGATGTATATTGAAGCAGACTCCGAAGTCAATGAACCAGAAGTGCCTCAACCATTTAGTTATTTTTCTTTCTGGAGGAGATGGGGGTGGGTCCGAGACTTACTCACTCGATGGAGAAATGAAGAAGGCGAGCCCTACCGCGAACCAAACTTACCTCCTAACATCGGAGAAAACGATGTACTCACCGGTGAACCTATGCGCAACACTGTATTCACCCTTCTTGCTAAAGTTTTCCACCTCGAAGGTCGCGTTACTGCAATCTCAGAAAATATTCAACCTCTACTTCCGAATTCCAACCGAAGGAGAATATTAGAAGAAGTTAGGGAACTTCGAATTGATAATCAAGATCTATCGAATCAGATGAGTGGATGGATAGAAATGATAGAGAGTAGGATAGAAAACCTGATAAGAATCGTGCGTGATTTACAAACTATATTTACTACACCAACATCATCATCAACCTCAGCACCAACAACACTTGTAGCACCGACAGCAACAGTACCACCATCAGCAGCACCAGTAGCATAACCAGTACCAACCACAACAACATCCTCACACGTCTCAACTTCGCAATCTATACCTCAAGCATAATCATCGTTCTACAAATCGTTCTAGATAAACTATCTTCGTCTTTCATGGCGATTATGTAATCTCTAATGTTTTAGAGATTATGTACTCTAGTTCTAGCCGTAAATCTGATGAGTTTAATATCACATTGACTCATTAAATCCATGATTACGTCTGAAGAAAATATATATGTATATATGTTTTCATAGAGATTGTAATTAAAATTTTTATTGTACAAACGGTTAATGGTGAAAATATTTTAACGAGTAGGTAATACCCTAGGAATATTCAGATTTTACATTAATAAGTTACAATGTACATTCTTCGAAGCTGATTCAACCGTCATTTACTATCCTACTTACATCCATCGATATACAAACCCGTTCACCACAGAATAACCATATTCATCCAATTTCATATTTGAATTTTGATTTATCAGAATCCAACAAGTGGCATAATGAAGAAAACATTTGACAAAATAAAATTTGTTAGAAACAAACAAATTAACTTTGAGGAATTTTGTTAAGAATTCATGCTAACTGTTCCTAGCTAACTGATTACATTTTATTTATCGCAGTTTATTTAACGCAATTTAATTATCGCAATTTACATTCTTGCAATTTTATTTATCGTCATTTAATTTCTGTTATTTATTTTACGCACTTTATTTATCGTTATTTAATTTTTGTTATTTATTTTACGCACTTTAAATATCGGGACACGTATACAAGGTTTTGACATATCATATCGATGCATCTATATATATTATTTGGAATAACCATAGACACTCTATATGCAGTAATGCTGGAGTTAGCTATACAGGGTTGAGGTTGATTCTACAATAATATATATACTTTGAGTTGTGATCGAGTCTGAGACATGTACACGGATCACGATACGTATTAATTAATTCGAATATTATAAATTAAACTATATATGAATTATTGGACTGTTAACTATAGACTATCGGTAGTGGACTAAAAACATTGGACAATTAAAATAAATTAAAATATTGATTATAACATATGAAACTAAACATTTCTTCAAGTTTGCCACTTGATTTCATCTTAAACCTCATTTGTATTTTGACGATTACAATCCACGTTCAAACCTTTCATGATTCTTGAAAACACCTTAATCGAGAGGATGAACCAAGTACACTTCATCTACGTAAGAAAAGATTGATGCATATAGTTATGCACTTAAAAACTGTTGGAACCTGAGTAAACGTTTAACACGTATCTGTGCTAATTCCTTTAGTATTATTATTATCAAAAATAACTTGATAATTCCTTTTAAATTAGCAAATTTTGTCACAGCTCTAGCAAGTCAACTTCGACTTTTCGTTCGAAACAACCTTATTATCAGCTTGATTTATATGCATGCTCTTTTATTGTTACCAGAGAACCTTTTATATTCCTCCATATTACCAGCAGATGTACCAGCAATCTCGTCGCTCCTTGGTTTAAGTCTCTCCGATAAATCACTATATTTATCTATTGAAGTCTCATCATGTACTCATCTGCATTTTGTAACAAGAATTGCCATATCAATTACCGGGAATCAGCAAATCTGTATTTTGAGTCTCGCAACGTTTCCACATCAACAGTTATATGTATCCATATAATATTTATCCCTTAGAACTATGGTCTTCCATTCTGAAATTCTGAAAAGCACCCAGTCTGTGAATTAAATTTGGAAAGCTGAATACAGTAGCAAAAACTGTACACGACCTTAACCGTCAAAAGTTTGATGATAAAGAATGGAGTATTGGAAACACTCAATAGAAAATTTGTACCAAAAAGCGGATTATGAAAAACTATGAAGGAAGCCGTGGACAAATCACAAAGAATAAGTTTGACTTCAAAGAATCCAAATGATTCAATGCCTGCTAAAGTCTTTAGCGAATATCTTGCTCCTTACTCTAAACCCTTGAGGACAATAGTTTCTATCATTCTCTGATCTTAGATATTCCGCGGTATTATCTTATCTTTCATTATAAATATCCTCGATATTTCTGAATATATTTTCATAACTAATCTTATCTGAAATTATTAATCTCTTCGTGCTATCAGTGTTACATCATATAGAAACTGTTAGTTTCTATATTCTGTAAACTTTCAAGCTTAAAATATGAATGTTATTGAAGTAATGTTGGGAACTGATGCATGAGTTAGTATAATATAATGACACTTGATCAACGTGATTATATTACAGTAAGTCATGCTGAGTTTCTAATGGAACGTGATGATTCACAGAACATACCGTCATCATGTGCCATGTTACACGACTCTTGTATTCTATTTAAACCTCTAAAATATCAAGAAAATATTTCTTGATGATTCGTTCTTTTCCAGGGTATTCTGGTAATTTAACTAATCAAGATCGTGCCATTTTCATTCCCTTCTTAGAACATTAACAATGTTTATTCTGAAATTTATATCTGCGAATTCTGGACCATTACAAGAGATGCCTAACCGCAAGAAGAAGAAACGAAGGGACAAAGCTCCGAAATAGAAATTGGAGTATAAATCGCAGCAAATATGAGGGAGTATTAACAGTGGATGACAATGATTATAGGAAACAGAAATATGGACATTGAAATATAAGGGGAGATATAAAACCTAACAACAACGCAGGTTACAAACCATGGATATTAATATGAATAGCAACATGAAGACACGGTAGGATTAAGAATAGTATCATTCCAAGGTAATAGTAGAAGTAAACAGATTCTTCTGGTGGAAGATTGAAAAGAAAGATGACAGAAATGATAATTAGGAAAATATCAAGGATTAGAATTAGATTAAGTATTTTCAAACTCTTTGGAAATGTGAATTAAGAAAGAAATTATTAAAGTGGTGAAAATTAATGGAACGGAAAGGTTAAATTTATACTGGAAATATCAGACAAAGCAATCGAGGCAGATGATAGCATTTAATTAAAGAGATCATAATTTCCTTATCTACCGATGAATCAAATCTTATATCTATACGAAGATTTTCTTTAAATCCCTTAAATTCCAGAAATTCAACCCTGACTCTGTCAAAAGATAAGATGCTCCTTATTTTCTAAATTCAACCATGACTAGTCAAAAGTTATAATGAATCATGTCTTTCTCATTTCACTATTTAGTGATAGCTTCACTCGTACTCTTCAAGTAATCGAAATATCTTATCTATATTACTCAACAGTAATAAAACTCTATTTATCAGCTCATATTCATCAGGAAAACATTTTTATTATTACCCATGACGACCTCACTCAAATTTCAAGACGAAATTTCTTTAACGGGTAGGTACTGTGACGACCCAGAAATTTCCGACGAAATTTAAACTTCAATCTTTATATGTTTCCGACACGATAAGCAAAGTATATAAAGTTGAGTCTCGAAAACCTTGGAACAGTTACATGAATGCAATTGCCCTTTTGACCATTTCCGACGATTCACGAACAATTGTTTGTAAATAAATATGTAAATATAAATATAATTATAAGTATATATATATATATATATATATATATATATATATATATATATATATATATATATATATATATATTAGGAATCTATATATGACTTTTATGAAATATATATAAAAGATAAAATTTAACTATGATATATAAAATTACAGATATAGTATATTGATAAATACTGTTATAGGTTTTATAAATACGTAAACAGAATATATATAAATATATACCTATATATTGTCACATAGCGTATAGATATAAAGATAATTACGTTCTGTTTTGCATCACTGTCATGATGAATGAAGTCTTGCTTTATGACCTCAATCCAGTACAATTCACAGTTCATTCACAGACCAATCCAAAAATATGTTAGATTTAGCATATCTATTTTAAACTTTTATCTACCAAATACATTATACGCGTACTTGATGTCTGCCATTTACCAATATCTATATCTAAAAGATCTCTTATTTCATATATACATAACATATATGTATATCCTTAGGAAATTCAAATATCAACGAAAATGAAACCATCACTACCGAATCATTCTTGCTTCAGTTATTGCTATATGAAGATCACTTGAATCCTCATTGAACCATCACAACCCTACACCTTCACAATCACTACCGCAACTGTCCATCATATGTTTCAACATCTCACTATTATTGTGCGTTAGTTAACAAACTGAAACCCGAGTTCTTTCTTTTCATTCGTGTAGCCACAACCCACTCAACACTCAACCATCATCCAATCTATTGTTTGCTACCATCTTTAAACACATCATCGATCAACTTGTATTCTGTGAAACCTAAACCAAACCAACCATGACCATTACCATCACAACTACACCATCCTAACACAACAACAAACCTTCGACCCAACAATCGGTTCATCACCACTCTTGTATCTTTCTTGTCAATGCTAGACCACCATCAAGATCATCTCCGTAAACCTCACCACAAACCACCATCCACCTACGGTACCAACCACCACCATCTCCCCGTCTCTCTCTACATTCTTGATCAAGAACTATCACTGCAACCATCCAACACCATTACACCAATCATTTATCTCACTCTCTTCCTTCTTTTTTTCTTTTGTTGCCACACCCACAAAAATCAACCACCTCTCATCTCCTTTTCTTCCTTCTATCACCAATGACTACAGCCACCCAAGAACCATATTTTTTTTGCTGTCGTTCTATGAAGAAAAGAACCAAACATGTGGTCATTTAGTTTGTTTATACCAAGTTGCCATTATAAAAGCTACCACTTTTTCTTGTGGCCGACAAGTACCTCATGGATTACACCACTTGGAGATTTAAGAAAAAGTAACCACTTTACAGTTTTATATTTTTTTTTACAACACCCATCGGTTTATTATAATTGAACCACTTGCTTTAACCGATATTGTATACTTGGGGCCATCGAAGTTGAATTAATTACACCAATTGTTAAAGTAGTGGGATCCTAATCGAACAACTTTCCACGTAATTCATGAGATCCAATTTCGTTCAAATTAATTTTAATCACCAACATTAAAAGGACTACCGCACGTTTTATTTCGCCTTATTCAATCGGGCTTGAGCATTTTACTCTTGGGCTGGATTTAAGTGTAACTTGGGCCGAAACTTGTTTATTTGTTTGGTCCAAGAGTCAAGTTGTCCCTGCTACTGGGTGATGATACAAATTATCGAAATCAAGTGACTACTACTTCTGTTATTTTATGTTCACAATTACAGTCACCATGAAATACTACTACTACTCGATATTCTATTGCTATTCGATGCTTGCTGTTCCGTTTTAATTGTGAACGAAGGGAGTAAAGAAAGTAATAGCGACACTGATGAAAATATAAGTAAGATGATGATGACAAACGAGTGAAGAGATGATGTTAAGTGGTGATAATCACGATTATGATCGTGGTTATGATAGGTGATGGTTCAATGATTATGGCATGATAAATAAATGATGATGATATAATTATGATAATAATACATGGTTAAGTTTTGATGTTTATGATCAAAATAAGGAAGTGAAAAAGATGATGATGATATTGAATCTTGATAAAGAGGAGTTAAATGGGTTTTGTTAAAGAAAAAAAAAGAAGAAAAAGGGAAACAATTCGATAGGTTATATATATTAATTACAGAGTTTAAACAGATAAGTTGATATAGCATGATGGTTGAGGAGTGTTTGTGTGAGCGGGAGGTGGCGGGTTCGAGTCCCGGCTTGGGCGGTTTGATATTTTTTTTGAAGCTTTTAAGGTAGTAACTATTTTTATTATTATTATTATTATTATTATTATTATTATTATTATTATTATTATTATTATTATTATTATTATTATTATTATTATTATTATTATTTAAATTATGGATATTTTTATTATTTTCATTATTAATATCATTATTAGTACTATTTTTAACATTATAATTATTATCATTATTAAATGTTATTATTATAAAATATTAATTAAACTACATATGATGAATAAAAATGTTTTAATATAATCATATATATATATATATATATATATATATATATATATTAATTATTTACCTAATGTATATAAAATAGTTATAACTAATTTATTTATTAACATTACATACAAAGTATTAAGTATATATATATATATATATATATATATATATATATATATATATATATATATATATATATATATATATATATATATATATACTTGCTTAACTGCTATTATAAGTTTTAATATATATAAATGATATAGGTTTGTGAATTCGAGGCCAACCCTGCATTGTTGAATATAGTCATATGTATTTTTACTACAAAATACACTAGGTGAGTTTTATTTGCTCCCTTTTTAAATGCTTTTTCAATATATATTTTTGGGACTGAGAATACATGCGCTGCTTTTATAATTAATTTACGAAATAGACACAAGTAAATGAAACTACATTCTATGGCTGGATTATTAAACCGAATATGCCCCTTTTTAGTCTGGTAATCTAAGAATTAGGGAACAGACACCCTAATTGACGCGAATCCTTAAGATAGATCTATCGGGCCCAACAAGCCCCATCCAAAGTGCCGGATGCTTTAGTACTTCGAAATTTATATCATGTCCGAAGGAGGATCCCGGAATGATGGGGATATTCTTATATGCATATTGTGAATGTCGATTACCAGGTGTTCAATCCATATGAATGATTATTATTTTTTGTCTCTATGTATGGGACGTATATTTATGAGAACTGAAAATGAAATCTTATGGTCTATTAAAATGATGGAAATGATTATTTATGTTAAACTAATGAACTCACCAACCTTTAGGTTGATACTTGAAAGCATGTTTATTCTCATGTACGAAAGAAATCTTCCGCTGTGCATTTGATCATTTTAAAGATATTACTTGGAGTTATTCATGACATATTTCAAAAGACGTTGCATTCGAGTCGTTGAGTTCATCAAGATTATTATTAAGTCTATTATAGTTGGATATATTATGAAATGGTATGCGTGTCGTCAACTTTCGATGTAAAGCAAGTTTGTCTTTTAAAAACGAATACAATGTTTGTAAAATGTATCATATAGAGGTCAAGTACCTCGCGATGTAATCAACTAGTGTGAATCGTTTGTAATCGATATGGACTTCGTCCAGATGGATTAGGACGGGTCTCTACAATTAAATCCAAGGTATATTGGACCATTCAAGATTATTGATCGTGTCGGACCAGTAGCTTACCGACTTGAGTTATCTCAACAACTCGCGGCTGTACATAACACTTTCCACGTCTCGAATTTGAAGAAATGTTTTGCTAAAGAAGATCTCACTATTCCATTAGACGAAATTTAAATCAACGAAAAACTTCAATTCATCGAGGAAGCCGTCGAAATAATGGATCGTGAGGTTACAAGACTTAAGCAAAACAAGATACCAATTATTAAGGTTTGATGGAATGCTCGTAGAGGACCCGAGTTCACCTGGGAATGAGAAGATCAGATGAAGAAGAAATACCCGCACTTATTTCCAGAAGATACGACAACACCTCCAACTGCTTAAAATTTCGGGACGAAATTTATTTAACGGGTAGGTACTGTAGTGACCTGAACTTTTCCATGTTTATATATATTAAATGAAATTGATTTTTACATGATTAAATGTTTCCAACATGTTAAGCAATCAAACTTGTTAAGACTTGATTATTTGAAATGAGTTTCATGTAGACAATTGACCACCCAAGTTGAACGGCGATTCACGAACGTTAAAACTTGTAAAAATGACATGACGATATATATATATGGATATACATATAGTTAACATGAGATTATGATAAGTGAGTATCTCCATAAGTATATTAACAATGAGTTATATACATAAAAACAAGACTACTAACTTAAGGATTTCGAAACGAGACATATATGTAACGATTATCATTGTAATGAAATTTAAATGTATATATATCATATTAAGATATATTAATATATCATAATATCATGATAAGATAATAATTTAACATCTCATAAGATATAATAAACAATGGGTTAACAACACTAAATGAGATTGTTAACTTAAAGGTTTCAAAACAACACTTACATGTAACGACTAACGATGACTTAACGACTCAGTTAAAATGTATATACATGTAGTGTATTTAGATGTATTAATATACTTTTGGAAGACTTCAAGACATATATCAAAACACTAATACTTAATGAAAATGGGTACAGTTACATTCCCATTCTTTTTTCCTCAAGAATTCTAGTCGTGTTCATACCCGTATTATACACAGCTTCTAGACGTACTTACTGTGGGTATATACCAATAGGAACTAGCATGGGATTCCACTCTTGATTATTTCATGTATGACTAATCAATTTTAACTTCTACCATGAACTAGTCAACTAACTAGAACTCCTTTTAACCCCACTCACCACTCACCACTTACCACTCATCATTCACTCCATTTCACTTCCAATTCTCTTTCTAATTCTCTCTCAACACATACACACACTTATGAACGAATTTTTCCAGTAGCTAGTCATCATCTTCATCAAAAATTACTTCAAGAATCCAGCTATAATCATCTTAGGAAGAACACTTCAAGAACACTTCGAAAATCCTTTCAAGTTTACTAGTTTACATCCAAGCTTTCTAATCCATTCCAAGTAATCATCTAAGATCAAGAAACCTTTGTTATTTACTGTAGGTTATCTTTCTTATTCAAGTTAATAATCATATTCAAACTTTGATTCAATTTCTATAACTATAAACTATCTTAATTCGAGTAAAAATCTTACTTGAACTTGTTTTTGTGTCATGATCCTACTTCAAGAACTTTCAAGCCATCCAAGATCCTTTGAAGCTAGATCATTTCTTGTTACTTCCATTAGGTTTACCTACTAAACTTAAGGTAGTAATGATGTTCATAACATCATTGTAAGATCCTGTTTTCTTTTGGTTTGGACGCCGTCCAAAAATCTGGGACGCCGTCCCATTATGAAGTCCTAGACGCTGTCCAAAAATAGGGGACGCCGTCCCATTTTGAAGGCCTAGACGCCGTCCAGAAATCTGGACGCCGTCCAGATGGTCTGACAAGCCAGCCTTTGTATTTTTAGTTATTTAGTTGGGCAATTTGGTAATTTCACATGTATGGACGACTTAAGGGCCTTAGGATCAGTTTGGTGAGCTCATTACTTCATTTCTCAACCACCAAACATCATCCATTCATTCTAGAGAGAGAGGGGGTGGTTAAGTGTGAGAAAGCTTAAATCGGGGAAGAAGAAGCTCATTTCGGGTTAGAACTCGGGAGTTAAAGTTGTTCATCTCCTCCTTAGCTACGTTTTGATTGTTGTGGTAAGCCCTAAACTTGATTACCTAATTTTAATGTGTTTAAGGGTTAGGGTTTGGGTTAGCATTGCACATAAAACCCATTTGTGAGTAATTTGGGGTTTTTGGGTAAGTTTGGGTCATGAAGGCCCAAATGGTGGCTAACTTAGGGTTTTGAAAGGGTAAATGGGTCTTAAAGGCCTAGCATATCACTAGTACACTAATAGTTAATGTTAGTGGGTGTCATTTGGGTTGTGGGTGACCCAAATGGGTGTGTTGACCTTGAAATGGGTCAAATGGGTCTTTGATGACCTAGGTTGTCTTGCATGTATGAAAACGAGTTAACTTTGTGGTTAAAAGTGTGTTAAGACCTTATTTGGCTAAAGTTAGGGTTTTTGGTGAAGTTAACCCATTATTAGGGTTAAAGGTGCAAAAGGGGTCGGGATTGCACTTAGGGTCAAAAGACTCTAGATTGTTGAGTGAGTTGTTTGACCGACTTGAGTTGTGAATTGATTATGTGCTAAAATGTAATAGGTACGTTACATTGACGTTGCAAGTTCGGTTATCTTTCACGAAGACTCTAAGGTGAGTGGAGTAATTATACGTATGTGTATATGACGTATTTATTTGTGGGTGTTATGGTATGAACCATCGAGCCGGTAGTGCCATAACATGTGTGTTATCGAGTGTGAACCACGAGCCGGTAGCACTATAAACTAATATGTGAACCACGAACCGGTAGCATCGAGTGTGAACCACGAGCCGGTAGCACTATAAACTAAGATGTAAACCACGAGCCGGTAGCATCGAGTGTGAACCACGAGCCGGTAGCACTATAAACGAGTATGACTCAAAAGCGTATGGTGTGAACCACAAGCCGGTAGCACCATAGCGATATTGGTTAACCATATTGAGATTGTGGATTGTTTAGCATATTCTTTAAATATATTGTGTTGAGTATATGCTAATGCGGTTTTGTTATAATGTGCAACTTGTTAAGTATTTCGGGTATGATGTTATGCTAATTTGAGTTTCAAGTTCGTACAAGGTATTCGGTAATTGTGATTGCAAATAGATGGGTTATATATATGTATGTATAATTATTGCATTCACTAAGCTTTGCTTACCCTCTCGTTGTTTACTTTTTTATAGGCTCGGGCGTTGACAAGGGTAAGAGCGTTCAATTGGATTAGTGATCTCCCGCTTGTTTCTTTAGGGGATGCTTTTGGGTGTTAGCTTTTGGAGTTCGATCGAGATTGGGTAGTTTAACCGCAAACACCGTGCTCTAGTGTCGTTTGGAACTTAAACTTATATTTGGTCGAAACTTTTATTTTTGAACGAAACTCGTAAAATGGGCGATGTGGGCCCGTTGATGTAAAACTTGATTTGATGATGAAAATCTCTTAGTTTCATTTATATTGACTTGTGATAAAAAGGTTTTCATTTGAAAGTGTCGGGAAGCGGGTTTTCCGCTCGTGTGAGTTGGACCCGTGATCAGTGGCTGGAAGGCCATTGGGACACCGTCCCAATTCCTTGGACGCCGTCCCAGTTGCTTGAGATGGACGCCGTCCCAAAACTCTGGACGCCGTCCCACCCTTCTGAGCTGGATGCCGTCCAGGATTCTGGACGCCGTCCAGATGCACTGACATACAAAAATTTTTTTTTGGTACGCGTTTTGAGTTTATGAAGTCGGGTTGTTACAAGTGGTATCAGAGCATGGTCTAAGGGATTTAGGCGACTTGAGATAGGTGCCTAGACTTAGACTTTATTGTGTGAACGCCTTATGCGGGACTTGTAGGACTTTGGGTCTAATCGGGAATTGTTAGTGCTTTGGTTTATGAGAATTAACCTTGTGCTAATTGTTTTGTGTTGTGTTTAGCAATCATCAAGCAAGACGGACGTTGTACTAGCAAGTGAATGCGATGTGCTCGCGTAACAACGAGTAATTACCGTTGTTACGGGTGCAAATCGTGTTAAACAAGCAATGTACGACGATTGTTGAGCGAGATGGAGTAGTGTGGCATATATGTATATACATGTGTAATTTGTCCTTTCGTTTTTATGGTTTAACCTACTTCGTTTTATAGAATGAAGACGAGAAACGGACCCGATCATGATAACGGAAGTACAAGTGAGGACGCCGAGTTTTCGGCCAAGGTTGAGGCCGTCTTTAAAAAGTTAAAAGCGGATTTTCTTACGGACGTCCGAAAAGTCTTCCAAGATTCGGTCGATGGGCAAGTGACCGATTTGATAAATGAACGAATGAAGGCCACTATCGAAGAGGCCCTTGATGCTAGAAATATTTATCCTCGTGGTGAAGGAGGTGAAGGAAGGCGGGACTTCCACTACAAGAACTTCAAGGATGCTCAACCCCCGATGTTTAATGGGGTGCGAGATCCCTTGAAAAGTACATGTTGGATCTCCGATATTGAGGGAGCTTTCCGTACCTCGGAATGTCCTCCCGAGAAGAAGGCGAGGTATGGCTCTAGCATGCTACGAGAAGAGGCTAAGTTATGGTGGGATGATAAAATCAACTTGTATGGTGAGGAACAATGTATGGGCTTGACGTGGGAAGAATTTAAGAAGGAGTTTTTCAAGGAATACCGAACTTCTTCCGATCTCGATAGAATCCGGGACGAGTTGCACCATTTGCAACAAGGTTCAATGGACTTAGTTACTCTTAAGTCTACCTTCTTGGCAAAGACTCGTTTTTGCCCGGAGTATGTTGGTGATGATCACAAGCTAATGAAGGATTTCTACCGTACTTTAAATGATGAGTACAAGGGTAAGATTAGTCGGGGTATGGCTAAGTCTTTTGACGAATTATTTGAATTTGCTCGGGGTTTTGAGCCAGAGGTGCCAAGAAAGAGCGATTTTACTTTTTCAAAGAGGAAGTTTGAGGGTTCAAGTCATTCGAACTTCTCAAACAAAAAGTCCAAGAAAGGCTCCGAAAGCTTTAATAGTGTGAAGAAGGGTGCTTCCGGGGGTTTCGGGCCCACGTGTTATAATTGTAATCAAAGAGGACACATGGCCCGTGATTGCACCAAGGCATTGACCAAAATCACTTGCTTTAATTGTGGTAAAGCGGGGCATAAGAGGCCGGAATGTCCCGATTTGAATAATGATAATGTTAAACGGTTAGAGAAAGCGGCGGGTACGGCTAGGGGTCGCAACTATTTGATGACCAATGATGAAGCCAAACAATCGCACGAAGTTGTCTCAGGTACTTACATGGTTAATTCTAATCCGGCAAGGATTCTTTTCGATAGCGGTGCAAATTTGTCGTTTGTGTCTCCTAAATTTGTGCCTAAACTTAATAGACCGTTAGCTAAGTTAAGTCGTCCGATAGAAGTCGAAATCGGACGGCAAGACGGTGTTAGTGGTTGATGTGTGTGAAAATTGTGATGTTGTTTTTGGTGCCGAAACCTTTAAAATTGATCTTATTCAAATGACCTTGGGCGACTTTGATATTGTCGTTGGTATGGATTGGCTCGATCGTTATAGAGCCGATATTGCATGCCATGATAAGTTTATTCGTGTGAAGACCCTAAGTGGGGGAGAGTTAATTATTCATGGTGATAAGCGAAGGAGACCGGTGCCGATATGCACTTTTGCACGGGCACGTGGTTTTGTTGTTAGTGGTGGCATGGCTTTCCTTGCTCATGTTGTTGGTACTCGTAATGAGCCACCACCTATTCGTGAAATTCCGGTTGTTAGTGAATTCGAAGACGTTTTTCCGGACGAATTACTGGGTGTTCCGGCGGAAAGACAAGTTGAGTTTCGTATTGAGTTGGTTCCGGGAGCTACTCCCATTGCTAAAACTCCTTATCGTTTAGCACCAACGGAAATGCAAGAGTTGTTAAATCAAACCCAAGAGTTGCTCGAGAAGGGTTTTATTAGACCGAGTGCTTCGCCATGGGGCGCTCCGGTGTTATTTGTGAAGAAGAAAGATGGTAGTATGCGTATGTGCATTGATTACCGTGAGTTGAATAAAGTGACGATCAAGAATCGTTATCCATTACCAAGGATTGACGATTTATTTGATCAACTTCAAGGTGCAACGTATTTCTCTAAGATCGACCTACGGTCCGGCTATCACCAAATGCGGGTCCGTGAGGAAGACATAGAGAAAATGGCTTTTCGAACGCGTTACGGGCATTATGAGTTTGTAGTTATGCCCTTTGGTCTTACGAATGCACCGGCGGCATTCATGGAACTTATGAACCGGGTGTGCCAACCTATGTTGGACAAGTCGGTAATAGTGTTCATTGACGACATACTAGTCTACTCGAAAAGTATGAACGAACATGAACGTCATTTGCGTGAAGTATTGAAGACGCTACGAAAGGAGAAGTTGTATGCAAAGTTCTCCAAATGTGAATTTTGGCTAAGGGAAGTTCAATTCCTTGGTCATATTGTGAAAGAAAATGGTATTCAAGTAGATCCGGGAAAGATCGAGACGGTGAAGAGTTGGGAACGACCGACTACGCCTACGGAAATCCGAAGTTTTCTCGGATTGGCCGGTTATTATCGTCGGTTTATCCAAGATTTTTCTAAGATCGCTTCTTCATTGACGAAATTGACAAGGAAGAATGCGAGATTTATTTGGGAGAACGAGCAAGAAATTGCTTTTCAATTGTTAAAAGAGAAGTTGTGTCAAGCTCCGGTGTTAGTGTTACCGGAAGGTGTTGAAGACATGGTGGTTTATTGTGATGCTTCCTTAAATGGTCTCGGGTGTGTTCTAATGCAAAGAGGTAAAGTCATCTCTTATGTCTCTCGACAATTAAAGGAACATGAAACGAGATATCCGACTCATGATCTTGAGTTGGCGGCGGTTGTGCATGCGTTGAAAATTTGGCGCCATTACTTGTATGGTGTCAAGTGTACGATTTATTCGGATCATAAGAGTTTGAAACATCTCTTTAATCAACGAGATTTGAATTATCGCCAACGTAGGTGGATGGATGTGGTGAAAGATTATGATTGTGAGATACTTTATCATCCGGGTAAGGCGAATGTTGTCGCGGATGCGTTGAGTCGAAAGAGTCAACATCCGGCGATAAAAGTGGGATCGTTACGTTTGATTATTTCCAACGATTTTCTTGAAAGGCTTGGCGAGATTCAAATAGAGGCTTACGTTCACAACAAGCATGCGGAACAAATCGTGGGCCAATCGGAGTTCATTACTATGGGCTCGCGTGGTTTGTTGTCCTTTCAAGGAAGGGTGTGGGTGCCTAATATGGGTGATTACCGACGGGTGCTACTTGATGAAGCACATAAGTCAAAATATTCCATTCATCCGGGCGCGACAAAAATGTATCATGACTTAAAGAAAGATTATTGGTGGCCGGGCATGAAACGTGATGTTGTGAAGTATGTTGAGCAATGTGTCACGTGTTTACAAGTAAAAGCCGAACACCAAAAGCCGTATGGTAAGTTGCAACCGTTAGAAATCCCGAAATGGAAATGGGAGCACATTACCATGGATTTCATTACAAAGTTACCTAAAACGGCGAGAACCCAATTCGATTCGATTTGGGTTATAGTTGACCGATTGACAAAAAGCACTTTGTTTCTTCCCATTAAAGAAGCGATATCGTCAGAGACCTTGGCTAAGTTGTTTATCAAGGAAGTGGTCTCGCAACATGGGGTTCCTATATCTATTATTTTCGATCAAGATACCCGTTTTACATCTCGGTTTTGGGAAAAGTTTCATGAAGATATGGGTACGCAATTGAAGTTGAGCACCGCGTATCATCCTCAAACAGACGGTCAAACCGAACGTACAAATCAAACTTTGGAAGATATGTTACGGGCGTGCATCATTGACTTTGGTGGTAGTTGGGATGAGCATTTGCCTTTGGTGGAATTCTCGTACAATAATAGTTATCATACTAGTATCAGGATGCCACCTTACGAAATGCTTTATGGGCGTAGGTGTCGAACTCCCGTTTGTTGAGGAGAAGTGGGTCAAAGAGAGATCGGGAGTACCGATTTGGTTTTAGAGACCAATAGCAAGATCGATTTGATTCGGGAACATTTGAAAAAGGCTCAAGATAGGCAAAAGTCGTATGCCGATAGACGTAGGCGATTGATTGAGTTCCAAGAAGGCGATATGGTGATGCTTAAGGTTTCGCCATGGAAGGGTATTATTCGATTTCAAAAACGGGGAAAGTTAGCTCCTCGGTTTATTGGGCCGTTCAAGGTTTCAGCTCGTGTTGGTGAAGTTGCATATCGATTGGAATTACCCGAAGAGCTTGCGGGAATCCATAATACATTTCATGTTTCCCACCTCCGTAAGTGTCTTGCGGATGATTCCTCATGGATGCCTTTAGACGAGATCGAGCTAAACAACAAGTTAGAATATGTCGAGGAACCGATTGCTATCCTTGACGAAAAGGTGAAAATGTTGAGGAATAAAGAGGTGAGAACTTTCAAGGTTCAATGGCGGTGAAGTAAAGGTTCCGAGTTTACTTGGGAGCCCGAGGAGTTTGTCTTGGTTTATCTTCCTGCTTGTCATGCGGCGTGGATTGCGAGGTCGCAATCCGGTTCAAGTGGGGGAGAGTTGTAAGATCCTGTTTTCTTTTGGTTTGGACGCCGTCCAAAAATCTGGGACGCCGTCCCATTATGAAGTCCTGGACGCCGTCCAAAAATAGGGGACGCCGTCCCATTTTGAAGGCCTGGACGCCGTCCAGAAATCTGGACGCCGTCCAGATGGTCTGACAAGCCAGCTTTTGTATTTTTAGTTATTTAGTTGGGCAATTTGGTAATTTCACATGTATGGACGACTTAAGGGCCTTAGGATCAGTTTGGTGAGCTCATTACTTCATTTCTCAACCACCAAACATCATCCATTCATTCTAGAGAGATGGGGGTGGTTAAGTGTGAGAAAGCTTAAATCGGGGAAGAAGAAGCTCATTTCGGGTTAGAACTCGGGAGTTAAAGTTGTTTATCTCCTCCTTAGCTATGTTTTGATTGTTGTGGTAAGCCCTAAACTTGATTACCTAAGTTTAATGTGTTTAAGGGTTAGGGTTTGGGTTAGTATTGCACATAAAACCCATTTGTGAGTAATTTGGGGTTTTTGGGTAAGTTTGGGTCATGAAGACCCAAATGGTGGCTAACCTAGGGTTTTGAAAGGGTAAATGGGTCTTAAAGGCCTAGCAAATCACTAGTACACTAATAGTTAATGTTAGTGGGTGTCATTTGGGTTGTGGGTGACCCAAATGGGTGTGTTGACCTTGAAATGGGTCAAATGGGTCTTTGATGACCTAGGTTGTCTTGCATGTATGAAAACGAGTTAACTTTGTGGTTAAAAGTGTGTTAAGACCTTATTTGGATAAAGTTAGGGTTTTTGGTGAAGTTAACCCATTATTAGGGTTAAAGGTGCAAAAGGGGTCGGGATTGCACTTAGGGTCAAAAGACTCTAGATTGTTGAGTGAGTTGCTTGACCGACTTGAGTTGTGAATTGATTATGTGCTAAAATGTAATAGGTACATTACATTGACGTTGCAAGTTCGGTTATCTTTCACGAAGACTCTAAGGTGAGTGGAGTAATTATACGTATGTGTATATGACGTATTTATTTGTGGGTGTTATGGTATGAACCATCGAGCCGGTAGTGCCATAACATGTGTGTGATCGAGTGTGAACCACGATCCGGTAGCACTATAAACTAAGATGTGAACCACGAGCCGGTAGCATCGAGTGTGAACCACGAGCCGGTAGCACTATAAACTAAGATGTGAACCACGAGCCGGTAGCATCGAGTGTGAACCATGAGCCGGTAGCACTATAAACGAGTATGACTCAAAAGCGTATGGTGTGAACCACGAGCCGGTAGCACCATAGCGATATTGGTTAACCATATTGAGATTGTGGATTGTTTAGAATATTGTTTAAATATATTGTGTTGAGTATATGCTAATGCGGTTTTGTGATAATGTGCGACTTGTTAAGTATTTCGGGTATGATGTTATGCTAATTTGAGTTTCAAGTTCGTACAAGGTATTCGGTAATTGTGATTGCAAATAGATGGGTTATATATATGTATGTATAATTATTGCATTCACTAAGCTTTGCTTACCCTCTCGTTGTTTACTTTTTTATAGGCTCGGGCGTTGACAAGGGTAAGAGCGTTCAATTAGATTAGTGATCTCCCGCTTGTTTCGTTAGGGGATGCTTTTGGGTATTAGCTTTTGGAGTTCGACCGAGATTGGGTAGTTTAACCCTAAACACCATGCTCTAGTGTCGTTTGGAACTTAAACTTATATTTGGTCGAAACTTTTATTTTTGAACGAAACTCGTAAAATGGGCGATGTGGGCCCGTTGATGTAAAACTTGATTTGATGATGAAAATCTCTTAGTTTCATTTATATTGACTTGTGATAAAAAGGTTTTCGTTTGAAAGTGTCGGGAAGCGGGTTTTCCGCTCGTGTGAGTTGGACCCGTGATCAGTGGCTGGAAGGCCATTGGGACGCCGTCCCAATTCCTTGGACGCCGTCCCAGTTGGTTAAGCTGGACGCCGTCCCAAAACTCTGGACGCCGTCCCAAAACTCTGGACGCCGTCCCACCCTTCTGAGCTGGACGCCGTCCAGGATTCTGGACGCCGTCCAGATGCACTGACATACAAAATTTTTTTTTTGGTACGCGTTTTGAGTTTATGAAGTCGGGTTGTTACAATCATTCGATTCATACATATAAAACTATCTTATTCGAAGATTTAAACTTGTAATCATTAGAACATAGTAACACCGCGGGTTGTTTTGGGTTTGATAATTAAAAACTATGATAAACTTTGATTTAAAAGTTGTTCTTCTGGGAAAATGATTTTTCTTATGAACATGAAACTATATCCAAAATCATGGTTAAACTCAAAGTGGAAGTATGTTTTTCAAAATGTTCATCAAGACGTCGTTCTTTCGACTGAAATAACTACCTCTTACAAAAACAACTTGTAACTTATATTTCTGACTATAAACCTATAATTTTTCTGTATAGATTCATAAAATAGAGTTTAATATGAAACCATAGCAATTTGATTCACTCAAAACGGATTTAAAACGAAGAAGTTATGGGTAAAACAAAATTGGATATTTTTTGATTGTTGTAGCTACGGGAAATATTGTAACAATTCTATACAAATCATAACTTAACAAACTTATATTGTATTATTCATGTATTCTAATATATATTATGTAATCTTGGGATACCATAGACACGTATACAATATTTTGACATATCATATCGACCCATCTATATAATATATTTTGGAACAACCATAGACACTCTATATGCAATAATGTTGGAGTTAGCTATACAGGGTTGAGGTTGATTCCAAAATAATATATATAGTTTGAGTTGTGATCTAGCCGGAGGCTTGTATACACTGGGTCGTGAATTGATCAAAGATAATTTATATTTATTTCTGTACATCTAACTATGGACAACTAGTTGTAGGTTATTAACGAGGACAGCTGACTTAATAAGCTTAAAACATTATAACGTATTAAAAAATGTTGTAAATATATTTTGAGCATACTTTGATATATATGTACATATTTGTATAGGTTCGTGAATCGACCAGTGGCCAAGTCTTACTTCCCGGCGAAGTAAAAATCTGTGAAAGTGAGTTATAGTCCCACTTTTAAAATCTAATATTTTAGGATGAGAATACATGCAGTTTTATAAATGTTTTACGAAATAGACACAAGTAAATGAAACTACATTATATGGTTGAATGATCGAAGCCGAATATGCCCCTTTTGCTTGGTAACCTAAGAATTAGTAAACCGATCTACTAATTGACGCGAATCCTAAAGATAGATCTATTGGGCCTAACGAACCCCATCCAAAGTACCGGATGCTTTAGTACTTCGAATTCGTTTATATCATGTTCGAAGGATTTCCCGGAATGATAGGGGATATTCTTATATGCATCTTGTTAATGTCGGTTACCAGTTGTTAACAAGATGCATTAACCATATAATCATTCATATGGTGAACACCTGGTAACCGACATTAACAAGATGCATATAAGAATGTCCCCTATCATTACGGGAAATCATTCGGACATGACAGAAACAACATCGAAGTACTAAAGCATCCGGTACTTTGGATGGGGTACGTTAGGCCCAATAGATCTAACTTTAGGATTCGCGTCAATTAGTAGACTGGTTTACTAATTCTTAGGTTACCAAGTAAAAGGGCATATTCTACTTCGATCATTCAACCATATAATGTAGTTTCGATTACTTGTGTATATTTCATAAAATAGTTATAAAAGTTGCGCATGTATTCTCAGCCCAAAAATATAAAGGGTAAAAAGGCAAATGAAACTCACGATACTGTATTTTGTAGTAAAAATACAAACGACGACATTGAACAAGTGCAGGGTTGGCCTCGGATTCACGAACCTATATCATTGTATATAAGTTAAAATATATAATTGTAATCGA
This sequence comes from Rutidosis leptorrhynchoides, assembly GCF_046630445.1. Classification (NCBI taxonomy): domain Eukaryota; kingdom Viridiplantae; phylum Streptophyta; class Magnoliopsida; order Asterales; family Asteraceae; genus Rutidosis; species Rutidosis leptorrhynchoides. The sequence continues at coordinate 186,233,561 of NC_092340.1, read as the reverse complement.
ACAAGTTTATATATTATCTTAAATTATATATTATACTTATTAAGTTTGTATATATATTCAAAATGTTTAATATCTATATATTTAGTTATATATATATATATATATATATATATATATATATATATATATATATATATATATATATATATATATAAAATATCATTAGTTTGTTATATATAAGTATTTATATAAATATTGTTATTATGTTTGATATGTAGGTATATAAACTATTAATATAATTATAATATATGTATTAAGTATATTTTAGATAAAAATAGTTATTTATAACAAAATGATAGTTTTGATAATAATGATATACTAATAATAACTTTATTAATATCGATAATACTAATAACAATAACGATATTGTTAAAATTGATACTTATGTTAATAATAATAATAATAATAGTAAAACTAATAATTACAAAAATGATATTAATACTAATATTAGTGAAAAATAATAATAACTTGTATTGTTATTATAATAACAATAATAATAATCTTAATTGTGATTATAATACTTATATTAGAAATAACGATAATGATAATGCTCTTAGTTTGATTAATAATAACGATACTTCTAAAAATGTTGATAATAATGACAATATTAATGATACTAATAACAATTTGCATAATAATACTAATAATACTTTATAATTATACTTAGTGATAACTATAATGATATTAATATTAATTATATTATTGATAGTAATAATAATATAATTGTAGTGATAATAATGATAATATTAATAATAACGATTATAATACTTGTAATTGTGATAATAATAGTAACAATATTAATAATACTTTTAGTACTAGGGATAATAATAACACTAGTAACAATAATAATAATAATAACAACAATAATAATTATAATAATGAAACTGAAAATATAAAAGTGTATACCCTTTTTAACGCTTTTCCAAAAACAATTGCCCACAACGGGGCTCGAACCCAAGACCTCTCGCTCACTCGAACACACTATCAACCATCAAACCATTTATGATTTTTCTGATTTAAAACCTCACTTATATCTATATATCCGATATATCTATATATTTTTCATCTTCCTCCCTAGTAAATAAGTCGACCAGGAGCAATTTTTCAATCAAAAGCGAATTAAGGTTTAAGTTAACATTTATAATTGCAACTAAAACAATCAAGTGTTGTTGAATTGGGTTAACAAAACAAAATAAAAAAATAAAATCATACAGCAGCTTCGAAGAAAAAAATATATATATAAGAACTCAAATCTTGATTTTTAAATAGAGACCGATTTAGCTCCTGTTTCCTACATGAATTTGATCCCAAATCATTCCTAGAAATGTTCTAAATTATCAATTGATCCAAAAATTCCAACTACAATTCATATTTTACGAAAAACAGAAGGTTTGACTTTTTATTCAAAAACCTTTAACTCCAAAATTCGAAATCGATCGTAAAAATTAAGAACTGAAAACGTGCAGATAGATTAAACAAATGATTACTAACAAAACATCATTAATAGATTTTGAGATTAAACAAAAAATCGAAACTTGGCTTAAAATATAACGAACAGAGGATATCGTGGGTTCTTCTTAATTTCTGACTTTGTTTATGAATTGCAGATAGGTATAACCTATTAGGAACCGTATGATTGAAGTATGAACATGGGTTAGCCACAGGTTTGGCATATAATAAAAGTTGAAGTCGACAGGTTTTTTGGGAGAAGGAGCAGAGAAAAACGAAAAGAAGAAGAAGAAGAAGAAAAAAATAGATGAAAGGGATGGTTACAGAATGTCACGCGTTTATATCAGATGTATCTGATCTTGATCATAAATAATATAGATAATATATATTATGTTTAATATTAATAATTAATAAATATAAATATATTAATAATAATAATTCTATTAATATTAATAATATAATTTATCATAATAATAGTAATATCAATAACAATGATAATGAGTATTTATAATAATGTTATTAATAATAATATTAATATTGTTGATAAAGATATTAATAATAATAATAGTTATATAACAAATCAATTGTATCCATTTCATATTCATGTATTATACATAATAATAATAATAATAATAATAATAATATTACTGATATTAATATTAAGTGTTTATTCTAATATTAACAATGAAATTAATAATAATATTAGTAAAGATAGCGAATTAAATGCATTAAATTTCATGTCTATATATTATCTAGGATAATACAATTAATACTGATATTAATTATTACTGTTAAGGTTAGTATTAATAATAATAATGAAAGTAATAAAAATCTTATTATAACAACTATATTTTAACTGGTT